>NC_022009.1:40202985-40212461 GCF_000317375.1 Microtus ochrogaster | reverse complement strand
GAGAGAGAGAGAGAGAGAGAGAGAGAGAGAGAGAGAGAGAGGAGAGAGAGAGGAGAGAGGAGAGGAGAGAGGAGGCTCCCAGGGTGAAGCATCTTTGCAGCCTCTACTTTGCCCCATTCCCTATCCTTCCTCCTCTCCCTGCTGCTCTGCTGGTCTCCCTGCTCACTGGCCATTGTCCCCTGTACAACCTGTGCCTTGCATGTATTTCTCCCACTGCCTGGTGACCTCTCTGTACCGGACTCCTCAACCTTGCCTGTGAGGGCGCATCCTGGCTGTGTTCCCAGAACCAGCACCACTGGCTGACTCCTCTCTGAGCTTAGTAAATGTTTGTTGAAAGGCTGAGTGAACCACAGACACATACTAGACCAAGCCTCCCCAAGCACTGCATGGAGAGGGAAAAAACGCTTGCAGGGACTGAACAACAGGAGGGACCAGCATTCTGACATTGGAGGGGGTGAGAGGTGCTTCCCTCCTACCCAGGGCCAGAGTGGGGTCTCCAGATGCTCAGGAACCTAACAGGACATGACATATCACAGTGTGTTTGCTGCATGATCACATGATTACATGCCAGCTCATCCCAGGTCTGCAGCCACCATGTCTGGGCAGAATGGGGACCAATACTAACTCCAGGATTGGGGACACCATGCAGCCCTAGGAAGCCTGGATGCTGTCAGCATAGAGCGGTGCTGCTTGGAGAGAAAAGACAAATGCTGGGCATTTCCAAGCGGAGCAGTGGAGAGGAAGTCAGAATCGAGGAGTAGGAGGACTGAGATGTGACCCAAGATGCTTTGAAGAGAGGGAAGTGAGAGCCAGGAGTGCTCCAAGAGAGGGGAGCAGACAGTAAACACATCAACGAGAGGTTATCACAGCGGACTCTGTCTCAAGCATACAACAAACCCCACGCGTGTTCACGGCAGACTCACAACCCCAAATGCGCATCGACAACTCCAACTGCAGGCCATGCTGGACCATTAAACTGTGGTGGGTTCATATCATGGAATATTACTCACCAGTCAGATCGGAAAAACACTGAGAGATGCTCCCACCTACGTGCTATGGAATATTATAAATAGGAATGAAATGCTGATGGATGTTGCCACATTGTGGGAACTGAAGGAAGCCAGGCAGTCACAAAGGCTGCATGTTATATGGGTCAACTGATATGAAATGCTCCAAGTCTCTTGAGACAGATAGACAATGTGATTGTCTAGGGCTGGAGAGGTTCCCCAAGAAGAAATAGGAGACTTACTAGTAGATCTAACAGTACCTTTGGGTAAAGTGCTTAAAAGATTATTTTGTTTAATGTATATGAGTGTTTGGCTGTATGTGTGTGTATATACCATGTGTGTACAGTGCCCACAGAGGCCAGAAAAGGGTCCCAGATTCCTGGAACTGGAGTTACAGGTGGTTGTGAGTCGTCATGTGGATGCTGGGAATAGAACCTAGGTCCTCTGGAAAGTCAGACAGTGCTCTTAACTACTGAGTCCTCCCAAGCTCTGGAAGAAGTGTTTTCGAACTGGGGAGGTGGGTGGAGATTTTCATGCACAGGCTAGAAAATATGTACTCAATCAGGTGTTCAGGTTCATATCTGATTATATCTCAGAAATGAGAGACACAGCCTATCTAATGGGAAATAAGGTATTTTCCAATGAAGTATCTGAAAACCATTGATTAGATGCACATAGATAGATAGCCAAGGTAGTATTGCTTTCATGGCTTGGCAGATGATAGGCATGTGTTAGAGGGATAGTCCTTTCCAGGGGCCTGTATTGGCCCTGATCAAGTCATCCTACCTCCCTGGGTCTGCTTCTTACTCATAATACAGGAACGTGTTTGAGGAAGACCAGATACATATGCCGGGTGAGCATCCATAGTGCATCAGAGAAACTCAGAGGAAGTTGGTTTGTTTTTATTTTATTTTATTTTTTTTTAAATATTTATTTATTTACTTATTTATTACGTATACAATATTCTGTCTGTGTGTATGTCTGCAGGCCAGAAGAGGGCACTAGACCCAATTACAGATGGTTGTGAGCCACCATGTGGTTGCTGGGAATTGAACTCAGGACCTTTGGAAGAGCAGGCAATGCCTTAACCTCTGAACCATCTCTCCAGCCCCTGTTTTTATTTTTTGAGACAAGGTTTTATGTAGCTCAGGTTGACCTCAAACTCATTATGTACCTGAGGATCTTGTTGTTTTCCTTTATTGTTTGTTTTGTTTTTTTTTCATTTTTTTGTTTGTTGTTTGTTTTTTGAACAAGGTCTTGCTGTGTAGCCTTCGCTGGCATAAGACTGGCTATGTAGATTAGCCTAGTCTTGAATTCACAGGGACCCACCTGCTTCTGCTTCCTGAATGCTGGAATTGAAGGTGTGTGTTACCATATTCTGTGTCTGTCATAGTGGAGGTAGAACCCAAGGCTTGTGCATGCTGTTCACTAAGTTACATCTCCAAACCTGAAGGGGTTACTTTCTTACTCATGCAAAGTACACTATGGAGTCTGGGGTCTGCAGAGACAGAAGGAGACTTCAGGCCATGGGGAGGGAAGAAGGGAGCACCCAGAGACCAGCCCAGAAGAGACACACCTTTTGTCCCTATTCCATTGGCTGGAACTCTGTCACCTGATCCCACAAGAGGCAGGGGTTGGAAGATTTCAGGCCTCCAAGAATGTCTTCATGCTATAGACAGAAAGGGTCAGGCAACCTGGGGGTATTGTGTGGGAAGGAGCCCAGCTATAAGGGAGTCCACCTGTGAAGGAGTCCACCTGTGAGGGAGTCCACCTGTGAGGGAGCCCACCTGTGAGGGAGTCCATCTGTGAGGGGATCCACTTGTGAGGGAGTCCACCTGTGAGGGAGTCCACCTGTGAGGGACCCCACCTGTGAGGGAATCTACCTGTGAGGGAGCCCACCTGCCAACCTGGGGGTGTGTGGGAATGAGCCAGGCTGTGAGGGAGCCCACCTGTAAGGGAGCCCAGCTGTGAGGGAGTCCACCTGTGAGGGAGTCCACCTGTGAGGTAGCCCACCTGCCAACCTGGGGGTGTGTGAGAATGAGCCCAGCTGTGAGGGATCCTACCTATAAGGGAGCCCAGCTGTGAGGGAGCCCACCTGCCAACCTAGGGGTGTGTGGGAATGATCCCAGCTGTGAGGGAGCCCACCCAATAAGGCACATTGTCATTCACTGTGTTTATGAGGGCACTCCCTAACAGGACATGTGGGACCTTTGTCACAGTCCCCGGTTGGGCCTTTCAGTTCCACTTTCCAATTTCGTAGTGGAGGAGTGGCCTGTGTTATTATGGGGTGCTCTGATTCCCCACCTTCTTTAGCACTGCCTCCCTGCTATGACCTAAAGCAGAGCCTTTGGAGTCACCCACCACCTCTGGCTTGTCACTTCCTCTTCTACATGGGTCCCCTTGAGGGGAGGGCTTTGTTGAAGACATCCAGACTGGGTGCTCCAAAATCTCTCACTCTGCATATTGCCACTTGTGGGTCTCTGTTAGTTCCCATCTACTGCAAGAGGAAACTTCCTCTGAGCAGGGCTGAGTGAGGCATTGATCTATGGGTATAGTAACACGCCGTTAGGAGTCATTTATTGCTACATTCCTTAGCAGATCAACAGCAGCTGGTTTTCCTCTAGGCCCTTGACCTGTCCATTCGTGGGTTCTTGGCCACTTAAGCAGCGTCAGATATGGACACAATATGACTTTTCAATATGAACTCAGAGAGACTGTGACAGTCTGCACATGGCCAGACAAAATCCCTACCACTGAGATCCTATTCCTAACCAAGAAGCTATTTGCAATTGGTACCTGCTGGGAAAAGGAAGTCAATTTTCCTTAGTTGGGTTTTACTGTGTCTATTAACCAGTCACACTCCAGATTAGGCCCCATGCCCAGGAGCAGTTGGCCAACACAAAATGGACTCCATGGTGGTTTTTTTTTTCTTTTTGTTTTAAGAGAGAAAGAACATGAAGTTGGTGGGTGGAGAGATGGGGAGGGTCTAGGAGGAGATAGAGGAGGGGAAAGAATATGATCAAAATATACTGCTTGAAAAAATTTAAATAAATAAATAAGTAAAACCCAGAACCCAGGTGGTTCCTGAATGGCCAGTAGCTTCTGCAGTGGCTAACTCCGGTATGGCCAGTTTCTGTGAGGACGCTAGCTGGTGTTCCTAGAGGCCTGTGTGGGGTGGGGAGACAGGGGCCGAATGGGGTAGGAGGGCTGTTGCTATGGAGAACTCTGATGATGCTCAGACTGTCGCTCATTAAAGCAGTCTGTTCTTTTCCTCAAAGCTGGAGAATTTCACTGGGATGGGAACACGCACACACGCGCACACCACCTTCAAGCTGCCTGAAACTAAATGTTAAACAGAGTTCTGTCTGGGCACGAAGAGAATGGCTTGTTCCTTCTCATTCCAACCAGCTGCCGGAATATGATTCACCAGGAAGTGAAAATGAGAAATTGATCTGGTCAGGGCACTAGCAAGTCATTCCCCACAAAAAAAGTCTGACGCGGAGGCCGTGCTTTCTCCTCCCCTTCTCAGGCTCCTCTGTGCCACGGTCACACCTATTCCGAGGAGTCCAGATTGGCTGCGGAAGCAGCTGCCGCTCTGTGTGTTTGTACATGGGTTCATTTTAAGAATTAGCTCATGGAGTGATGGAGGCCCGGCAGGTCCAAACTCTGCAGGGAAGGTGTGCAGGCTGAAGTTTGGTTCAAGTGTGAAGGCTGCCTGCTGGCAGGATTTTTTCTTCATCAGTGGTACATCTTGATGCTCTTCATCCTTTGATTAGATGAGGTCAGCCCACATTCTGGATAGCTTGACAGGTTTCGGTGGTCATCTCATTTGAAAAATACCTTCATTGAAACATCTAGAATAATGGCCAAAGTCTTTGTGTTCCACGGACTTGTCAGGTTGACCCATGAAGTTAGTTGTTATTCTGAAGTGGTTGAAGTCCCCAAAGGCATGGGAATGGGAGGAGGGCTGAGTATTAATTGTGCCACCCGCCTCTTGTAGGGATGGAGGCCTGTTCTCTGGGTGCTTGTGGCATAGCCTCTCTGCGTGGTTTGGGGTAGTTCTGAGACTCTCTCCCCAAGCGTGAGTTCAGGCTATCTTAAGGGACTGATCAGAAGTGGGAGGCCACTGAATGGGTAAGCAAGGGCAGAGTGAGGATTTGCTCATGTGGTGAAGGCATGTTTAATCTGGGTCAGGAGATCTGTGTATGTGATGGATTGCTGACCCGTGGCCCTGGGAACCAGTGATTAGTGAGTGTCCTATAGAACCCCTCTCTGGCTCTCCTCCCCTTTATTGCTTCCTTTTTTGTTTGTTTTTCTTTTCCAAGATAGGGTTTCTCTTTATAATATCCCTAGCTGTCCTGGAACTCACTCAGTAGACCAGGCTGGCTTCAAACTCACAGAGATCCACCTTCCTCTACTTCCCAAGTGCTGGGATTAAAGACATGCACCACCACTACCCGGCCCATGTTTCCTTTCTTTAAGACTTACAGCACCCTTTCTTCACCCTGTGTGTGTAGTGCTACTATTTCTGCTTGCCTGGAAACTGAGGCACAGCTCATAGGACAGGCTCAAGATGTCTGGACTCCTCTGTGGCCCTTTCTTCCATCAGCTCTGGGCTCCACCCAGCTCAGCTCATGCCCTTCCAGCCAACATGTCTGTTGTGAGTTTGTTCATAGTGCAAGTCCACAAGGGCCTTCTCCCACAAAAGCTGGTTGGAGCCAGGGACATATAGCTACCTCCCTTTCCCCCCAGCCTCTTCCTTGAGTGCATGTGTCTACTTTGGCTCTCCTTTCTGGATCACACAGGCCTGTGAGGTGTGACACTCCCAGTAAGTCATATGACTGCTAGGCAGCAGGATGGGGTGCCAGTCAACACCCTGAGGTTATGGACCCAGCTAGGCTCTAAGGGGTTTCCTTAGAATCCCAGAAGGACAATGTGTTTTAGTGGGTTTTTTTTCCATTGCTGTAACAGAATACCCTGACAGAGCAACATATTTTAACTCAGTAGTTCCAGGTTATGTTCATTACAGTGGAGAAATTGAAGCGTCAGGAGCTTGAAGCAACTAGCTGCATCATGTCCCCAGGCAGGAAAAGAGAGCAATGGATGCACGCATGCCAGTGTTCATCTTACTTTCTCCACTCTTATGCAATCGAGGATCCCACTGCCTAGGGAATGGTGCCACCCATATCTGACAGCTCTTCCCACTGGAATGAATGAAATCAGGATAAACCCTTGCAGACATACTCAGAGGCCCTTCTCCCAGATGATTCTAAATTCTGTCACGTGGACAGTTCACACTCAGCACTGTGCCCTGTGATTTTAGGCTCGTTAACTGCCCTGCTCATGCAGAAAAAGTCACCCCTGCTCCACAGCCGTGAGTGAGTCAGGTGCCACACCTGCATGGCATGCGCTCCGTGCTGAGGAAAGGCCAGCTCTTTGGGTATTCAGTGGATGCGGGCAAGACCTTTTGACCCACTCTCTTCATTCTGGATTGTTTTCCAGACCAGATCCTGCTGCATGGTGCTCCACGATTGGTAATGGGTTTATTTGCTTGACTTTTGTTTAGGGACGTGGCTGCCTTTTGTGGAGCAGAGCAGCTGGGCAAAAGTGAAGTTTCTATAGTAGAACAGTAACTGGCCAACCCCAGGGCATATAGGGCATCTGAGAAAACAGTGGCTCCATGGAGCCTGGCTCTGAGAATAGCTTTAATGCATTTGAACAGGCAGTGACTAACAATGGATTCCTGATTCCCCACACTGGGAGCTTCCTGAGCATTCATATTGATTTGCCATGATTAGGGGCATGGACATGGATCTTTGCCCAGCCCTAGTGCTTGTCATCTGGCCTTGTGATGCTACCTGCTCACAGGAGAAATCCCAGAAAAAGATGCCTGGCAGATCAAGTGTCTCAGGGATGGTTAGAATCCATTCTTGATGCACAGAGAGCAGACAATGAGAGGCTGCGGCTGACTTCCAGGTTCCTGCTGTAGGAATAAGCTGCAGGGTCCTGGGTCCTCTGTAGCATGACAAGCCTTGTGACAAATAAAGGAGCTAGACACCTGCAACAACTTAGGATGGCTTTGGTCAGAAGTGCTGGCCCATTCAACATTGCTGTGTGTTGTCAATCACAATGTTTTTAATATTTATTATTATTATTATTATTATTTTTTTTTTGGTTTTTCGAGACAGGGTTTCTCTGTGGTTTTGGAGCCTGTCCTGGAACTAGCTCTTGTAGACCAGGCTGGTCTCGAATATTTTTATTATTTTTATTATGTGTATGTGTGTGGGTATATGTACATGAATGCAAATGCCCACAGAGGCCCGAGGTGTCAGCTCCACCAGGAGCTGGGGTTACAGGCAGTTGTAAGCCATCTGATGTGGGTGCTGGGAATCTAACTCAGGTTCTCAGGAAGCATAGGAAGTGCTCTTAACCATGGCGCCACCTCCCCAGCCCCTAAATCTGTTCTTCTCCCAGGGTGCCATACTTAAGAACTCACCAGCTCTGGGGACTGGAGAGATAGTGCCTGACGGCTCTTCCAGAGGATCTGGGTTAAATTCCCAGAACCCACACGGCAGGCAGCACACAACTGTCTGTCACTCCAGGTCCAGGGGACCTGACACCCATGGCAAAACACCAATGCACATTCAAATAAAAATAAGTAAATAAATAAAAAGAACTCACCAGGTCACAGACATTTATCTGTCACTCCAAAGTCTGTGACCACAGTTCTTTCATGGTGGTAGTCCATGGGAGGGGAGAGAGGAGAGAGAGAGAGGAAGGATGGGAGAGGAAGGAGAAGAGAGGGAGAGAGGAATAGAGGAAGAGGGGAAGAGGGAAATCGGGGGGGGGGAAGGAAAGAGGGAGAGGGAGGGAAAGAAAGAGAGAGAGAGACCTGGAAAAATGGTTCAGTCCGTCAAGGTGACTGCCCCCGGTCTGACAACCTGAGGTCAACCTGAGGTCAACCTGAGGTCAACCTGAGGTCAACCTGAGGTCAACCTGAGGTCATTCTGGGACCTACATGGAAGAAGGAGAGAACCCATCCCTCTGGTTGTCCTCTGACCGCCACATGCTATGGCAATGCTCTCCTCTCGCAAATCAATACGTTTAATTTTTAAAATTAAAGTTTAAAAACCTGGCATACTTCCATCTACCACTGGTCACAGCAATGACTTGGCACTGCTTCAGCCGCCAGTCCAGTTAGTTCTGCCTCAAGCACCCCGGGTTTGAGCTTTTTCTTGACGTCAGTCATTGCTGTAAATTGGCTCCAAGCACAGTGCAAGAAGGCCTTGGGGAGGACAGGCATGCGCTGTGTAGGCTGTGCTCAGGTGCTCGGTAGAGCTGCTGGGAGTTGGCAGCTGCACATATTAAATGAGTTCTCTTTATATCGAATGCCGGACCCTTTCATGTAAACCTGTGATCAGCAGTTCACAGTATCTCCGGTCGCAAATCTCCTCTAGGGTCAGTGGTGGTCCTATAGTTCAATGCTGGCAAGGGCATTACACAGTGTAAACATGAGAGTCAAACAGGGCTACAGGGATCAGCTGGAGCTCAGTCACTCAACACTTCACTCAAAGCCACCTTCTTTGGGAAATCTCCCATGGTCACGGCAGCTCCCAAGGATCTTTCCTGTCTCATATTGCCTGACTCTGTGTGCCCTTAGCCATCGACTTAATACATATCTACAAGCTAGTAGTCACTTTGCCACGTGGCTCTTATGCATGACAATGGCCTGCACCCTCACAGGCTGTGGATGCTCTCAGGTAATGTCTGTGCTCAGGCAGTGTGCGTACAAGCAGGTGCGTGTGTCTGGACTGGTGTTTCTGAGGCGGCAGATGTTCTTGGTTTGGGGCAGGCAGGGCTCCGTGCTCTCCATTGGGAAGGGACACCCAGGATAAGGCGGGTGAGCAGGCTGTGTCCTCAGAAGCACTCAGCGCAGGGATCAGGTGGGATGCTTAGCAGGAAACTCCTTTCCGGCCCCAAGCCAGGCACAAAAGCAGGAGTCCTGCAGATTGAGATCTTGTTTCCTGGCTTGTACTGGCCAGTCCATTCTGTGGGAACCACAGGCCTGACCTGTTTCCTCCCTAACTGTGTCTCAGGAGAGCACCACAGGGAATGGGGAGTGGGGAGGTTCAGGAGGTGCGTGCTCTGGCCACTAGAGGGTTGTGCCTGCATGTCTTCCTCTGCCCTGGTATCTGAGGTCTGGCCTTGTAGAAGGAGCTGGCCAGGATCCAGCTGTGACAGGATTTGTTAATCTCTCACGGAGGTCACAGATAAACCTTTCCCTCTAGTTCTTGCCTCTGGTTTAGGGTGAAAGGAGGCCCGTTTATGCCATTAGCACAGGGTCAGATTCCTTTCCCAGCCCTCCTTTGTGCTGGCCTTACTTGTTGTTCTACCCTCTATGTCCTGCATTATTCTCTCTCTCTCTCTCTCTCTCTCTCTCTCTCTCTCTCTCTCTCTCTCTCTCTCTCA
>NC_022009.1:40200760-40202885 GCF_000317375.1 Microtus ochrogaster | reverse complement strand
ACACACACACACACACACACACACACACACACACACACACACACTCAGAGAATCCCTTCTATGGCTCTCTTTTCTGGCCCTGCGGATGCAACCCTGGGGTCCTCTGTTCCTTTAGGGGTGGTCAAGAAGAAGGGGCTTTATGGGAAAGGAGGTGATGGAGTAAGCTCACAAGTCTGCAGATGGCGATCTCTCACCCCAGGAATGTTCCATAGTCTCTGTTCCTATCAGAAGGACCAACGGTGCCAGACTTTCCTTCTATATGCCCAAAAAGATAGGAGAAGATCCAATGATTATATAAGCTCTGAGATCGTCTAGCATTTGGCTGTGTGCCTGTGTTTTTCTCATTAGTGAGATAAGGACAATGCCATGTCTTAGAATTTGGGGTAACAAGTCACAGAAGCACAGAGTCAGTGGAACTGAGTAAGGACTTCTAGGAAAGATGAGGATGGAGGTACAAGCTGGGCAGGGGCAGCTGACTCCGGGTGGCGGCATGGGGGGGGGCACGGCGACATCAGGGGCCTGAACTTGACCTTCTCTGTACTTGATCTGAGGCTGTCATTCGGTGCATGGATTTGCCTCGAAGTTCTGGTATCACGAATTCAGCTGTGCCAGAGGAATCCTGGGCAAGGCTCCGGGGAAGAAACCCATTGACCCCTCCTGGGTCCTCAGAGCTAGTGTGTGACCAGGAGAGGGTACACAGTACCTGCATCCTGGGTAGCCTAGTGGCTGAGAGGCAAGGAGCAAAGAGGAGACCCTGAGGAAGGGACCGTGAACACGCCACCATTGTCAAGATAGAGCTGATTCCGAGAGACTTTGGCCAGCTGCCCGACTCCTCTCCTCACCCACTCTCCCCTTTAACTTCTACAAGCTATTTGAAAGAGAACACTAATTTGGATTAATGAAGTCTTGTTAAAATATTGTGAACACTTGAGCAGATAATTATCCTCTGAACCCAGTGTTTCCCATGGCACCTGCTGGGTCTGTGTCAAAAGAACAAACTGTCACTCGCAGCCTGTGTCCTTCACTGCTCTCTCAGAGAACACTTGAAATCTGTCCCTTTCGGTTGCTTCCTGTGCCAGAAATGGAACACAGGGTCTAGGGTACCATAGGCAAGTGCTCTGCCGCTGAGCCACATCCCCAACCCCAAGCTGGCTCTAAGATCTGGAGCAAGTGGGAGAAGAGGGAGAAGGGAGAATATCATTCTCCCTTCCAGGCAGGTGCCTGGTCGGTTGACTTGGACGGATAGCGCATGAGTCACCCGGTTAATCCAGCTTTGGCTTTGGGCTGTTTCCCAAATTCTAGAGTAGCCTCATTCCAGGATGAAATTGAGTGAATCTATGCATTGACCTTATTGTATCCGTGGTCCAAAGAATCCACTGGGTGGCATGCGTGACTCACTCTCCAGAGTGCCCCCACACCGGCTGTGTCTGTCCCTTCTTCCCCACACAGGCCAAGGAATGTGGGCTGACAGAGGACTTAGATAACAGGTACCACACTTAGGGCTCTTTCTGGAGATAATGGAGTCCTGGGGGAGGCTTTCTTGTCTCTACTCCCTGTGGACCCCCTCCAGGCCTCGAGCCCATGCCCCAACCCCACCCAGGGAGCACCAGATGCTCTTGTGCCTGATTCCTGTTGTGTTCAGTGTCACCCCTACCCTATCAGTTGATTTCCCTGCATAGTGTGGCCGCATGTTGTTCAGCTCGGTTTTTAAGTGAGTGGATTGAGGGACCTCCCGCTAGGAGCTGCCTGGTGTTCCTTCTAGTCGTTTCCATGCTTGCATAGTTCTATGCTGAATGGATCTTGGAGAAATGGAGGTGGCAAACAGGCAAAATGGGGCTGGCAGCAGCAGGAGGGCTGTCTCAGCAGGCTCACTGGGGACAGCCTGTGCCCCAGCTTTCACAGATGTGGTGGAAGGGACGCTGAGTGTTGTGCGCTCTGTCTTTATGTTGAATTGCAAAGCCACCTGCTGCCACTGCCTCCTCTGAGAGTCTTTGTTGCTGACAAAACTGGGCCCTGTCAAACCTTCATAAAGCCCAATCCAGCCCTGTGCTTTTGAGAATAGAGCTAGGTTTATGTTGGAGCCAGCAGCTCTTTGATGCTCATCCTGACTGGCTCCAGTGGGTGC
>NC_022009.1:40173617-40200183 GCF_000317375.1 Microtus ochrogaster | reverse complement strand
TATACATAATAACTAAAAATCTTAAAAAAAATACTGCTCAAGACTAAAGAGATGACCTAGTCATTCAACTGCTTAACACTTGAAGACCCAAGTTTGATCCCATAAAACTCATGTTAATTTTTTTTTTAAAAAGCCAAACACTATAGTATATACCTGTAATCCTGGTTTTATGGATTAAGGGGGCTCAGACAGGAGGCTCTCTGGGGTTCACTGGCCAACAGTATAGCTGGATTGGCAAGCTCCAGGTTTAGTGAAAGACTCTGTCCCAAAAATTAAGATGGAAAGCAATTAAAGATGACATTGAACACTGACCTCTGACTTCCACACACATGTGCACACATATGCACACATGTGAATAGAATACATATGTACATGCACACACAAGATACTGCTCCTGTCTGTGTTCTGCTCATATGTAGCTGTGCATCCATAGAGATTTTTGTGTAAAGGGAGGTAAGGGTCAAAATTGCCTGGGAGAGTTAGAATTAAAGAAATAGACTTGGTGACATACTTAACAAGAGACTGCCACTTCGACTAAGATAGGACATTTATTTCTAAAAGTCACCACATTGTTGAGGAGATAGACATGGGGAAGAGAGGTTAGGGCAGAACACTCAGGAATTTTCTTAGTGGTATGATTCATATATATATGTATATATATTATATTATATATATACATATATATATATATGAAGGGGACCCCAAGAACCACACAGTTTTACACCTGCTAAGTAGTTAAGGAATCTATAAATACTAAGATAAACACACATCGCCATAAAAGAGCCTTGGCTGTGGGCCTGGGAGGGGTGTGGCATAGAGCCTGGGGCCTTGCACCAGAAATGGGCACGGCACTCTCCCAGCCCTGTAGGCTGCAGGTCTGAGATTGAAGTAATATGGCATCTGCTGAGGTCTCTTTCTCTTTCAGTTGGTTGTGTCCTTGCCACCTCCTTGCATAGGTGCCCTCCATGCATGGGTGTCTCTCTGAATCTACATTCCCCATATTAGGTCACTAGTCAGGTTGAATTCTAGTTACCTGCAGTCTTTGCTCTACTTGAACCACCTTGTTCAAGGCCCTGTATCCACATACTGTCCCATTCTCCCACGGCTTCAGAATCTAGGTTTGCTCAGCTCAGTAGTGTAGATGTGTATATCTCACAATACACAGTGAACCCCAAGGGGGCTGGTGGGTGTTTGAGATAAGTGTGTGTGTGTGTGTGTGTGTGTGTGTGTGTGTGTGTGTGTGTGTGGAGTGTATGCAGGTATTATTCCTACACAGCCTCACTCCAATGCAATCAGCCAAGTGCTGCTTTCTAAACGTGTTTCCAGATAGGACCGCGTGTGCAGAGTGTCCAGACCATGAAATTAAATTGTGTGCACTCTTGCTCTCTAATGGTGAGTGTTGGGTTGGTCCCAACCTGGAGAAGTGGGCACCGTGGCTTCCGGTTTTCAGATGTGGGAAGCCAAGGGACTCATGCAGTCTTATCAGGAAAGCATGTCACTCGGTGCTATGGCTAGTTCTCTTCCTCTGCTTCTCTGTTCTTTCTGATCCTGGTGGATGGTGTGGAACCTGGGAAAGTTTGTGTCCAGGAAGTGGGCTAGAGTTGGCCAGACTGTCCCGGTTCTGAACAGTCTCCACACAGCACCCTCGTTTCTGACACTGGCGACCGGCATAGGTGTCCCTGGTGTCAGCCTCCGTTCTCTGATTCTTCTAGCATGACAGAAAGTTCCTTCTCTCACTGGCATGATGCTTTATAGGGAAGGGAGAAAATCCAGCCAGCCAAAGTGATTGCGTGGAGCAGAACTCTGCAGGGAGGACCGCAAATGGAGAACTGCCGTGTCTCTTCCCAGTGAGCAGATGCACTGCCCTCCTGCCTTCAGTATGTGACAGCTGGACCTTGTCTGTAAGACATGCTTGGCAGACTAACTGATTGCCACTCCAGGCTCACCAAAACTGTGACGAGAAGCCTCTATCCTTAGTCCCAGAGTTGATCTTTCTGGAATGGCCAGTCCCCCTGTAGTATCCATTGTGATCAGCTACCCAGAGCAGGAACTTGTCAAAAGTGTGACCCAGATTAGCCTGACTTCTCTTTGAGGAATATGCACTTCTTCTCCACCCAGATATATTGTAGGGACGGCTTTTGGTTAGCTGATGACTGCGCAGGCAGTGGCTAGGCCCAGGGCAAGGCCAAACACTCTCTATGCTCAGCTATATGCCTGTTCTGGGCCCCTTTGTAGGCACCGGCTCTCATTCTGGTCCTGTGACAATTCCCTCATGCTCTGGGCTATCATTTGCCCCGCAGGGACCATGAGGGGAAGCAACCAGCCAACCATCACGGTGGCATCTAGGCCACCCTGCTCCGGAATGCCCGCTCCCTTGACCCTTCTCTCACACCCACACGATTTTCTTGTTAAAATTTAAAAACCATTAATTAGTGGCTGCTCTGTCAGATGGCCTGCTCGGCACCCCTGGTGTTCCTTTGGTAATTTCCGGCCACTCAGAACAGGAAGGACCACCCTGAGTCCACAGGTCTTGGGCCTCATGGTCATAGTTGGCTAGAACTGGAAGAGGCCTGAAGCCAGAGACCAGGCTGGATGAAGTTATTTTTCAATCAAGTTGGGCTTTGCCCTGCTAATCCCTCTCCTCTGCAGGGGCTGAGGACAGACAACTCTTTCCAGCATGGAGACAGCCTTGGCCCTGAGATTGGGACCCTGGGCCCAAATCTGACAATAAACAGAATGTGTCTCAAGAGACACCCAGCTGAGCACCTAATGAAACAGATGTCTGAAGAGAGGAGAGGAGAGACAGCCAGCAGAAGCCCAGGATCCTCTGGGCGACACCAACCCCTCCGCGTGTTGGGAATCTGTCCAAGACCTGTAGAATAGAGTTTTTTCCATGTGTGGATCTGAGTGCTATGCTCCCTTCCAGCTGCAGGTTTCAGTTTCTTCGGCTGTGACATGGAGATTGTAGTACACGTCTCAGGGCTGGGGGCATAGCTCAGCGGTAGAGGGCTTGCCTAGCGTGTGTGAGCCTCTGGGTTCAATACATTCACACACGGTATATATTAACATCCACATCTCCCACATGTCCTGCACAGTGCACATCAGTTAAATACCGGCTCTGGTTTCCATATCTGAAGCTCTTCTTAGATAATTTGCAGTTTACATTCAAGTCCTCCTTACTCTTATAAATGAATTCTGTTTGTGAAAATGAAGATATTCCAAACCGAACAAGCGTGCAGCAAACGTGCTTTAAAGAGTGCAAAGACTAGCTTAGGGCTGACTCACCCGGCAAAGCCCTGGGCGTGTGAGCATGAGAACCCAAGTTCAACCCACCAGAAGTCACATCATATAGAAAGGGACAGGTATGGTGGTGTGCGTTTAGCATTCCAGTGATAGGACAGCAGAGACGCCATCTTTGGGTGCTCGCTGCCCCCACCCCCCCAACCTGGCCAAACTGGTGAGTCCCAGGTAAAAACTGAGACTTTGTCTTTAAAAAAAAAAAAGGTAGACAATCATCTGAGGAACAGCACCTGACATTGGCCCCTGGCTGCCACACGCACACATATATGCATGTGCACCGACACATGAATACATACATACACGCATGCTCATACACGTTTTTAAAAAGCTTGAAAAGCCTCCCTGACTAGGAGGCAAGTCCCATTTTACTCCATATCTGATTTTATTGTGGTGGCCGTGAGAACGCAAGACTCATTTCCCGGCTGGAACAATGGAACTCCATCCACAAAATGACCGTCAAATACAGTTGTAAAACTTATCAAAATTTAATATGGTGTGTTTTATCATCACCCCCTGAAGCCCAAGATGACATTGTCCTTGACCTGCCCCGCCTTCCCTGACAGGTCAGCTCAGTGCATGTACCAAATGCACACGTCTCACCATATGGCAAACAGCAAGTAACATTCAGGTCGAGAAGTTAGGGGTGACGTTTGGCTTCCTGGGGTCCCTCGAACACATTTCCTGTGCTGTCTCTGAGGACCAGCCTCTCCTAATGCCTTTTTCACAGTCTCCTGGTCCTTGCCACCTAGACTAGCGTCTGTCATTTCCGTTCCACACCCCAATATAAACCTCCAGTCATGGTCGTGAGATGCTGGCTCAACCTCTGTGTTTCTTGAGGCCCCAAGCAATATCCCGGATTTACGAGTCTTGCATATGAGGGATCTCCTTCCTTCCCCCGTTCTTTGCCCTTGAGGCTGGAGACAGGCTTCCTGGGTTAAGAGGTGAACTCCGACAGAGCTGATTTGTAGTTCTAGAACCTGGGCATTTCCTCCCCCCAACCCCAGGATATGCCATTATTTGTATCTGATAGCTTCCAGCTCCGTATTTGCTGAGGCTGCTGGCTTTTTAGATATGGCTATGTAAGAGAGGGACAGCCTGTTGCCCATGACTGGACTGCTGAATCCTGTCTTGACTTGGTTTCCTCTGGTTTTGTGAGGGGGGAAAACAAACAAACAAACAAAAAACAGGTGTGAGAATTTGACAACTGTTAAAGGGTTAGAGGCACATAAGAGCCTGTGGGCATTTACGCATCAAAATGCTTATCACTGGGCCATTAGTAGCAACAGGGGGCACTTGTGCACATAGCCAGCCGATGGACACATGGTTGGTTTGAGTTCTTAGTCACAAACGTTAGGCTTGTACCAATGGCAGAGTCTCTCTTGTGTCAGGATGGTGTTCAGTTGTGAGTTACAAAGCACACAGGCCTTTTCAGAGAGCGCTGATCTCATGACAGAAGCCCAAAGATGAGCAGCCCGGGGCCAGCTCTGGCACCAGGGCTACAGAGGAACCAGCTGCTTTCTTCTTGATCATCCTTAGTGGCCACTGCTGGGTTTTCTGTCTTTGGACTTCTACTCTAGGAAGGCCAGGCTTAGAGGAAAAGACGCACAGTGTCCTCAGCTCTCTCTGTAAAGAGCATTCCAGGAATCACCATGTCCTCATTTACACCTCCACTTTATTGGCTGAACTTTGTCATCTGTTCATGTCTGCGAGGGAGGCCAGGAAATGCTTGATCTTTCCTTTTTCTTTTCTTTCCTTTTCTTAAATTTTTAAATTATATATATTTTACCTTTCAAGACATCGTTTCCTCTGTGTTGCCCTGACTGTCCTGGGATTCACTCTGTAGATCAGGCCAGCCTTGAACTCACAGAGATCCGCCTGCCTACCAGGTACCAGGATTAAAGACCCTCAGGAAATGTTTTTGCAACAGATTGCAGACTCAAAGTTGGAATTCTGTTAGGAGTGAAAGGAGATGGGCATAGATATTAGACAATGTGAGCCACAGGGCACTTCTGTATCCCCTGACCAGCAACCCTGGGCACCCACACTTCTTGTCCCCTACACAGAACTCTAATCATGCCCCTCCTTGGAGAGGTTGAAGGCTTCACACTGGGGTTGCAGCCAGGGCTAAGCCCAGCTCACAGGAGACCATGCCAGCTTCCCACTAGGCTGGAATGTGTCTGGTTCTTCAGGATTCCATACTTGATTAAAAGCCGAGATCATTTGCTGTACTTACAAAGAAAGTTCCAGGGCGACCATGACACAGTGATGAGGTTGCAGCCAGATGAACCATTCAGGAAGGGTGAGAGAAAGACCCAGAGTGGACGATCCCTTTGCATATGTGATGAGAAAAAATTAAAAATAAGGAACATATCGAGAGAAGAATTGAAGAGATTAAATTGTCCTGTGACTTTTTCCTCTTTTTTTTGTTGGATTTTTCTTGGTTTTTCTAATGTAGATATCTAAAAGTTTTACAGAGAGAATTTTTTTTTCTTGTCAGATACACATATGTAAATATTTCTGCATAGGTGGTATTGAAGACAAATGAACTATTTGCCTAGGGAGGAGTGAATAGAAACTATCATCTGTTTGTTTATTTGATGCATCATGCATGCAAGACAAGTGCCCTCCTGCCATGCTGCACCCCCAGCGTTCTTCCTGCTTTCTCTTTTGAATTTGGTCTTCCTAAATTGCTCAGACAGGCTCTCCTAGTAACTGGGACTTCAGGCCTGCACTCCCAGATCTGGCTTAGTAATTAATTTTTAAATATATATTAAAATTCATGTAATTTATGCACACACATACAAAATGAAGTACTCAGGCAGGCTCACAATAAAAGGTGAGTGTTCCTTCCACAGGCCTCTCCGCCTAAAATAATCTCCCAGGAAACCCCCCTGACAGCGTCTAGGCCTTGAATTTGAGACTCTTTCCTTGCAAAACCACCTGAAATAGTTTGGATGGCTGATAACATCAGGACTGAAAAACAGCTCTGCTTGCAAAGGAACCCATCCAAGTGGCAAGTGGCATTGCTGGGTGTGGCGACCTCGTTTGGAAGGACTTAGATAGTTAAGATTTAGTAGGGCTAGAGAGGGGTGGTGAGGCGGGAAGTATTGTGTAATGGTTAGGGATGTAAGCTTTGGGGCCCTGCTGGGTTAAGAACCTGGTTCTGTCATTCACTAAATGGGTGACCTTGTTTCATCTTATCTTGCTTAATACAGTTTCAAAGTAGTGACCAGAATACTCCCGTCAAGGATTTTTTTTTTTCTTTCTATCACCCTTAACATTTGTTGCTTGACTTAAATTCCCTAGCTTTGGCACTGACTAGCCTAGGCATTTGCTCTAGTTGTAAACTTTCAGACTGCAATTGCTCATTTTATAGTTTTTTGGATTCCTTAAGTCGGGATCCAGTAAGGGCCACATGTTGCAGGCTCTGTCTCTAGGCCTCTCTTGCTGTTCTTATTTTTGTCCTCATGAAGTTTACTGGTTGAAGAAACTAGCTAGAATGGTTCTCACTGTAACCTGCCAAAACCAACAATGGCATGTCTAAGCTAAAAAGCTGGCGTTCCTCTCACGCCAGGGTCTCAGGGAACCTAAGGGCCAGAACCATGATCCCTTTGCAGGCTCCCCATCTTTCCCGCTCTTGCTTGCATCCTTCTTGGTCTTTTGGCTTTGTAGTCTACAGGGTGGTAAGTGGCCTCCAGACCACACCTCCCTTCCAGGGACCAGCCGGAAATCCAGCTCTGCCTGAATTCCCAGATTCTCAGGCCTAATCTTCATCTAGAGATCTCAGTTTCTGGGTCCCCCCTGTTCTGTCCCATGCATCATAACAAGGAGGAGGTATCCCATAGATCCCACCGCAATGATACCGGTCTCCTAGAAAAGTCAGTTGAGAGAAGATGTGAAGAAACACAAGGGTCCCACAATGAGCCCAAAGCACACAGCAGTCTCAGAAACCACCAACCAAAAGAACAATAGTGGAGGGGCAGCGTTCTAGTGTACATCGTCTCTATAAGGCAGGCCTTCATTCCTCCTGGAGGACAGCCATGTATTTAAGCTCTATGCAGAGACTCCAGAGCCTGGGCCCAGAGATCCACCTAGTCACTGTGTGAGCCTGAGGATATAGTGTCCGCAAGCCGGGCTTGAGCCCGTACTCCCTGAGACTGGGTGAGGCAGAATCCCTTCATGGTAGCTCAGCAGTGGATTTCAATAGATTGAGCAGAGAGGACTTCAGTTCCAGTTGAGACTCGCAGTGAGGTAGCTACGGTGACCCTTCACTCCACAGGGGATTAGCAGAAGCCCACCTGCCTTGGGCCAAATGTGGTGGGTCATTATTCTAACACCTTGGAGGCTAAGACAGGAAGACCATTGTGAGTTTGAGACCAGCCTGGGCTACAATAGTGGAATCATGGCTCACTTCGGTTATAGAGCATTACCCTGTCTCAAAAAATCCAAGTATAGCAGTAGAGGCGGAAGACGGAGGAGTCTGTAGCAGCTACAGCCCCAGGCCCCAATCTTCTCTAGGCTCTGTCTGGGACTGTCACTCACATCACCAGCCTGAGAAGTGGTGTGACCTGTGAGCATCTGCCCCAGGAATGCACGCCTGAGAAGACCTCATTCCAGAAAGGATCCCTTGTGAACATTGGCTTCTGCCATGCTCCTGACTCTGGTCCGGCAGCCCTGTCTTGTGATAATTAATGAAAAATCTTGTTGTCCCCAATGGAGGAAGGTGCGACAGTTCTCACTTCTCCCTCACAGTTTGCAATCTTTACCTTCACACTGCTGTCACTTTCTGCTGGCAGGCCGAAACTGTAAATGGGAAGTCTGGGGCCACCGTTGTTCTGCTTGTTGACACGAGCACAGCCAGCTTGCCATCATTGTCTTTGGACTCCATATGGACCTGTTCTGCTTGCACCACCTGCTCTGCTCCCCCCACCCCCCACCGCCAGCCCCTCTCTGGGCCTGCCTAACATCCTGCTGAGATACCTTTAGCCCTGTGGGGACAGGGACAGGGGCTTCAAAAGGCAAATCAAGGTGTGTGAGTTTTTGCGCAGATGCGAGGTTTTGTTTAATCTCCGTTTTGAAGAGTCACAGTGCAGAGGTCAAGATGATGCTTGCTGTTGGGACCACGGAGCTCTGTTCTTGAATGACAGCCTCGCAGGACGCTTTTCTTCTAGGACTGTGTTAACCACACAAAGCCGGGCCTTCTGGAAGGGCCCATACTAACACACTTGCTCTAAAGGGGCTTAAGAAGTTTGATTGTGGTACCCTTCATACCCTTCCCAGAGAGGCAAGCACCTGGTGACAAATTGTACCCCATTCCTTCCAGCTGAGACCCGGGGTCCCTGTTCATGGGAAACGTTTCTGAGGTTGTGGGAGGGAGAGCACGTACTAGGGCTTGATGTGAACATTCTTTCTCACCCAACTGTTGTGTGGCAGCTCTCCTCCTCTCATGGGGAGACTTGGGGTTCCATAGCCCCCTGCCTTTGTGGGTCTGCACTCTCTCAGTTCCTGTACGGTGGGGTAGATGGTGGCTAAAAACAGCTTGTGTTCAGCCTGACTCCATCCTGTTTGCCAGAACTTAACCATGGGACCCCACCCATCTACATGGGAGTTTGGGAAATGGGGTGTGTCGCACAGGGAGAAGGAAATGGATCTATCATAGGTCACAGAATAGTTTTTGCCACCATATATGTTATCATCCACTTCACACTCTATCAGGATCCAGTGAAGGTCTCTCTAGTTTCCAAAGCAAGATTCTGCAAGGACACTATGATTCATATAGAAAAGTCTGGCCTCAAATGAATATGATTTGATTAGAACTAAAGCTCTCTCTGTCTCTCTCTCTGTCTCTGTCTCTCTCTCTCTCTCTCTCTCTCTCTCTCTCTCTCTCTCTCTCTCTGTGTGTGTGTGTGTGTGTTTGAGGGCATGTGTGTATGTTGTAACACATATGTGGAGGTTAGAGGAAAGTGTTGGGGGCAAGCTTCCCTCTACTTTGAGACAGTGTTTCTCTTTATTGTTCTCTTCTGCCTTTGCCAGATTAGCAGGTTTATTGACCCATAGGAAGTCTGTCTCTGCCCCCTCCCCTTGTAGGAGCAAGGGATTACAGACACATGTTAGAATGTCTGGCTTTACATATGTTCTGGGGATCTGAACTCAGGTCCTCATGCTTGTGTGGCAATCACTTAACCACTAAGCCATTTCCCAGCCCCATAATTTTTTTTGCAAGATTTATCAGGGCTTTAAACATCCTGATCCTAAATATCCACGAGAAGGGAGACTATTCCAGATGGCCTGAACCTACTAAGTCTCTTTTGAAGGAGGCATTTTAGTAAGTAGGATGTGGTTTGGAAAACATTGATCTAGAAGTTTCTCATTTTATTGTTTAGAAGCCATGGGGTTTCTACGTGGAAAAATTGGCTTGAAACTAGTTGCCAAATTTGTGCTTTCACAAAGTTTAGCCCTTTGGGGATCGTGGTGTCAGAGACCCGAAGGATGAGTCTTCCTGGGATGCGGTAAAGGAGTTTGCTGCTGTGGCAGAATACCTGGGGAAATCATGTGGAAACTGAAGCAAGGTTTACAGACTGTGGCAGCTCCAGCGTGGTGCTTTGGACCTGCGGGGAGGCAGAATTTCATAGCAGGGCCACGGGTTGGGGGAAAGCCACCCACTTGGTGGTGGCCAGAAGGCAAGAAAAGGCCGCAGTCCCTGTTTTCTCTTCAAGAGTGTGTCCTCAGTGATTCAGCTTCCTTCAGGTTGGCCCCGCCTCCTCCTAAAGAGCCCGACCCCTCCCAGTAGCATCACCAGCTGGCACCTAGCTTTCAAGGAGACAGGTAAAATCAAACCATAGCACCCTTCTCTCCCCTTCCTTTCCCCCTTCTCCCTTGCTCTCCTCCCATCCCAAGCCCTTCCCTTCTCCCCTTCCTCATTCACTCTGTTGAGAAGGGGTCTCACTCTGTGGCCTTGATCTTGTGAGCTGCCTGCCTCAGCATCCCGAGTGCAGGAATCACAGAAGTGAGCAGCAAAGAGCCTATGAGGATGGAGTCCCTGCCTTATTATATATGGCTGAGGGTAGTCATCGGCTGGTGTCTGCTCCCTGCTTAACTTGATGAATGACTGTGCAGTACCATATGTGCCTGCCTCGGTTATAGCTGGACACTTTGGGGCAGTCTACCTGCATTGGGCCCGCAGCCCAAGCCTGCCCATCTGGTCAAATGTAAAATCCCTGTTTGTCTGCTTATGGTTTTATGGCTGGCTGGCGGCACTGGCCGTAAATCAAGGTGGTTTGAGGGTTAGTGCTGACCCTAGACAGAGTCACTCTCAGAGAAAACTGGAGTGGGTTTTTTTTTTTTTAATTTGAGTTACAGGCACTGGTCCTATATACATATATAGCTTAAAATTTAATTTGGTGTGTAATTGGGACTAGCTCTTTGGAGCCCTGGGTTATGTGTTTGGAGCAGCTGAGAAATAGGGGCGAGGCAGGGCAGGACATGGTATGTTAATTGGTGGCCTCTGGGACCTGTGAGAGAATTAGATCTAAGTCCCCCAGTTAGAATGAGCTTGGCAGTTTTATTTGAGTCAGAGGGGGCATATATACAGAGACCACTGGTTTGCACCAACTGGAGCAGGCTATTCTCTGTTCTGTTGCCTGTGGATATGGTCCTCAGCACACAGGAGGGACAGAAAGAGAGAAGGTAGCAAGAGCATCCTGGGTGAGGGTGCGTGGAGCCTTGTACCCTTGCCTGCACCCTTGTCTGTAGTATTTCTGTGCTGCTTAGCCTGTGCTCCCTCTGAGAGTTTCACATTTTATTACCAGCCTCGATAAAAGGGACTTGGGTCAGAGCAAATATTCACAGAGGAAAAAACAAAGGAAATTAAATGCGAAATCGTGACTAGTGAGAAACCACACAGAGGCCTTGACTTTAATACTGCCAGAGAGCCATTGGGGGAAGTGGTCCCCAAGAGTTGGAACCAAAGGACGTGGGCCTGGTATTCCCAAAGCCTGGCCTCTCTCCTGTTTAAAAAGAAATTGCCATTTAATTTGTTTCTGAGTTTTATTTCTCAAGCAAACCAGCATGGGGCCCTGTAATGAGGTGGTGTTTCTGGGAGGTGTTGAAAGATGGAGAGGAGGGAAACCACAGAGGAAGGCTGCGTCTCATCTGGAGCGGGTATGGACCTCTTCAAGTGGCACAGGCTCTCAAGAAGTCAGCATGTGGAGCACAGGAGGGAGGTGGAGCTGCTCGAGAACTGTTACTCCCACTCTGCTATGGACAGGAGTTGCCATTGGGGTCCCCAGCAAACTAGGCAAAGGGCCCAAGAGAGGAAAGCGAACCTGAGCTAAGGGGATGAGGAAGTATGTCTGCAGTGAACCAAGAATAGCCCTAATGATGAGAGGCTCTGAGCCAAGTGAGCATCAGGGTCTCTGATGTAGATAGGCATCAGTATCTAAGGAGGGTTGCTTCCGGGATCCCCATGGGTACCAAAATGGTGTTGTTGAATTAGGAGCGGCGGGGCTGCGTCCCCAGCACCCGGCCGCCCCCACAGCTAGCTTATGCCGGAAATAATTACATGGAAACTGTATTCTTTTAAACACTGCCTGGCCCCATTAGTTCCAGCCTCTTATTGGCTAGCTCCCACCTATTAATCTAACCTATTTCTATCAATCCTTGTAGCCCACGAGCTGGCTTACCAGGAAAGATCTTAACCTGCGTCTGTCTGGAGTGGGACAATCATGGCGACTCTCTGACTCAGCTTCTTTCTCCCAGCCCTCTGTTCTGTTTACTCCACCCACTTAAGGGTTGGCCTATCAAGGGGCCTAGGCAGTTTCTTTATTAATAAGAAATCACTCCCACATCATGGTGTGATGCTCTAGTCCTCTGTATTAGGTGGTTTAGTGTTTCCACAGGGCAAACACATTTTCGTGTTCCTTAATCTTCTGTAACTGACTCGTGATACCTAGCACCCTATATGTAAGATCTATTTGCAGTTATTTTACTGTATTGTATAGACAAGAAAAAGAAGCCTGTTTGTGTTTAAGTTGGATAGAGATTTTAAAATATCTACTTTAAATATGATTAACTCCAAAGATTCAGAAACAGGAGCCAGATGAAGGTTAATATTCAGGAGGATGCCTATATGTTTGTCTTTGGATTCACCTTCTTATTTAGCTTCTCTAGGATTGCGAATTATAAGCTCACTGTCCTTTATTTATGGCTAGAAACCAAATATGAGTGAGTACATCCCATGTTCCTCTTTTTGGGTCTGGCGACAATGAGGACTACTGAGAACTCAAGAACAATGGCAATGGGTTTTTGAAAAGACTCTTGCCTGGTGCCTCCAAGCCGTTCCTCAAGTGCAATTCATATTGGATTGGCTTAAATGGCAATTAAGCCTGAGCTTATGGGCTTGGGAGAGCCAGATGGCCTTAAAGGCCCTGGTACAACTTACCAGGTACAAAACTTCTCGATTTTTCCCATCATCACACCTATTAGCATTGCCTGCATCACCCAAAGACCAAGACGCCATCTGTGATTATCTCTTCTTCCAAGATGCAGGTTCTTTAGCCACTGAACATGTGATGTGCAGATTCCCAGGCCCTGCCTCAAAGCATGTGAGTCTGGGGGTCTTGAACAGAGTTTGGGGATGTTATTCAGTTGGTGGATTGCTTGTCAAGCGTGGATGAAACCCTGGGTTCCACCTCTAGCAACACAGGTGTCAGGTGAGGCAGCAAATGCCCTTTTTCTTGGTTCAAGGTTATCTTACATAGGGAGTTTGAGGCCAATTTGGGATCTGTGAAATTCTGTCTCAAAAAAAAAAAAAATCAACGTGGGCTAGAGAAATGGCTCAGAGGTTATAAGTGCCTGATGCTCCTATAGAGGACCATAATGGTTTTTAGTATCCAAGGCAGTTGACTTTCAATTGCCTATAACCTCAGCTCCAGGGGATCTGATGCCCTCTTCTGGTCTCCAATGGCACCCATACTCACATGTGCACAGACACTATACATTAAAAATAATAATAAAAGTGTTTTTTAAGTTTTGAACGGAGCTCAGAAATTATCATTTTAACCGTCACCCAGGGACCCTGTCCATGAGTGTAGGCAGTACTTTGAATCATTCCTCATCACACTGAGATTGAATGTGGATCCACATGTTAGCTGTGTGTGCACATAGCATGCGTCTATGTTTTCTCTGGGCATAATGAAACTTAAAGAGATTTCCACTTCCAAGATCATGTAATTTTTTTTGTAAGTAGCAAAAGCTCTCAAGTGTTTCCCCCAGGTTGGGAAGAACAGATATGTTACAGAGGAAATGCTGTATGTGAAGTAAGTTTTGGAGAAATATGACCATGGAGACAAAAAGGCCATAAATGCAAAGGAATCTCTTTGTTTTAATTATTTCTTTTATTTTTTGAGATTAGTATAACTGCATTATTTTCCCCTTCCCTTTCTTCTCTTCAGACCCTCCCAATACCTCACCTTTCTCTCTTTCAAATCTGTAGCCTCTTTTTTCATTAATTGCTATTGCATACACACACACACACACACACACACACACACACACACACACACACAAAGAGAGAGGGGCGAAGAGAGAGAGATTTTTAAATACATAAGACAACTTTTTCTCAGTCTGTATAATATTATTTGTCTGTGTGTTTTCAGGGTTAACCATTTGGTGTTGGATAACCAATTGGTGTGCTCTACCTTGGGGGAGATTGTTTCTCCTCCTTCTTGACATTCGTTAGTTGTCTGTAGTTCTTTGTGTAGGGCTGAGGCCTCCTGGGCTCCCCCACGCCCACCCCCATATCCTTGTAAGCATGTCTTATGTTATATCCTTGTTCTATTCATGTTCTGGCAGTCATGGCAACGAGACTTTATGGTTGTAGCTTCCCATGTTCCTAGGAGACAATTTAACAGCATACTCTGTGACCCGCTGCCTCTCACACTCTTGCTGTTCTTTCTCGCACAGCGGTCCTTGGGCCTTAGGTGGGGAAGTGATTTGTAGATGTATCCATTGGGTCTGGACTCCACAGCTCTGCACTGTGATTGGCTGCGTTTTTCTGTGGTTCTCTGTCTGTTGCCAAGAGAAATTTCCTTTGGAGGGGTGAGGACCACTCTTATATCTGAAGGAATTTAACTCCCAGAACATGCCCCTTTCTCAGTGATGGCCAGCTCCCAAGCCTGCCTACCCCTCGGTGCCTGCAGATGGGGAGAAATATCCCATCTTCCGTTTTCAGAAAATCTGTTTTTAGCCAAGCC
Source organism: Microtus ochrogaster (assembly GCF_000317375.1). Taxonomy (NCBI): domain Eukaryota; kingdom Metazoa; phylum Chordata; class Mammalia; order Rodentia; family Cricetidae; genus Microtus; species Microtus ochrogaster. The sequence continues at coordinate 40,185,631 of NC_022009.1, read as the reverse complement.
GGAGGCAGAATTGGTATCTGGGAATTTGGGGCTGTGGCCTTGGGCTAGACAGCAGGGCCTCCCCAGTCTCCTGCCCCTCCTTTGCCTAGTCTTTGGGGTCCTGGGCCTGATGAATTCTCCCTCTGCCCCCTGCCTGCTCCTCCTGCACCCCCACAGGGCAGGCAGAGCTGGGATGGCAATTTTACAGCATTGTTATTACTTCATTGTTGCCCACATTGGGCCCCACAGCCACTCCGTGCTCAGGCCAGACCTTGCCAGAGAAACGGCTTCCTACACCTTTACAACGTGAGAGGAAAAAAGGGGCCGTTGGATTTATGGAAACTATATAAAGTTTATGGAGTCTTGGCAGGCCCGAAGTAGGAATGCCTGCAGGAGGGGGCCACATTTTGAAATGGAGACTGCCGTGCAAGTGTACTGGGCCTCTGTCGGGACACCAGACAAAAATCCCTAAGTCCAGGGTGTGCTGTGTGAGCCAGGGGCCTGGGAAACTGGCTTGGAGGCAGCGGCTGCCACGGATGACCTTACGCGCTCGTGTAGTGTTCCTCGGAGGTGGACATGGCTGTCCTCGTTCCGTAGAGTGAGAACTTGGCCCAGAGTTGTATAGTGTGCCACGAAGTGGTTGTGCGGCAGTCTGGAGTCCCTCAGACTTTCTCCTGTGGATTGGGTGATGTGTCCCAGTTTCAGTTTGGAGCCTGTCCGCTATTTGTGATTGTGTTTGTCTGTCCCCCGATACCCATCAGTCATCACCATACCCCTCCTGTAAAAGATGGTTTATGCCCAGTGTTCCCCACAGGGATTGTTGGGGACAGAAGCAAAGCCAACTCAAGGTTGGTTCTGAATCAGAGCAGGGTTTGAATACATACATAGCCTGAGTCCCTCTGTCCCTCTTCTCCTGTAGGGCCCCAGAAGAGTACCCTGTGGGATGCAAAGCCAGCGCTCTCCATCCCTGTAAGCCTGGCTCTTCTACTCCGTTCTCGCTTTCAGTCGTACCACATGCCATCTTTGTTTCTCCCTCCCACTTGCCGGGATTCTCGGCGTGCAGATTCTGTGAATACTTAATTCTTCATTGCTGGTTTTACCCACAGGGCCTGGCGTTGTTCCAACGTCTAGTCATCTTTGTATAAATATCAGCTGGGAGTGTGGATGGGCGAGTGTGTGGATATGGACGGGCAGATAGATGGCTGGGTGGTTAAGTGGATGCTATGTTGGGCAGGTGGATAGGTGGGGAGGTAGGTGACGGGTAGGTGAAGACATAGATGGAGGAACGGGAAGAGGTAAGTGGTTGGTTGGGTCGATGGACGAATGGGGAGGTTGTGTGGTTGTAGATTGACGGTAGGTGGGTAGGTGGGGAAATATGTAGGGCATGAACACCCATGTTCACGTTTGCATCCCCACACACAGTTCAGCTGTGAGGTCTCTCTCAGCCTTCTTACTAAATGCTTCTCTGTTTCGGGGTCTGTGCTTTGCTCTTTCTGAGGCCAGCTGGAGAAGCAAACCTGGGTGTTTGAATGTGTGTGTGTAAATACTTTACAATCCCCATAAACTTGTTTAAAGACAGATGGGGGTGAAAGTATAAACTCGGGCAGCCTTTGGGGAGGGCAGTTTGGAAGTGGCTATTAAAATTTTAAATGTGCCTACCACTAAGACCCAGCAGCCCCACTTGGAGCCGTCAAAGATGAGAAATGCATTTGCTTGCTTGTGCACAAAGAGCTGTGTCACTCCTATTAGTGGCAGGTGAGATGTAGTTACTGCGTCCTTTGAGCAGGGCATGGCAACCCAGTAAGTACCCTGGAAAACTTCAGCCACCAAAAGGAACAAGACAGAGCTAGGTCCAGAGGTGGATATTTCTGAACTGGTGCTTGAGATGGGCTGCTCCAGCTCTCAGGAGTCTCTGGGATTCTGGGACTCAGTCACCTCAGCAAGTGCCTCCTTGTCTCAACTCTTATTGCTGTCAACTGTTCCTTTCCCTCTCCCGGAAACACAGCCTGCTGGGAACAGAGCTTTAAATGGCAGGCCTGCTTGTCAGTGACCTTCTTTAGAGAAGGAGACAAAGGAGAGGAAGGCAGTCACATGCGTAATTACTGTCCGCTGGCTCTTCAGTTAAAAAGCATGAAGGGCACAATATTAAAATCTGATTTATGGGTGCCACTATCTACCTAACCATGTGGCCAAGGGCCAAAAAAGCACTGTAGTCGTTATGGAAAAGCAAAAGCGAAGCCTTATTCTCCGGCAGCAGACAAATTGGCTCTCATTTTCTCCTTGCTAAAGGAGTATGAAGTGTTTTCCGGCGTCTATAGTATGTTCTTCTACTGTGCTGAAATACAGAGTTTAGTAATCTGCAGGTAAATTAGGAGTGTCTGCCTCAGCACCTCAGGGAAGTTTCCTGAGAAGCATGGTTGCTGGACAATGAGGTGGCAGCCACCGTAAGCCACCATGTATCAAGATACAGATTCTAGTGCCATGACCCTCAGAGGTACACAACCTAGGTCTTCCATGGGTCTGGGATGGCTTGGACCACAGAGCTCAGGAGGGAGGGGGAAGAAGCGTGGGGCATTTAGACCCAGTTTATTCATCTGTATGTGTATGCAAAAAACCTGTGTGCATATATAAACATATCAGTGTCATGTATAAAACATTATATATATGGGGGTATGTATAAAACATGTATGTGGGTAGGTGTGCACCCACCCAGGTGTGCACATGTGGAGGACAGAGGTTGTTTGATAACTTCCTCTATTGCTCTCCACCCTGTTTGAGACACAATCTCACTGAACTTGAGGCTTGCTGTACCATCTAGGCTGGCTGTCCAAGGGCCCCCAGGATCCACCTTTCTCTGATTCTCCAGACTGGGGTTGTGGAAATACACTGATGCACTTCGCTTTTACACGGGCACCAGCGATTTGAACTCAGGTCTTCATGCTTACAGAGCAAGCATGTTACCCACTGAGCCATCTCCTCTGGCCCTGCTGAGTGAATTTCTTATAAGTCATTGTTGCTGTTACCGGTTATTGGGAGAGATGGAGCTGAAAACACACTTCCTATCTCCAGGGCAACAGCGGATGTGGGGCGGACCTGAGATGATTCCCAGCTCTGTTTCCTTTCGTCCATCCTTAGGACAGTTTTTCCTTAGCAGGGGCAGGGTTTATAAGGTCTCAGTTTGATAAACAAATGAACAGAAGCTGCCCAGATCGTAACTGATGGGCGGAGGTTGCCTTCCCCCCCCCCAGCACAGTGAGCACTTCTTACTAAGGAACATCGTGAGGGAGCGCTGTCCCCAGCTGTCATTGTGGTTTAGGGTTGTCCTTTCACCACGGCTAGGCAGCAGGTGCCTGCAGAATCTTCTAGTCTAGCTCTAAAAGTGAGAGCCACAAAACTGGGCACGATGACACATGCAGAACTCTGGAGGCTGAGGCAGGAGGGTCCCGAGTTAGAAGCCATCCTAGACCCTATCTCAAAAACACCTGCATTACCATGGAATGCAAGACCCCAGGTTCCCTCCATGAACTTGGGCGTGGGCCTCTCATCCTCAGCTTGCTGAGCAGAAGTAGGGGTGGGAGACAGGCCTGAACACAAGGAACTGGAAGGTGACAGGAAGTCTGACCCTAAGGCTGGGAGACTATTTCTTCAACACTCTGGCACATCCCAGAGCTCCCCCCACCTGAATCCCTAACACTGTCTTTATCCCAGCCTGGGATGAAGACAGGTGCTCTGGGATTGGAGATGCACTCTGCTGTGTCTGCCTTTTCCTGGGTTCTGGGCATCCTAATTCTGGTCATCCTAATTCTGGTCCTCACGCTTGCCTGGCAAGGGCTTTGCCCACTGAACCATCTCCCCATCCCACGGCTCTGTACCTCCACCTCTAGGCAGCTGTGTAGATTCACTGTGACCACGCTACTTCCCACCAGAGCTTATCCACCTTATAGCCAGGTGGCTGGACACTCAAAATCAGTCTGAATTCGTGGGGTTACATAGAGGCTCAATCTTGGGCTGGAAAACGGGGATCAGGTACTACATAAGCCCCCGGTGGGCCCCTTCTGTGAAGGGTTTTGCTCACTCCAGGGACCCTGCAGGGTTCAGTCTGCCGTCTGTCCATATGGAATTTCCCCGGAAAGGGGGGCAAGATTTTGCCCATGTTTCTTCTGTTCCCTGGCTAACGGCATTTCTTTCTTTGCAGTTGAGAGGGAAAATGTGCAGAAGAGGACTTTTACGCGATGGATAAACCTACACCTGGAAAAGGCAAGTGGGGGTCTGGGAGTGGGTAAGTCACAGATTCGTCTGCAGCTCCACTGCTGGTTCTGTAGAATGGCATGGAGGAGACATGATCCCTGCCGTGTGTGTGTGTGTGTGTATGTATGTGACTTTGTGTACTGTATAGTACGTATGTGTGTGGACATGTCTATGTTCATGTATGTAAGTATGCAGAAATCAGAGGGCAACTTAGGTATCAGTCCTTGCCTTTCACCTTATAGAGACAGGGTCTCTTGCTCACTGCTATACACACCAGGCTAGCCATCCCATGAGCTTCTGTGACTTTTCCCATTTCCACCTCCTATCTCAATTGAGGTGCACTGGATTACAAATGCCTGCCACCACTTCTGGGTTCTAGGTGTTGGAACTCTGGTCCCCGTACTTCTATGACAAAGACTTCGTGGACTAAGCCATCCCCATGGCTCTGTGCATTTGTATCTTTCTGGGTCTTCTCACTACTCTCCACTCTCAGTATGTGGAGCAGACACAGAGAGCAGACACAGCCGTTCTGTGATTACCCACGTAGCCGGGGAGGAAAATCCATGAGTGGACAATGGAAACTATTCCATGTTGAGCAATTCCAGGGCTTCCATGGGCAGAAGGCCGTCACCCTACATCAGACACGATCCAGCTCTCCACTCTGGGGGTGTTAACAGCCATCATTGAACTGACACGAGCAAGAGCTCTGAACATCCTTTAGCAAAGCCTCTTAAACGTGGTTGGTCAAGAGCCATGCTCCGCATCAGGCAGCCTGCGTCATGCTGCACACTGCCAGCCTGTTCTCCTTGAGTCCTCCCACAGCCCACAGTAGACTGTGGACCCAGGTGCGCAGACATCCCAAGCTCCCTGAGCTCTTCTACAACGTCTCAGGGGCTCTTCTCTGTCCCTTCCTTTCTCACCTTCTTTGGTCATGCAGCTTGACTTTTCTGTTGTGTCTGCTGCACACCCATAGCATCCAGGCTGCTGACGCAGTCTCAGGCAGGAGGAGCTGAGGAGGGGCGAGCAGGTGATCAACACTCAGTGAGGAAAGAGAAGAAAGCATACAGAAATGCGAGCTCCCCGTGCCCGTGAGACTGGGCCTGTAGGCCCCGGGAATATGTTATTCCAAGTTCCCCGAGGCTGCAAGAAAATTCACACTTCAGGAAAGCTGATCTGTGGAGCTGAGGATGGGGAGCGGATGGGAGAGTGCTTGCTTATACACAGCGCCCTAGATTTGACCCCCAGCACCACATAAGCCAGCTGTGATGCTACCCACCGTAATCCGGGCAATTTGGAAGATGGAAGCAGGAAATGAGAAGTTCCAGGTTGTCCTTGGCCAGCCTGGGCTACATGAGACTATCTTGGGAGAAAGCCAGATGATTTGATGTTTCTTGTACCAACACCACCTCTTCTCTCCTATGGACATTCTCTTGTTCTCTGTCTACACCCGCACCCCACCCCACCCCCAGTCTCTCCTGTCTTCTGGAAGCTGGCTGTCCCACCACTGTAGGAAATTTAAAGTGTTTCTCTCCTCTTCAAAGGCAAAAGCATAGCCACTGCTGGCCTGTCGCAGTGATTCTCAACCTGTGGGTTGCGCCCCCACCCCCACCTCCGACCCCACGCACGTGGTTGTTGAATGACCCATTCACAAGGGTCACATATCAGATATCCTGCATATCAGATGTTTATATCATGGTTCATAACATTAGCAAAATTATAGTTATGAAATGGCAATGAAAATGGTTTATGGTTGGGGGTCACCACAGTGTAAGAAACTATATTAAAGGGTCGTAGCGTTAAGAAGGGTGAGAACCACTGGCCTGGAAGAAACCCGTGCCGTTATTAGAAAGCAGGAAGTGGAACTCCTGACTGAGGCGGTTCTCTTTCACACTTGCCTGTGTCCTGAGCAGGCACGTGTGTCCCGCCCCTCCTGAGCCCCGTCCCTCCTTCAGAATGGATAGCATGGTGCTGTCACATCCCCCATGAGCATCTTGGGCACGAGATGGAAAATGACAAGGGATCACACTCGAAGCATGATAAATCCTTTGCTGGTTGTTTTGACTGAGGGCGCATTTTTGGCATTGCGCAAAAAGTAAAACATTACTGGGGTTTCAGGAGGACAAAAAAAGAAAACCAGTCCCCAATCTTGAGTTTGGCAAGCCCCTAAATTAATGCCTGATGCATGTCAGCCTGCTTGAGAATTCCTAGCAGGGGACAGGGTAGAGCCAGAAAGTCTTTCTTTTTATAGTAAAAATAAATAAATACTGAAAAGAGCTGAGAGTCATGTAACAAATGCCCCACACTTACCTGCCACCCAGTGTGAACCTCTTGAAACATGCATTTGTCATGTCAAGGACACTCCCTTTGGCCAGGCCTGCTCTTGTCCCTTTTTTGGGGGGAGGAAGGAGCAGGTAGGTAGCATGTAGCACCCATTCTGAGGATAAATCAGACAGCACCTGAAAGCAATGTGTAATAAGCAGAGAGAAATTAACGGCCCTGTTTCCAGCCCCGAGACTTTTAAAAACAGCCTTTCATGCAAAGGAAACCTAGGAAGTCCTTGGTGAATTGGGCTTAACTGCAATTTGAAGGCTGTCAGGAATATTTACTGAGTCTCTGGCTTCTGGAAAAATTCCTTAATTTACAGAAGGAGTTCGATCATGCAGAAAGCCCTGGGGAGGTGAGGGGTACTGTGGTTCCGGCCATAGCAGACTCCTGAAGCCTGGGGAATGTTGGTCTGGGGAGTGTTTGGACTGGAGTGGTTTCAGCCTAACCCCCTGCCGTCCAGCGGTGGACTCTGGCCAAGGTCCTGTTTGATGCTGAGGCCCTTCCAGGAACAGCCGAGGGAAATTAGCCCCAGGCCAGGTTCTACCCCTGTCAGGCGGCTAACTGGAAATTTTGTTAGCCCATTCATCAGGGGTGTTTGGTTGGGGTCTCCTAAAAGGAAGCAGTCTGCCAGGCATGGAATGTGGCTGAGGCTGCAGGATTTGCAAAGAAAACACATTGCCTTTTGGTTCAAACTCCCTGAAAGCCTTGAAGCGTGCCCTTTTCTGTGCACCTGTAGATAGCCTCAGTCTATATTTTGGTTACTTGGGGCAGCAGACTAGGACTCATATAAAGGATGAGGAAATGCCACCTTCCTTAACCAGTAAAACATGATCCCATCAAGGGGCTACAGAAGGAAGAAAGCTTTCCCAGAAGAGAAGGTGCTGGCCCAGCTAACATTGTATTGAGATTTTCCTCACCCCGGGTATGTGCTGGGAAGAGTTGCGCTGCCCCAGTTAGCTAGGGGCACTGCGTCCCATTGTCCCTGAGGGTTCCTGAAGCATCTAATCACTCCCTTAATCTGGACAAAAGGCAAGGGGAAATTCTCGCCAAGGCCGCAGGAGCTCAAGACTGTAGGCTTCTGACCCATTGGATCTCCATTGCATTCATTCCGACTGTTCAAGGCCAGATGCAGGACACTGGATTTTTACCAAATACCCAGCCTCCTAGCTCCTCCCTTTCACCAAATCAAAACTGAGTGTTTGCACTAGGTAATATTCCATGAGCCGTAACAGAAGTCGTGTGTGTGTGTGTGTGTGCATCTGTGTATCTGTGTGTGTGTGTTATTTTGATGTATGTAGATAGGTAGAATATAGGTGCCTGTGGAGGGCAGAGGTTAACCTCAGTTGTGTTTTCCAGAAGCCACCCCCCTTGTTTTTTTGTAGATAGCATCCCTTACTGGGTGGGACTGGGGCTCACTGATTCAGCAAAGCTGGTTGACCAACAAGCTTCAGGGGTCCTCCTGTGTCAACCTCTCGCCATTGGGATAACAGCTGTCTATGTGGGCACTGGAGGCTTGAACCCAGGTCCTCATGCTGGTACAGCAGCGGATACTTATCAACTGAGCTATCATCACCCTGGACCCCAAATTCCCTTATGCTTTTAGGAAACATATGGGACGTGCCATTTCTTACTCTCCTCAGACAGAAGCCTGATTGTGATCCAGCCTTGGGGTCTGAGATCTCATGTTAGGGGGTCCTCCAAAGCCTCTTAGTTCGTTCCTTTATACAGTTCTCATGCCAAGCAGTCCTACACCTGCTGGCCAGAGGTCCCTTCCAGGGCTTCTGGCTCTCAGGTGATCCTTCTGCCTGCAAGTTTCTCTCTTTTTTTAAAAAAGATAATTTATTTTAAAAGATAATTTAACTATCGTACGTGCATTGTTGTGAGGGTGTCAGATCCCCTGGAACTGGAGCCACAGACTTCTGCATGCTGCCGTGTGGGTGCTGGGAATTGAACCCTGGGCCCTCCTGGAAGAGCAGCCACTACTCTTAACTGCTGAGCCATGTCTACAGCCCTGCAAGTTTCTCTCTTGACCACCCAGGTCACTAACGGGTCTCTTTTCCTCCTGTCCTACAGTGTGATCCACCTCTAGAAGTTACGGACCTATTCGTTGATATTCAAGATGGCAAAATCCTAATGGCTTTGCTAGAAGTCCTCTCCGGGCGAAATCTGGTATGTGTGTTGGGGAAAGTACAAAAGGAAGTACTTCATAGGCTTCGTCTTCATCTGGGCATCAGCTTCGCATCACTGTGACAAAGTTCCCAAATAATCTGTTTAAAGGAAGAAGGGTTTGTTTGGGCTCGTGGGTTTGGAAGTGGCTATGGCCACTTGGTCCTGTTGCTTTGGGCCTGAGGAAAGACAGAACATCACACGAATGTGTAGCAGGGAAGCTTCTCCTTTCATGGCAGCAAAAAGAAAGGGACCAGGGATTCCAACGTTATTCTCAAGGGCACACCTCAAAAGACCTGACTTCCTCCCACCAAGCCCCACCCCCTAAAGGTTCCATCACCAGCCAGTAGCCGCATAGGCTGGTGTGTATCGGCCAGCAGCACCTGGAGTCTTCAGTGTGTAGATCTTGGGGGAATATCCGAGATGTAACCATGACATCGGGAAATAAATGTATGCACACATCTAGACAGAGTGTACCTCAGCTTCAGGAAATGCTGGAGGGTGACATCCTTTATCATGTGAAGTGTGGGACTGGTGGGATGGCTCAGTAGCTAAGAACACTTCCTACTCCTACGGAGGACTTGAGTTCTGTTTCCAGCCCCGACGTCAGACAGTCACAATGGCCTCTAACTCCAGCTCCAGAAGGTCCCAGTATTCTTCTCTGTCCTCTGAGGCCACTTGTACACATGTGACAGACACATATGCACAAATAAATTTAAAATAAATAGAGTGATATGAGAGCTGGAGAGATGGCTCAGCGGTTAAAGAACACTGGCTGCTGTTGCAGAGGACCCAGGTTCGATTCTCAGCACCATATGGCAGCTCACAACCATTTGTAACTCTAGTTCAAGGCCAATCTGATGCCCTTTTGTGGCCTCTGCAGACACTACACACACATGGTACACATGCATACATGCACTCATATACATAAAATAAAATTAAGTGAATCTGAAAATGAGTTACATATGAACATATGTAACTGAGTAGTATCTTTTTCTCTTAATATTTTATTATTGTTTATTTGTGCACACATGTGTGGAAAGGGTACACATGTAATAGTATGTAGTGGATATGTAGAAGTCAGAGGACAGCCTGTGATGGCTCAGAATTGGAACCGAAGGATCAAGTTACTGGACTAAGCATTGTGTTAACCGGAGTTATGGCTGAGACTTAGGGAAAACCATCCATGGTTGTTGGCTAAGAAGAGGTAAATTCTCAATGCTGGGAACACCCGTTAGTGTCGTAACCAAAATGTTCCCAGGCATTGTCAGATGTACCTCCTCTTCCCCCACAAGGTGGCCAATGATCCAGTCCAAGATGCCTGTCACGGGGGCTGGGAAACGACTCCGCAGTTAACAGAGATTGTGGCTCTCACAGAGGGCTGGATTTGGATTCCCAGGATCCACACCAGGTGGCTTACAACCGCTTCCGCTGGCATCTGCACCTGTACACGCACGCCCACATAGACAACAATAAAATCCTCCTTCTTTTAGATGCCAGATGTGTTTAAGTTGAGAAACTGGCTCCATCTGAGTGTTTGATTTGACCTTGATAGCCCTTTGTGCCTGTCTGCACGTGCGGTGATGGATCCCGCACAGCACAGCCCACGCTGGCTCTGGGCCTCACTTTAAAAGCATGGCTTCTTGCCTGGCACGATGGCACACTCCTTTAGTCCTGGCACTCGGGAGGCAGAGGCAGGTGGATCTCGGTGAGATTGAGGCCAGCCTGGGCTACATGGTGAGTTCCAGGACAGCTAGGGCTGCACAGAGAAACCATGTCTCGAAAACCAACCAACCAAACACACAAACAGCGCTACTCTGAAATGCACGGTAGAGGCCTGTCATCCCCATTCATACTCAGGAAGTAAAAGATGCTGTTGAGTGCACTCAGGCCTGGAAGCTGTTCACAGCGGGCTGAGGCATTCTTGGCAGGTCTCAATCAAGCTGCAGGGGCCCCCAAAGGCCTTGTAAGAAAGCACACTTCAGCCTCTTGTTTTGTGTTCCCCGTAGACGGACTCCCACTTTGAAGCCAGGGCACATGGCAACAACCTCCATGGCCTTGACCTTTGGCCCTGCAGCTCGGCAAAGCTGAGTCCTCTACTGCCCATCAGTAGAGCACAGTAGGTCCTTTCTGGTGGAACTGGCACGTGTGTGCTCTGGAGATGAGCTCACTGTGTGCTTGCTCTGGCAGGAATGGAGCTCCAATCTGCAGCTGGCCATTGTGCATTCTCCCCAAAGCCCAGCTGCAAAAGTTCTTAGCCAGAAACCAGCCATGTCTGCTGCTGCTGGGGAGCTGAGCTGAGCCTTGACGAGGACAGCAAGCTCGCTTCCCTAAGCAAAGAGTCACATGTGCTATGAGAGCATGTTACTGCAGGTCCCTAGAGGGGAGGAGGGCTGGGGAGAACACTGGACACATTTGTCCTGTGTGGAGATTCCCTCTTCCCTAGCTCCAGTGAGTCAAGTGCCAGGACCCCAGTGTCACAGGCATTTGGATGTCTCCTCTGTGGGTGTTTTCAACACCATCGCTAACCTTCTCCAAAGAGCAAGTGATAAATGAAAGCCACTGTGGTCCTGGGCGCTTGCTATCTTGCTGGCGCCTACTTAGTGTTGTCTTCTCTTGTTTTTCAGCTGCATGAATACAAATCCTCATCACATCGTATTTTTCGGTTGAACAACATAGCAAAAGCACTTAAGTTTCTGGAAGATAGCAATGTAAGTGTTTGAAGCCCGTCTGTCTCGGCAATGCGAGCTTGCCCTGTGGAGAAAGGGCAGAATTTTCAAGTTTGGTGTGGTGTTGAGGGGTGTATAGAAAGGCTTAAAAGCAGAAATAGCCAGCCCCTCCCGAGCTTAGGGAAGTCACTCGGAGAAGCTACATTCTGGGATGTGGCCCCAACATCCTGCCCACCCTGTTTGTGCCTATGGATAGGCAGTCTGAGAGAAGACCGGCAGCTATTTGGTTTCTAGAGCTTTGGGGTTGATTGCTAAACTATACATAGCCTTGGGACTCGATTTGACATGGCGGTCAGTGTGGTAGAGGGAAAGGCAGCAGCTTGGCTCTGTCATGGAGATTTCTGGATCTGCATTTGGAACTGTTTCTTGTCCTTCATAAGTAGGAAGGGGAGTCCTAGGGGTGACAATCCTAAAGCCCCCTCTCACTAGGTTTGTTTCTGAACTGATCTGGGTAAAAAGTCTTCAGCTTGTCTGACCTGTCGACACAGAATGAAACATCACCCCAAGATGCGTCTCCTTTGAGGTTCTGTGTGTAAAACAGGCAGCTGTGCGCTATCTCAGCAGAAA
>NC_022009.1:40148050-40173181 GCF_000317375.1 Microtus ochrogaster | reverse complement strand
GAGCCACAGCCCAGAGACAAGTGGAGTGGGGAGCGCATTCACCACCACAGAGGAGGTGGGCTCTGTCTCCCAGTCACCACACAGTAGAGAAAGTCCTAGACGTGAAAGGTTCAGAGCATGGTGACCACAAAACACTCCGGTGCACCTTTGGTATCAGAGCCTAAAGATGGAAGCAGACCAATAATTTATCAGCACTCCCGAGGAATATGACTTGGTTGTGAAAAATAATTTGGTGCTGGAGTGTGTGATAGGACCTCAAGCACAGGGTACAGAGTGACAGAGGTGGACTGACATGAAGAGCACTTCCTACATGATTCCGTCCATGTGAAATTTCCGTGATGCTGAAATGGCTTTAGAGGCAGGACATCAGCGGTGACTTAGCTCTGGGGGAGGCAGAGGGATGCAGGATGATGACTGGTGGGTCCAGAAATCACAACTGTGGTCCACGGTCTGCTGCAGTGGTGCTCACACAAGTCGGCAAACGCACCAGACCCACTGAACCGAATGCTCTTAGTGGGAGGCTTGAACAATGTCAGCCTCATCGCAGTGAAGCCGTTTAAAACACAAGCCCTTCCTAGCTTCACCGAAGGGCTCCCTCTTTGGGCTCAGGGACGCTGTCAGCCATTACTTGAGCAAGGATCAGCCTTGCCTTAGTGTGACTAGGCCTCAGTTTCCAATCCTGACCTCTCCACTCAACTCTAGGGACTGTGGGGAAGTCATATACCTCTCTAAATAAAGGATCCGAAACAGAACTTTCTTCAGAGGGCTGTCGAGGAAGTGGTGTGCCCACCCCCGTGAAGGGCTGGGCGGGCATTTTCTGCCACTTCCCTGGGTGACTAACTTGTGACGCTGCTCACCCGTGTTCCATTGTTAGCATTTACTTTCCTGAAGCAGTGTCTCCTCTGAATTCCTGAGGAATTTTATTTGTGAGAGGAGATGGGTGAGGTCTTCAAGCAACTGCCTAGGTTACTCCTTCCCCTTCTGCCTTAGTTGACTGTGAGACGGTCTCCTACTGTTAATGCCACACGGGCGAGCCTGGTCACAGTTACCCAAGCACGTCATAGGCTTCCATCCGAATGTCTTTGTGGGCCTGGGCTATACCTAGCATTGGGGAGAATGAGGTAATAAGTTATGTAAGATGCCCATTAGCCTTGGAGATGGTTGGGATCCAGAAGAAAGAGCATTCACATAGGCAACATACACCCCAGGGCATAAAAAGGGCCTCAGCCCCACAGAGATGGGGCTATGTGGACTGAGGATCTGCATGGGGGGGGGCGGTGTTCCTGCCATGGTACCATGGGACAGCATGGTTGAGACTGAGAAGACCTGGCCTCCTGTACTCCATGTGTGAGCCTTTTCCAGGCTGTCTGCTCTAGCAACAGCTTGGAGCATTGACCCCATCTTCCCTTTTATTAATTTTTTATAACAACGTTTAGAAGTATTCCAATATGGATGTTTGTTGGCTCAATCCCTCGTTGGTTCCATTTCCTAGGAGGAAGCTGGTGATGGAGAGGGGGCAGGATAACATCCCAGAGGCATGCTGTGCCCCATTCCCAGAATACACAGAATTATGTAGGGAGCCTTATTTGTCTGCTTTGTGCCACTTCCTGGATTCTAGGAAGAGCAGGCCTCAGTGGCTCTGCTGGGTCCTTGGTGGCAGTGCCCAGAGCTGGGAAGTAGGTGCAGACAGCAACCCAACTTACTGTTCTGGAGTCCCAGGACCAGCCAGCATGCACCCTTCCTTCCCTCCCTTCAACCATGGGTTGCAGATAACCTCAGTATGGGACCAGCTCTGGAACCTCCACTAAGTTACTCAGGCCAAGCCTTGGTTTTGCCACCTCAGAAATGGGGACATTGAGAGCATTGATGGAACTAACTCGGGAAGCCACCTGCAGTAGTCAATGCTCATTGTCATGAAAGCTCCCAAGTCAGCTCTCTCTCTAAACCTGCTGGCTCCCAGAACAGAAAGGATGATCGCATAGCCCAGTGGACTCATCGGTATTCAATGTGGCAGAACAGGCTGGGTTAGGGGGAAGAGGAGGGGACACTGTCCCTGGAGATCTGAAGAGTGGTGATTTTATCGTCTGGCCATCCCCAAGAATGGAAGAAGGCTCTTTCCTCCAAGAGGGGCTCCACACTGAAGATGAGTATGGCAGTCCCTTAAGTATCTGCGGTTCACTGGACTGGAATGGTTTATAACCTGCAAACCAGAGGATGTTTCCAGAAGGGACGTGGGGGTAGGAGAGCAGACAAGAGAGCCTCAACAAGTGATTGGTTATGTGGGGCAAGTGATGGCAGAGGAGCACGGACTGAATGTCGGCTCTGAGTTTGATGGCTTATGTTCCTCTCAGTATTGACAACTTCCTTCCTGGCCTCCAGTCTGCCGGCGATGAGCCCGTGTTGTCTCAATTACCTTCTTGGCAGCGATTGTGAACGGCCCATCAACTAGGGAGCTGGGAAGTCAGCCTCAATTAGGCTACTCCAGGCCTAACTGGGGTTGTCAGAGCCCCCAATAAACCAATAAGATCAGAGACCTAAGCCAGAGCAGTTTAACAACCCATGATGGAGAGGGAGAGTGGAGAGAGAACCTGCTGGATGACAATGTCTCTATGTTTTTCCTCCCCCAAGTGTCCTAGGATGAAGTTTGCAGTGTGGGTTTTGAAAGATTGTTCTGATTAGCTCACTTCATCCCCTTTGCCCCTGAAGACAACTATGTACATTTGGGAAGTGTTGCTCAACAAGGAGAGGAAAACGGAAGAGAGACCTATCCAGCCTGCAGGGCCTCGCTCCTCGCACTCACTCTTTGGCCTTTTCCAGAGAGGTTGGCAGAGGGCTGAAGCACGGAATCAGATGCTGTTCACAGAATGAAATGCTGGCTGTAGGCGCTCTCCCTCCATCCTGAGCCCACACAGGAAACCCTATGTGTGTTAAAATGCCGAATAGGCTTGGTTAAGGGTCAAACACATGCTGCTCAAGATGACCTGAGTTCTGATACTTGATATATAAAAAATACAGGTGCAGTGGTTTGTGTCTGTACTTCCATTCCCCGCCCCAACCCCAAGGGGCAAATGGGGACAGAGACAGGAGGACACCTACAGCTCAGTGTGGCCAAATCAGTGAGTTCCAGGTCCATTGAGAGACTTTGACTTAAAACACCAAATCAGGCAGAGAGCCAAGCATAGTGATACATACCTTTAGTTCCAGTTCTGTTACTTGGGAAACAGAAGCAGACAGATCTCTGAGTTCAAGGACAGCCTGGTCTACAGAGCAAGTTGTTGGCCAACCGTGGCAACACAGTGAGGCCAAGTCTCAAAAAGATACATAAGATAAGATAAGATAAAGTAAGTAAATAAATAAATAAAAATTTAAAAAATGCGGTGGAGCCTGCTAGAGGAAGACAGGACAGCAGCCTCTAGCCTCCGCACACACAGACTCAAGGTGCAGACTGTGGGTGTCAGGGACATGCACCTCCCTGACTACGTCCTTGGGATGCTGCAGGTTCACGGGCCGCAGATAGCCTTAGGGGTTCATCGGGAACATCTTTGCATGGTCAGACACAGGTGAAATAAACGAGCCACCTCCGGACAGTTTCTCAGGCTGGCGTGTAGAGCATTCTGTAGAGATGCAGAGTCCCTTGCTGTGGTGGGCTCACTATTTCTGTCTTTCTGATGGCTGATGTTGGTGCTCTGAGTTGGTCAAGGGTATGCTCAATCAGGGGGTTTGGTGGTTTTCGTGTGACATACAGGCTTCCTGGGCTATTGCCCTCCCTTTTTGGAAGAGAATGGTGTAAATTTTGCACACTCTATGGCTCTGGGCAGATTGTATTTATCTGGGTATGTCAGTGCATGCCCTCTTGACACACAGCGGTAAGGGAAGTGTCTACATGATAGACTTGTGGTTGGGGTAAACTGACTCCGTCCTCATAAGTGCTTGTAAAGCTTTAGGGTGGCATCCACCCACGGTAAGCACTGTATGTTTTTATTGAATACAGTTTTACATATTGGGTGTCCCCCAAGAGGTTGTCTTTGGCAATGACAAATAGCACTGTGCAGTCAGCAGCATCAGGCCTTGGGTGGTGGTGGAGGTGGTAGATCAGACTCCTTGGGGTTTTGTGTTCATTGACTACTTCTTTCCAGGTCAAGCTGGTTAGCATCGATGCAGCAGAAATAGCGGATGGCAACCCCTCGCTGGTTCTCGGGTTGATATGGAACATCATTCTCTTCTTCCAGGTAAACCCGCTATTCTCTGGCACGTGGTTGTCGTGTTGAACGTTGTTCTAACCACAGAACAGCACACACACATCGAGGGACATCATAAGGCTTAGTTTCCATGGAGTCAGACTTGGCCATTTTCTGAGTGAGAACCAAGAAGTGGAGACTGAGGTTCATGGTTTAGATACAAAGGCGGTCCACAAGGGGAAGGTTTCCAGGGGCATTAGGGCTGCTGTTGTCCAGAGAGTTGCATGCACAAGCACTATTTGAAGCTATGAATCCCTTTCTGTCTAAGCCTTAAACTTGAGCCTAGGTTCCCACATCCGCATATGCAGCAGTGGTCACAAGACATGCTCCATGTGAGAGATTTGCACAGGACTTGGTCACTCTAACCTGACTTCCTGAGAGATGCCGGGAACATTAGGAAATGTGTTAAATGCCTTAAATCCACCCCAGAGCTTCCTTTGCTCATTCAGTAAACATCTGTTGAGTTTCTTCAGTATTGCAGATGCTAGAAAGACAGGACTCTGTCGTCTTGGGGGATCACAAAGATATGTGGATACTGTATTACTAGAGGATGTGGGTCACAACTGAGGTGTGAGCAGGGCTTTCTAAGAGCTCTGAGCAGGGACAGCTAACATAAGTGTGTGACCAGAATGAGGAAAACACGAGGAAGTGACCAGATAGTGTTTTGCAGTGTGGATAGGAGTGTGCACTGAGCAATGCTTCTCAGATGTTCTGTGCATACGAATTGCAGGTACGTGGTGCTGAGATGCTGTCTGAATTTGGAGGGCAGGCCTGAGCTTCTGTTTTCCCCTCATGTCAATGCTGGAGAAAGGGACAGCCAGCAACAGGCCCAGAGTGAACAGAGACAGTGAAGCCTGAAGAAGCACGATGCATTCTGGGAGTGCCAGGCTATAGGGGAACAGAGAGAGTCTGGTCAAAAGACGGGTGTGTGTGCTTAGGCTGGTGATAGCCACGGGAATCTCAGGAGAAGCTTCTCATATACTGAGAACCAGGTCTACACACCTGGACTCTCCAACCAGGGTCTTGTGGATGCAGGTCAGAGTGACCTACTGGCCGGAGGTCCCTTATGAATCACTGGGTCTGATTTGCCCTTTCCTCTCTAGATAAAGGAGCTCACGGGCAACCTCAGCAGGAGTTCCCCATCTTCCAGCTTGTCACCTGGCTCGGGGGGCACAGACTCCGACTCCTCCTACCCACCCACCCCCACCACAGAGAGGAGTATGGCGGTATCAGTGAAAGACCAGAGGAAGGCCATCAAGACCCTGCTGGCGTGGGTGCAGCGGAAAACAAGAAAGTAAGCTGCCATCTACCCCTGCCCACCTATCGCCTGCCTCAGGCCCACCGGTGTCCACCATGGGTACACCCCACCCCAGAAGGCTGTTTCCAGGCCCAGGGAGTGGTACACATGGACCTGGGTGGGTAAGGTGCATCAAACTCCATCTGCCAAGGTTCTAGGTATCCATGGGTCCTATGATTCACACAAGCCATCAGAACAGGGATGTGATGTGCTTTTCCAGTTTGTGTGTGGTGTGTGCATGTAAGCGTATTGGGCACGCACACACATGAGCATGTAGAGGCCAGAGAAAGCATCAGGGGTCTTCTTCTACTGCTCCCCATATTATTCTCTTAAGACAGAGTCTTGCCAGGCAGTAGTGGCGCACACCTTTAATCCCAGCACTTGAGAGGCAGAGGCAGGTGGACCTCTATAAGTTCACAAAAACAAGACAGAGTCTTACACTAAATCAGAAGCTTGCCATTTCCACTAGGCTGGCCAGCAAACTCCTGGCATCCTCCGGTCTCTGTTCCCCAGGGACAGGCTTACATACACTGGCAGCTGTGCCTGGATTTTTGTGTGTGCACTGGGGATTCAAACTCAGGTCCCCAGCTTTGTGCAGTCAGCACTCTTGCTATTTTCTAAGCCCGGTTATAGCAGTCTTCTATCAGGTTTTTTACTGGCAGATCTTGGGCCTTAGTTAGAGGTGCCAAGTTAATGTAGAGGAAGCCACACCCACTTGGAGACATCTCAGCTCATCTGTGTGCAACCTAGGTGGTAGTTGCTGGTACCTCACTTACTTGTTCAAGCTTCCCCTGTTGAGTGGCCTTCCAAGACAGTTGTGACAGAACTGGGGAGAGCAGCTGTACCTCTCCTGACAGCCACTTCATACATTTCTGCACACCTCCCGGGGGCTGGGAAGAGGCTAGACCTTTGGGGAATTGAAGGAGGGAGTTGAGTGTAAACGATTAGAATAGGTTACTATGAAAAGACAGGAAATGTTTGAAAATAAATCAAGCCAGAGTTCATTGCTGGGGCCAGTGCAAATGTGAAAGAGAGTTGGCAGCTGGGGGAGATGGGAGTGTTCTATGGCCCCACTGTGGCTACCCGTGCATCCCTGCACTTGGGCATGTGGCAGCTGGTGACTTTGGCTTGGTTGACAGTCCTACTGAAGATTGTCTGGATGCCTGGCTGTGAGAATGTACTCTGATCAGGTCACTGGGCCAAGGCTGGCACGAGCTCTGCCTAGGGAGTTTGCGACATGTTAGGAGTCGGTCTGAAAGCTTCTACATTGGAAGCATTTGGAAGGTGTTACATTTTTGTTAATTCCATGAGCATAATAAGACATGAAAGGATGGAGTCTAAAGAGAACCCGCACCTGGCATCATTCTCTTTCGAAGTTACAGCTTTCGGGCCAGGGAGATGGCTGGGTGACCCTGAGGAAGAATGTTCATATTTACAGTGTCTACAGGCTCGGCAGCCCGTCTGTAATACTAGAGCTCAGAGGACTATGAGTGATCCCCAAGGCAGATTGGCTAGCCAGGCTAATCACATCAGTATGCTCCGGACTTGCCTCGGTGAATACAATGGAGGACAATTAAGAAAGACTCCTTGATGTTGATCTCAAGCTTTCACACACGTGCCCCTCCCCCACATGCAAACACACACACACACACACACACACACACACACACACACACACAGACACTCGAGGGAAGAAGGTTGTGATTTTATGTATCTTCATGGTGCTGCTGGCTGACACTCATCGTGTGCCTTTTGTATTCCTGCTCCACACACCAAGTTCTGCTTTAGATGAGGCTATTCTTGTGGGAACTTCACCCTTCCCAATCACAGTACCCCACAAGGTCATCCTGTGTTCACTCTGTTTTCTAACTAAAGTGTTAGAGGCTCAGAAAGGGTCTGTGCCCAGTCAAGGTCACTGAGGCAGAAGCATGGAGGGACAGCTGATATAGGCACTTAGATCTTCCTGGCTCTGTCTGTAATAGAGCACATCCCCCTGTGCCCGCTTTCTATTGTCATGTGATGTGTGCAGCGTAAAAAATCTTTCATGTATTTAGAGACTTGGGAACCAAGAGTCTGGCTGCCTTTTGGGATAATGTGTACCTCCTGTTCCATTGGAAGATTCTCAGGGTGGCCCTCGTGATGGTCAGGGCCGGGGTGTCTTCGCAGGGTGACACAGAACAACACCTAGCCCTCTCAGGTCAGCTAGTGAGGCTGCTGCGTGCAGACCTCCTCGTCAGGCTTCTTTCCTGATCTAGGTGGTTGCTATCCTTGCTACTTTCCGTCAGGTATGGTGTGGCGGTCCAGGATTTTGCGGGCAGCTGGAGGAGTGGGCTGGCTTTCCTGGCTGTCATCAAAGCCATTGATCCCAGCCTGGTGGACATGAAGCAGGCTCTGGAAGATTCCACCCGGGAGAATCTGGAGAAGGCCTTCAGCATTGCACACGATACCTTACACATCCCTAGGCTCCTGGAGCCTGAAGGTACAGTGACCTCTCTGTCCTTTAGTTATTATTATTACAAATGTGCCATCTGCTCTTCCAGGTAGAAAATAAAAATAAAAGCCTAATGAAGAAAAAAAATATTTTTTTACGTTATAGTCTTTTTTCTGTGCATCTAATTATAATATCGTTACATAATTGGTATCATTTAGGATATATAATTTTATCTCTTTTTTCACTCATCAAATGTAATATCGATATTTAGGTAGTATATTTCTATAATCTCCTGGTTATATATTTATATTGGCTGCATAGTACCTGTAGGACCTCTGTATTTGAGTCACTGAGGTTACTTCAGAAGTGACCCTTTCAGGGGGGTTGAAGGCATAGCTCAGTGGCAAGCGTGAGGCCATGGCTTAGATCTCCAATTCTGTAGATGGAAGAAAGAAGGGAGAAAAGGAAGGAGAGAGAAAGAATAAAGGTAGGAAGAGAAGGGAAGCAGGAAGAATCAATTTTTAATACAACATGACCGTAAACATCTTACTTACCCAACATGCCTTTGCCTATACCTCAAGGACCAGTTCCCACCTGCAGAATGACAGAGTTAGGGGAGTACACTCCTTTCGAAGGTGTGCAACTCTGTTTTGTCACCCTGCACTCCACATTGGGTGTTTAATTTGGGACTGCCTGCAGCAGGTTAGCATGGTCACCAGATGTGCTTATTCACGGGCCCAGCAATGAGCTGACTACTTGCAGCGAAGGGAATCAAGGAAAGAGGGCAAAGTCCCGAGCGTAGGATCCCAGGTTCTCCATGTCAGTTCATCTGTCCTTCAGCCAGCTGTGGGACTTTAGCCAAAGGCTTCGTCCCCCTTTCTGAGCCTAGATTTCTTCACATGTGTGCCTCCTCACCAGCACCCTGTGGTCCTATGGAGAAAGCGTGTGTCTTTGCTAATGCTGTGTCTCTCTCAACAGACATCATGGTTGACATGCCGGATGAACAGTCCATTGTGACGTATGTGGCCCAGTTTCTAGAACGCTTTCCAGAGTTGGAGCCTGTACGTTTCTTTCCCTTACTTTTAATTCAAAACTGTGCGTTTTCACTGGGTCCCCAGGGAACACAGCAGGGGCTTGGGCTGTGTCATTCTATGTGGTTGGTGGCAACAAAGTGACCTCAAGTTCCTTGCCTTATTTGAGTTTCTAAACCATCTGTGACATACATCAGGCTCTCCGATGGGACAGAAAGCCAGTCGCATCTCACACATACTTCTTCCCATTCCAAACTTGATTCAGGTGACAGAAGTTCCCTGTCGTCCAGACTTCACTCTTATAGGCCTGCTGGAACAGCCCAGTAGTTCACCAATGTTTACCAAGGCTCAAAATTATAATAGGGAATGACCATTCAAAAGCATGCTTGTAGAGTTTATTTGTGTGTGTGTGTGTGTGTGTGTGTGTGTGTGTGTGTGTGTGTGTGTGTGTTTGTGTTTTAGGGGGAATTTTAGGGGGGTAGCATTTTTGAGGCAGGACCTCATGTTATAGCCCCAGCTGGCCTTGAGTATGTGGCAATCCCTCTGCTTCAGCTTCCTCATTCTGGGAATACAATTATGTGCCTCTGTTCCCTGGCCACCCCTTTTACTGCTTAGAATCCCAGATCATACTTGAAGATAGGTTTGGGGCAGGGATGAAGTTGTCATGGCTTCACTGAACATACACATGTGTACATCTAACCCTGAGATAGTAGTAACAATAACAACCACAGCCCATGGTGGGAGCCATCTTCCACTTACTGCATACCTAGCACCAGCTCAGGGAGCTCAGCAGGTAATTGGACTGGACCTGGCCGTAGCTCAATGCTGCGACATTGACTAGTGCTCACAAAGCTCTGCGTTTGGTCTCCAGTTATGCAAAACTTCATTTAAAAAAAGAAAACAAGTTAAAAATTAGGACAAAGTCAGTTGGACAGGTGAGGCTTAGGGTGATGCAACTTTGATCTAGCAAAGAAGGCAGTTAACACATCGGTAGATGATCACAGTTTCCAGTAGATTTAAGTGCTTGGTAGAAAAAAATACACGCCTAAAGAAATAAAAAATGTTAGGGGACAGGGACCTTCTTGTAGCTGGAGGCTGTGTCCGCAGCTATCATTCCTAAAGGTCCTGTATGGTTCACCTCCTTTATCCTCTTATTACATATGAGAACGCCACTGTCCAGAGAGCCCTAAAGGTCTCTCCAGGGTCACACAGTCATCTAAATCAGGATTGCGGCAGACTCCGGAACTCTGTGTTTCCCAAGTTCATGTTCTTGGCTCTCGTAAAAATACCACTGAGACTGGAGCCTTATGCTATACAGCAGAGACTCCCAGTGGCCCTCTGAGCCGTGGGTTAGATTACTGCCTGACCCTTATGTGTGGTTCCCACCTCTTCCAGCACCATGATATTTTGAAGAGGAGTTTCTGGGCTGCCACTTGAAGCTCTGTGACCTAGGCTTGTTCCTTGGCCTCTCTAACGTCTGTATCAGATGCCTTCGAACGTGGAAAGCATCACCCACATTTTAGGCTTGTGCAAAAAGTAACTACCTGTGTGAAAAACCTGATTTTGCTCGTGGCTCAGAATGAACATTCAACAAGAGGTAGTGGCAGTAATTGCTATATAATTCCACTTTCGGTAGCAGGGTTTTCACTAGACCTGAGCTCCTAACCCAGAGGCAGAATCGAAAAACAATTAAAACAGTGGTTCTCAACCTTCCTAAGGCTGTGACCCTTTAATACCGTTCCTTATGCTGTGGTGACCCCAGCCATAACATTATTTCCATTACAACTTCGTAACTGTAATTTTGCTACTGTCATGAATCGTGATTTAAATATTTTTGGAGGCATAGGTTTGCCAAAGGGGTTATGACCCAAAGTTGTGAAGCACTGAATTAAAAGTTGACAGTATGATTATTCAAGGTCATGGTCAAGATTTAGCAAATCTAAGTGTGGCTTCTTCAGGCCTAGGACTAGAGAGATTGAGAAGGACATGATGGCAGGAGCAAGGGTCTTGGTTCACGCAGAGCAGCTTGTTTCAGCCTGTGGTGTGTGTGATACATTCTTTTGTGTTATTGATTTTCCTTTCTTAGTCTTTAATACTTGTGTTTGGGCTTTTTCTTCCTTCTTCCTCCTCCTCCTCCTCCTCCTCCTCCTTCTCCTCCTCCTTCTTCTGCTTTAAGTATTCAGTAGGAGTAGGCTTTTAAAGGAAACTGTAAAATATATTTTATTATTACTGTTGTTTTGGTTGTTGTATACATTGTAGGGGAAGGTCAGGAGTGTGTGCTTGCAGGGTGAGCTCATGGAGGTCAGGGGGCAGCTTGTGGGAGCGGATGGGCCTGAGGTCACCAGACTTATATGGCAAGCACCTTTACTCTCTGAGAGTGCTTTCTGGCCCTCTTCAGGTCCGGGCTTCTATCTGTGATCATTTCCTAAAGAATGTCTTTTGTAGTTTTTGCAGCATACGCTGGTTGTTCTAGAGCCTTCCTTGTCGTAATTCCAATCCTGAGCTATAGATGGGTCTACTTTTGGTGATTGTTGCCTCCCTTGTTTGTAGGCTTCATTCTCCTGCTTATTTCCTGAATTTGGTTTTCTTTCTTGGCAGAGACATTATGCAAAATAAGAGTAGCTACTGAGGCTTTCTTTTTCTATGTTGCTCTATCTTCTGTTGTTACAGCAAGATGCCAGATGCTAGATAACATATAATGAAGAGAGATTTGGGGCTGGAGAGATAGCTCAGCTGATAAATACGCTTGCTGCTCTTACAAAGGACCCGAGTTTAGTTCCCAGCATCCACATGGCAACTCTCAACCATCTGCAACCAGTTCCAGGGTGGGATCTGTCACCGTCTTCTTCCTCTGTAGGCACCTGGCACACACACAGTTCACACACACACACACACACACACACACACACACACACACACGCATGCACACGCACACAGGCAAACATTATACACATAAAATAAAAATAAATAAACCTGGAGAGAGATTTGGCTCAGTACTGAGAGTCTGAGTTAGCACCAGCACCTTAGAAAGGACCTCATGGGCATTACAGTAAAAGTGTGTGTGAGACAGAGAGGTCACATAGCCAAGACAGGAAGCCAGAGAGCCACTTGGCTCTTCACTCTGAAAGCAGCTTCCTCTGCAATGAACTGGGGTCCTATGAGAAGGATGTCAGTTCCTTCTGAGGTTAGAACTCCCTGTGGCCCAATCACCTTGCACTAGGCCTCATCCATTAAAGGTCCCTCCGTGCCTCCTATAGCAACGCTAGATACCAGACTTCTAACACATGCACTCTTGGGGAATACAACCAAGCAGGGGATATAGCCTCCTCCTGAACCCGAGATGGCAGTTGGTCGGTCTGACCGTTGCAGGAACCTAGACGCATGTTGGTGCTAGTTCATTTCTGCCGTCTGGGTTCGCTTTCTGAGGTCAGTCCACTCTATCACTGCACTCACCAGAACCCCAGCCAGCCCTGCGGTCCCCACAGATGTCTGCTCTGCTTCCCAGTCCTGCCTGGGCTCTCCCACTGAAGAGGCCCCTGGGGGGAATCAATCACGAGACTCTGGTGAGAGTTACTGTTGGACCACTTTTAGCTTCAGGCTTTCCTAGTGACCCACATGGTCAGTAGAAAGGTGGCTGGTCTCTCCTTACCTCAGGCAGACTAGCTCCTTCTCTGGCAGGGTAAAGCGGCTGAGGTTCTGCTCACTGAAGTACACCCAACACCCCACTGAGTGTATCGATAGTCTCTTTGCACCTGTCGTTTCAAAAAAAATGGATTTCGTGTTTTTATTGACCTGAGATTTTTGCATCTCAGCGGGAAAACTCTGGTTAACATGGCTTTGTTGTTTTTTGGGTTTGTACTTGAAGGTGGAACCTGTGATTTCATGTTATCTTGGGTTTCTTGGCAGGAAGAGTTTGTGAATCCAGACAAAGAAGCTCCCATTGAGTCCACCTTTGTCCGAATCAAAGAAAGCCCTTCTGAACAGGAGAGCCGGGTCCTCCTCCTCAGCGAGAATGGAGAGCGAGCTTACACTGTCAACCATGAAACCAGCCACCCGCCTCCTGCCAAAGTCTTTGTCTGTGACCAGCCTGAGAGCGCGAAGGGTTTCTGTCTGGGTGTCGTGCCCAGCCACAAGTTGTCGGACAGCGCAACTGAGTTTATGCACCAGATTATTGACCAAGTCCTCCAGGGGAGCCCAGGAAAGACCGAATCCAGCACCGAGCCAGTTCCAGAATCTTCCATCTTATCAACAAGAAAGGACGGCCGGAGGTCCAACTCTTTGCCGATCAAGAAATCCGTCCACTTTGAGGCTGACTTGCACAAGGATGCCTCATGTAGCAAAGACCCTTTCTACAGCTCAGACTTCCGCTTTGAGGGGAGCCCAAGGGCGGCAAAGGATCTGCCGAAGCAGGATAGTCATGGCTCATTGGCTGAGGTTGCCAAGGAAAAGAAGACAGAACAGGAAGCCAGGCCAGTGCCTGAAACTGCCTCAGACAGGGGCCCTGAAGACATTGTTGGTGTGGATGGCGTGCCCCATCATGATCAGCCTCCTCAGGACCCCTCATTCTGTAATGGCAGTGTAGAAGCTAGCCAAGGTGAGAAAGACCTTTCTCTTCTATCTCCTGCAGATCATACTATCCTGGCCAACTCCACAGAACTCAAGGTTCAGCTGCTGACTGTCGAGCCTATGGATAAAGATGACTATTTTGAAGGCATCCCACTGAAGGCTTCCAAGTTTAACAGGGACCTCGCAGATTTTGCCTCCACCAGCCAGGCTTTTGGTGAGGATCCCTCACCCCCTGAGAAGACCCCTGGGGAGGAAGAGGGGCTAGAGAATAACACTGAGAAACTGGGGAAAAGGAAATCAAAGTCTCCCCACGCAGAGACAGAGTCACCTGAATCCCAGTCGGAGGCTGACAAGCACGAGCCTCCTCCCAAGGGCCCGGAACAAGATCAAGACCATCCTTTGCCCCCAGAAGAAACGCCTACAGATAAGAAACCTGAAGTGTATGAAAAGGCCAAGAGAAAGTCCACCCGGCATCGCAGCGAAGAAGAAGGCGAAGCAGAAGGCCTCTCCGGGGTCGGCGGAGAAGTGCCATCCAACCCTCCAAGTACCAGCGTCAGCCTGGAAACGCTGAGGAGTCACAGTGAAGAAGGGCTGGATTTCAAGCCTTCTCCACCACTCTCGAAGATCTCCGTCATCCCCCATGACCTGTTCTATTACCCGCACTACGAGGTGCCCCTGGCTGCAGTACTGGAGGCTTATGCGGAAGGTGGGGAGGATTTGAAAGGCGAAGATCTAGGGGAGCCAGACGAGGGCTATCTCCAGGACTCCAGGGAGGAGGAGGAGGCCCACAGCTCCCAAAGCAGCTGCAGCTTCTCCTCGCCTATTGACAACGGCCACCCCAGCACTGGTGACCAGGCGTCCCATGTTGATGGGACTTCTGAGGGGCCCACGTCAACCTCAAGACCTGGTTCTCCACCCTCTTATGAGGACCAACAACAGAGGGAAACCAAAGAGAATGGCCCCGTGGAGAGCCAGCAGGTACTTGAGGTTTGGGAACTAAGAGCTTCTCCCTTTGTAAGTCTTCCCTTATGATCCCATAAGCATAGAATTAATTTTTTCTTCCACGAGACTCCAGCAGGTACTGCCTTGACACCCAAACAGGAGCTACTGCTAAAATTTTGCAACCAGTCACCCCACTGATCTTATTCCAATCCACACCCTACTCAAATGGCTTCTAAGAGGAAAAATGAGATTGTGTGTGAGGGCCCAGCAGAGCAGCAGGTGATCATTTAAAAACAGCCATTAACGGTGAACTATCAGGTCGTCTCCTAAGGCCCCCGGGGGACAGGGCAAACTCACATTGGTATGCTTCTTAGATGCTTTGGCTGTGTTCTGGTGACTTGCTGTGGATTGCATAGACAGACAGGGGGGCACTGATTCTAATCTCCAGCAGCTGAGCACACACTTGTCAGCCTCTTGTGTCTCTACAAGACAAGAGGGGACAGGCGCATGGAGCCCTAGCCTGACTTCCCGGGGAGCAGGGAAGGTCTTCTTACAAAGAAATACCTTACAGCCCAGGGAACCCTGGGTGGGTAGGGGAGGGGTTGTCTAAGCCCTGCTGGGATGTAGAGATGGATGGGAGGAAGAGGACCTGAGCTCAGCTCCAGCAGCTTGTCTGTCAGCTCAGCCATGGTTCTCAACCTGTGGGTCACAAACCCCTTTGGGGGATCAAATGACCCTTTCACGTAGGTTGCAGATCAGATAACCATCCTGCAGATCAGATATTGACATTACAATTCACAACAGTAGCAAAATTACAGGTATAAAGTAGCAACAAAGTAATTTTATGGTTGGGAGGTCACCACAACATGAGGAACTGTGTTAAAGGCTCCCAGCGTTAGGAAGGTTGAGAACCACTGGCTCAGCCCTTTGAAGGAACCATCATGACCAGCGTCATGGCAAAGTGAGGGAAGAGAGGTGTGCCACACTGCCTAGAGCGGTGCACACAGAATGGCACCTGATGTGGAGGTAGCCCTACAAAGGGTTCCTCAGACCCAGAGAGGCTGGAGAGTGTGGGAAAGCTACACGGTGGGGGACATTCCCTGAGTGCCAGAATCAGCCTAGGAATGGAACCAGCTTAGTCCAGATCAGCTCCGTCTCTGTCTTCATCTTTTCCTCTGTGTTTCACTTCTTATCTCTCCCAGTTAGTCCGGAGTGTCCCACACAGGGGCCCCTAGACCCCAAGTGTCATCTCGTTTCTCCCCACCCCCACTTCCTTAACATGACCTTTGACACGCTTTCCTCTCCCACCTGACTGTCCACCCCTCTCTGCCTTCCTTCCAGCAAAGCCAGCTTCTCCTGGTTTCCAGACACCCATGCCCTGTGTGGTCTTTCCCCTCGCAGCATTTAGCAAGTGGCCATTCTCCCTTCAGAGCTCTGTACCATGGTCGCCTCCTCCCAGGTCCTGCCCTCACAGAGATCTTGCTGCCTTAGCTGGGGCCAACCACACTCCGCCGGTTCTTTCCTGTTTCCATGGTTTTGGTTTTGGGGGTTTGTTTGTTTGTTTGTTTTGGGTTTTTGAGACAGGGTTTATTTGTTTTTTGAGACAGGGTTTATCTGTGTAACAGCCCTGGCTGTCCTGGAACTCACTCTGTAGACCAGGATGGCCTCAAACTCACAGAGATCCACCTGCCTCTGCCTCCTGAGTGCTGGGATTAAAGGTGTGCACCTCCATCACTGGGCTGGGATTTTTGTTGTTGTTGTTGTTGTTGGTTTTCCATCCCAAGAGTAAGTAGCCATCTGTTATTCATCCTTGGACTCTAGAGACCAGTGTGGTGCCTGACAAGTCTGTCAAATGCAGGGGTCAAGTGCATATCGCTTTGGGAATGAAACAAGAGGATAAATGGGGAGACATAGCTGGGCTCATGAGTGGTACTGGGAGGGCTGAGAAAGCCTTACACTGGGGGGGGGGGCATGGCTGCAGGCAAGGGAGTGTGGGGAGCCCCCAGAGATGCTTAGGATTGAGATGACACACTGTCATCATCAGAGCTTGCTGTGGTTCCGTTTGCCAATCCGGGACAACGGGGAGAATTAGAGAACAATGTGCTCCACAGCTGTAAGGCAGATGGAGAAGGGGGCTGGTGGGTGGTTCCAGAGGTGCCCGACACAGCTGTCTCCTTCCCCTGGTGCTGAGAGCCACTCCATCCACACACTTCTTCACACGTGGGCTGCCAGTTCTGCCCAGCAGTGCCTCCTGTGGGAAACTGGCAGAAGCCGGCAGGGCTGGACGTGGCCTTCAGTGAGATCTGATGTCTAGGCTGGAGATGTGCAGGACAACTGGAATAATTAATTCTCCAGGTTGCTCAGGGACAAAAAGCTATGAAGGGCAAGGCAGGTAGGTGGGTGAGCGAGCAGATCACATCCTGGCCTTGGCCTTGGGCGAGCAGCCTATGGAAATGCAAGTCCGGTCCTTCATTCTTTTTGTTTTACTGGTTGTGACAGGCTCTCAGGTACCCCAGGCTAGCCTCAAACTAACTCTGTAGCCAAAAATGACCTTGAATGTCTGACCCTCCTGTTCTCACCTCTGAGTACCATTCTGCCAGGCTTATGCAGTGCTGGGAACAGAACCCAGGGCTTCTTTCTTGCTCGTCAAGTTCTCCACTAACACAGCCACATCCTCAGTGCCTGGCCCTTCATTTTTATAGGCTTTCTGCCCGTAGTTGCCGAAATCAGATTGAGCGCCTGCTGTGTGCGGAGTGTTCGATGGGTAGTTAAAGGTGGTTGGGGCAGCCCTGGGTTGGAACCATATGGTCATTCCGAATACTTCGAATCTCGTCCTGCCCCATGTCTTACTGGTGGCCAGTGGGAGGGCAAAGGGGAGAGCAGCTCAGGCTTCCGTCCCCAGCTCTGAGCACAGCCCTGCATCCAGAGGGAGCAATATTGACACCATCATGGCTCTGACCCATAGCCTTGCTTGCCTGCTTCTTCCAACCCCATTTGGCATTTTGGTCCCCAAGCGCAGCCCCTACTTTACCCTGGGGATGTACAAAGTCCATAGTGGTAGAGAGCCCCGTGTCTGTCTCCTACCAGAAAAGGAAAGACTGTCTGAGCAAGCCAAAGACTGGGAAAATGGCAAGTTTGTCTTGTTCTGATCGTTTAAAAAAATAATAATAGCATAAACAAGATCCTTTTATCGTTTCCCCTCTAGGAAAGGTCTCTGCTCAGCCATGAAGGATGCTGGTCTCGTGTGGCTAAGAGCACTTTCAGTTCCTACCTGGAGCTTTGTTCAGGGTAGCTGACCTGGCCTCCAAATCCCTTATCTGGCCCCTGCTGAGCAGGTTCTCCCTGCTGTTCCCACACTTCTAGATTTCAGGGGGGCATGGCTGATGGCTATCAGGTGCTCAGTGTGACAGCGGCCAGATAATCCCCTTCCCAGTAAGGACTAGATGTGGCCTTGTGGTCCTTCCACCAAAGGCACAATGTCAGTGTCCTCCCACAGACTCTGCATTTGCACTTGGCCAGCTGGCTCAAGTTCAGCCATTGCCTGCTGTAAGCCATTGCCCTCTAAGGGATGTGCTGCAGAGGGAAGAGGGTGATGGTGACTGTACCCATCTGAAAGCTGGGAGGGTGAGGGTCAAAGAGTGACTGTCAGTGGCTTAAGGTTAAGGAGCTGAGTTGGGCAGGGTTTCATATCACTGAGCTTCTTGGCTCCAAAGCTTGCTGCCTTTCCTCCATCGATTCTCAGCCTTGGATCTCTGCACAAGGAGCAGGGATGGGTTGGGCTTCTCTCCTGGGCCATCCACATCGGAAGGGATTGGCACTGGCTGGCTTAGAGTAGAGCCTGGGCAATGATGCCATCTGCTTCAGTGGGGAGTCTGACCTGTATTTTGGTTATTTTGTATTCTAGCCCCAAGAAGCCCCAAACCCGGAACTCCCTGAAAAGCCATTAGAAGAAAAGTCAATGGAAGCCTCAACTAGCAGTAAAAAGAAAGAAAAAAGGAAACATGTGGACCAAGTAGAGAGCTCATTATTTATAGCCCCTGGGACTGTCCGCTCCTCAGATGACCTTGAAGAAAACCCCTGTGAACACAAGGTCCCTTCCAGGTACGTCACTGAGATCTCCTCACTGAGAAACTGAGGCAGGGGCTTGCTCTCTTAGGGTGAGTGAGCATTTTGAATAGACAGTACATCACTGGGGGAGGGGGGTGCAAGAAAGCCCAAGCCATAGATATTGGCTGAGGAGAACAGACAACAGACAGAAATGTCCGTGTCCCTGGGCGTGACGTCGGCTTGGCCACGCACCGTACAGAGTCTGGTCACTGGTCACAGAACAGGTAGCAGTTACCTCCCAGTTCCTGCGCCCCAGCGCACTCAGGCACATTGTGGTTAAGGATGCTGTGGTGTGGGTAGACCTCGTTAGCCCAGAGGGCTCTGCAGCAACTCCATTGTAACAGGTAGCACTGAGATGAGCTTACATGAGGGCATCCTGAAGCCTCTACCTGCTGGCCCCAGGGTAAACAGAACTTCTGGGAGGTTGTCACCTGGCTCGAGGTTACAGTGTGGCACCAATCTCTGGGTGCCTCTCTACTACACATGCCTTTCTGGTCACAACTCAGCTGGACTCTCCCTGCATAGCTTTCCTTTGGCCTAGGAACCCACAGGACCCCCTGATCATTCATGCGTGTATTCCACACCTCTGGTCCTGGCCGCCTACCCTCCGTTGGGTTCATACTTTGCTTTAGGCTCCTTCAAACTGGAGGACTGTCGCTCTGCATTCAACTCTGTTCCCTGGATTGCTCCAGCTCAGCCTCTGGGGGCAACTCCATTACACCTCCTCCAAGCAGATGTCCTGGAATTCTTACTGGTTATTTTTGATACACTCTTGTATCATAGCACCTGTGTGTTTTTTTTTAATAGAACATTCATCTCTTTATCATTTTGGGCCGCACTGGGGATTGAACTCATAGCCTCATGTATGCTAGGCGAGTAAGCTAGGCTATCACAGAACTACTTCCCCAGCCCTCTTTTGGCTTTTTATTTTGAGGAAGCATCTAAGTTGTCTAGGCTGGCTTTGAACTCACTTTCCAGTCCAGGCAAAGGCAAGGCATGGAGTTCACTTTAGCATGGCCCTGACTTGCAGCGGGCACTCAACTCTTTGGGTAGATGAATGTATGAATGACTGGCTCTGCTTCCGCCTGTCTTCTGGATGTCAGGAGATGGTTCGTGGGAGAGTGAAGGGCAGTGCTCACACTCACTACAAGGCTCACATTGATGGGCTGTAATGTAAAAATACCCAGGAGAAAGCGTGCTAAAGCAGAGCGGAGACACCGTTCCCTCCCACCAGGAATGCGCTGTTGAGTTAGGAAGCGTTACCCACACATGAGGGCAAGAAGGAGCTCTACAGCACCCAGCACTGCGTCTTGGAGGATCTGGTTACTCTGGACACTGCTGAGATATGGACCCCTGGGTCCCTTTTGACGCTGAGGTTGCATTTTGCTTCATGCCTGTACAATGGAGGCAATGAGGAATATGTGATACTACCTGGATTGAAAGATATCAAGGCTGACTTGCAGGGACTTTCTGAGATTATATACTCAGGCCCAGGGCCAGGTTCCTGGAAGCCATGTAGTGAGAAATTGCTTAAAGGAAAGTGAGATGACATTGTCGTCAGGTGTATAGCACCGCCCGGACACCTAGTTCTGCTTGGCAGCAAGCCAGGACCCAATGCATCCTGAAGCAGATGGCGTGATCCATCATTCCGCAGAGGAAGAACACTGAACAGGGATGTCAGTTCCCGACTAGCGTCGACAGCTCTCAGCGGGAGCCACAGTTGATGGCCCAGGATTCTTCTGCCCCTCTTTGTGGGCATCAGCTCTGCTCAGAAGACCAAGGGGCATTCCACGTTGGCCTCAAAGATTTGGGCGTAAAGTCAGTCTCCTTCTGTAGGAAAGGAAAAAATGGTGGTATTCCCTCGAACTGTATTGTCAGAAAGTAGCCACATCGCAAGAGAAAGTCCAGCCTCCGGGCCTTGGGCCCAGCCCTGCCTTTAACCTGCAGGGGACTGCAGGTGAAGCCCCAAACCTCAGGATGTTTGTATATAAAGACCCCAGTCCTGGCCAAGATCCTAGATTTTTTTTTTAGAAATATGTGGTCTGCTTTCTATTAAAAACCCTGATTTGCATTTGGGTATAAATGAAGGCCCAGTGTCTGTGGCCACACCTGGCTGTGTGCTTCAACAGTATGGCTGAGTAGGTACAAGCTGTCTCTGGGTCTGAAGCCACAACTGTGCTTCCAGCTGGGGTAACTGTGTGACTGGGCCCCTTGTGCCCTGGGCGGTGCCCATTCACCACGTGTTTTTGCTTTTTCAGGAATAGCCACAGTGACTCCAGCATTTACATTCGGCGACATGCTAATAGGTCTTTGGAATTGGTTAGTATGTGAATTTCTCCTTCTCTATGGCCCCTGCTAATCGGTACCTATCGGCCCATCCTCCCTCTCCCAGCCCTGAGCTTTGGGATTACTGACCTGCACCAACCTTACACTGGGATAGAAGACAGACACACTTGAAACCATGTTAAGCACAGTCCAATTGGATATCCAGTTGGGGCAAGAAGAGGTGTAAATAAAGCGTTGATTTCAAAGCCCAAAGGCCTCTTTGTCATAAAAAAAAAAAAGACACTTTCCCAACTCTGCACCCACACCTAGAAAGATCACAGTCAAACTAAGGGTGCCCTGTCACTAGAGGATCCTCATGACATCTGCAGGTGCTGAGACCTGCAGTGGCTCTTACTTCAGAGCCTGTCCAGGAGGTGGGTGGGTCTCTTCCCAGTCACCCTCGGGCAGGGAGGCAAGGGTGGGGGGAGGCAGGGCGGTATCTCTTGTTTGGCAATTTGATTTTTGAAACTAGATGTCTGCAGTATCGAGAAAAGCGTGGCACGGTCGGCTTTGTAAGCTTAAACTCACCTTGTTTTCTGTTTCAGAGATTTCATCTTTACTAATTGGGTTGCGGGGTTTTGTTTATAAATTTCACTGTAGGACCATTTTAGCTATGTTCAATTGAGGAACGCAGCCGATCTGGATGAGCGGAGAAACAGAGTGTTAAACAGGTTGGTGACCTCATTCCATGAGTTTGTGGGGTTTAAGTATATATATATATAAAGTATATATATTAAGTATATATATTATATGTGCACACACACGCACACTCACCACAAACACAGACACAAACAAACCACACATACCTTCTGATCTACACATATATATACTTAATATATATATATTACATACACATATGTCTTCATTTAGATACATGTATATATCTGTACATAGATATATAGAGGGGGGATATACATTCGTGCGTATGTCTGTGTGTGTGTCCTACCTCATGGGGCCTTTAAAAAAAACTATGTCTTATTTATCATGCTATTAGTTATTTGGGAAAACAGCTAATTCCAAATGAAATGAATGTAAATTGATGGGGGTAAAGTTAGATCTTGAGTTAGGGCAGAGGGGTAGAACAGAGCTCGGAATCTGTGAGTGAGAAGATGGCTGTGGGTTCTGAGTCTGCACCTGTGCTGGAGTACTTCAGAGGTAGAGTCCAGTCGCCTGGGTAGAGCTACAGCACCTGACCCTGTTTCCCTTCTGTCCCACTGCAGGTACAATTCTCAGAAGCTCACTGAGCTGATTTTACAGTTTTACGGCATCAGAGCAGACATGAAGCGGGAATACAAACATGCCAGGCTGTCTATGAAAGTATTTGTTACTGGTGGAGAGCTAGATTGTCTAGTTGATTGTTCTCGAGTTATTGTAACAACCAGTCCGCCTAGAACCCCGGAGATGGGAACAGAATCTTTAGTGCTGACGCGGCCCTGCCCCTGTTAAAGTCACAGAAGTACCTCATCGTATTGCCCCTTTCCTGTGGGTTTGCATGGGCTTGGAAGGATTTAGATGATGGGGGTTGGTAGTCTCTACCCAACACCCCGGGAACGGGGCCTTTAGACCTCCACTCTTTTGGCTCCTAAAAGACAAATACAAGGAAGACACCCTGCTTTCTTCCCGGGCCTAAAAGAGAAATGTTAATCTCAGTTCTCTGCCCAAAGAAGCCATCAGCTAGGGAGAGTGATTTTAGCTTTGGTCAGGGAGGGCGCTGAAAAGAAACAAGAACTTGACATGTGCAGGAGTTTTTCCTACCTCCAGCTAGGAAATATAAACAAATATCATTCATATTTTCCCTACAGATAACTTTAAGCCAGAGATATTGTGCCCAGTGTCTGTTATTCGGGCGTAAATCCCTCTATGGGAGCTGTCACAGACTAACCCGTCATTGTCGGGAGATGGCGTAGGCTTCACACAGCCCCCATCCAAGGCCTGGAAATGGCCCCAAGAAGCTCATGTTTCAGACTTCTGTGTATTGGTCCCCCACCCACCCCTTCTACCTTTTCCCTGGTACATTTGGGTCTGAGGTTTGGTTTTTACTACCACCCAAACTCTCCTGCCAGCACCGTTTATTACCTGCCAGGCAAAAGCAAAATGGCATGTTAAACACTGCCTCCCACCACATAAAAGAAAGGTAACTTTGACCCCAAATCAAAGCTAGCAGTTCCTCTGAAGGTGATATCTCAAAGACCAAACTTGGGGTGACTTTGTTTCTGGTGGCTGCTTTGAAATCGTCTAAGTTCCTTTATTACCTGAGGCATAGCTGGGAGCTGGTAGTCCTATCTCCTCCTTCTGAGGTGTCCCAGGAGATGTGGCTCAGGAGCAGCTCCATCACAGAGTCATTGTATGGCCTGTGACAACTGCCGACCCATGACTGTCACTGTGGCCATCTGTGAAATGGGCCGCACAGCTCCTTCTATTAGGGGTCATGGATACATGTATCCATGTGTGGGTGTTCCAAAGGCTTCCTAGACGGAAGCATACCACACAGATGGGGACCTTCTGATGCATCTGCAGGGTGGCAGTTGGGTTGAGGTTCGGGATGTGCTCCGCCTAGGGACCTCACCAGTGACCGTCCTGTCCCCTATCTGTCCCTCTGCAGGACTGGCACCAACTCCTCTGGAGAAGCCGTGCCCCTGGGGAGCCAGAGCCCACCCAACGACTCCCTGACACAGTTTGTACAGCAGCCCGACGTGGTCTATTTCATTCTTTTCCTGTGGCTCCTGGTCTACTGCTTGCTGCTCTTCCCCCAACTTGATGTCAGCCGGCTCTGAAACGTGTGCCTGGAGAATAAAAAGACAGGACCCTAACCCAGGTGGAGTTTGCCTCCTGCATCTTAACTGTCTGTTCGGGGTCGAGCCCCTTCAACAGAGATGGCGGACCTCAGAGGGAGCACAGGCCCCGCCTCCTGTTGCTGTCTGGCTCAGTCTGCTCAGTTTCCCCTTGGTTCTCTAAGACCTGAGAGCATGCTTCCCTCCCTGACTGTGCTCCAAGCTCAGGCTGGAGACTAGGTTTGTGAACAGGATTCCTCCTTATGTGCCTTGTTTGATTGATGCGCGTCCTTACTAATGTGTGCCCCAAACCTGGGGCTTAGCATGTGAACATGTAGGTTTCCAAGCTCCTGGAGGAGCTTGAGTTACTTACTTTTATCTCAGGGGAGGGTCTGCCTGATTTCAAGAAAGAACAGAGTCCATACTAGGAAGGAAGGTACCCTGTTCTCCACGTGTGAGTGTTTGAGTGACGATGCTATGACTCCCGTGAACCTCTCCCAGCCTGACGACCTGTTGTGTTCACTGGCACACACTTGCCTGCTCCCCAGAAATTAAACCTGGGCATTG
Source organism: Microtus ochrogaster (assembly GCF_000317375.1). Classification (NCBI taxonomy): domain Eukaryota; kingdom Metazoa; phylum Chordata; class Mammalia; order Rodentia; family Cricetidae; genus Microtus; species Microtus ochrogaster. The sequence goes on along the minus strand of NC_022009.1, from coordinate 40,148,906 downwards.
GCAGACTCCAAAGAAGAGAGTTCTCTGCCAGCTTGGTTGTGAGCCACGGCACAGTCTTTCACCTTGGTGTTCTTGGAGGGTTGTGTGTTTAATTCACTTTTGCATTGATTGGATTGAGGAGGAGCTTTGCTTTGCAATCCTTCTCCACCAGTAGGACCACCCATCAGATGAAGGAGGAGAAGGAGTCAGTCTAGATTTGCATTAAAAGCAAGATTCTGGCTGTCTCGGATAGCCCTGAGACTTCCTCCCGTCCTGCGGAGTTTTCTGTACAGAATCTGAAGTCCTTCTGGGGCTGCATGCGGGGCCCCAGAGTGCAGGAAGGGCCGGGGTCAGAATAAGTTCCCATGGTGGAGCTGGAAGAGTTTCTGCACGTTTCTGGACTCAGGATGCACACCTTGGCACCAGCATCTTTTGCAGTCAGCCATAACAGAGACCTTGAAAAGACTTTGTGGGAAGCACCAGGGTGTATAGGCCAGGGCAGGCAGCTTGTGAAAGGAGTGGCTTCTTTCCTCACCCCCCTTTTGTCCTCGGCCCCCGCCCCAGCATCCTCTTGCCCTCTTCTCTGTGCAAAGGCTCAGGTCTGAGAAGATTATAGGTCCCTCCTCCCCTTGTCATCCCTCTCTAAAAGCACATACTACACAGCCCTTATAACTGTAAACTGAGCCGGGCAGTGGTGGCACACACCTTTAATCCCAGCACTTGGGAGGCAGAGGCAGGCAGATCTCCGAGTTTGAGGCCAGCCAGGGCTATGAGGACAAACCCTGTCTCAAAAAATCAGAAAGAAAAAAGTAATAATAAAAACCACAAGCTGTTAGTCAGGAGGAGGCCTCAGGGAACATCTTATTTAGCTGAACTC
>NC_022009.1:40088050-40145550 GCF_000317375.1 Microtus ochrogaster | reverse complement strand
TCCCAACATGAATGTTTTATTTTTTAACTTCTGAAAACCTTCCTATTCTCTGGGTTTTGTCGCATGACACCCTGTTCTTGGTTCACCCGTGCGGGTCTTCTCTGGGTGATACAAGTGTTGGGGGCCTTGTCTACTCTCAGAATTGCCTTTGTTTCCTCTAAGTTTTATTTCTCTCGGTTGGAATCAATCTCCACCTTTCGCCTTATGAATAAATACCTGCCTGTGTCTATTCCTCTTGAAAGGTGATGCATCCAGGAGCTGACAGGAAGCTCCGATGACCATCTGGTAGACTGGTGTCCCCCGGTGGTCTGGCTTACCTCTGAAGAGCCTACCATATCAGTGGTTGTGTGTGTCTTCTGGAGCTTATTCCATGTGCTTACAGATCTTCCCACTGCTCCTGCATGGAAAAGAGGGACACGCACCGGGCTGCTGTACAGTAATCCTGTCTCCTCTGGGCAGAAGCCACCCATCATACATGCTTGGTTTCACTGGCAGAGGTTGGCAACTTTCTTTTTCTCTGAGCAGATCAGTCCTCAGCTAGGACAGAGGCTGGGCTTTATCTCCCAGATGCTCCCCTGGCCAGGTGCATAAGCCATAGGGTGGGACCCAGAGACCCCTGAGTACTAAGTCCAGGCCTTGAAGAATCTGTTTCAGTAATCACCAAGGAACATCCTGAAGTTGCTCCTGCCTTGCTTAGTCTTGTGTTCCTAGGTTGCGGTTTGTTTGTTTTTTTTCTTGTTCTCTATTAGAGAGGCAAAGCCTTTGTCTGGCTGCATGGGAGGGGCAGGAGGCCCAAGAATTAGCACCATGTCTTAGCCCACCTTCACTGTTCCGATGCACAAGCCCTTCTTAGGTGCCAAAGTAGGAGGTTCCTCAGTGCTGCCGCTGCAGGCATGTGGTGTGAGGACCCTTCCCTCCTTCCGTCTTAGTGGACTCTACTGCAACTCTGAACAGACGGTGTCTGTGGCCTCCTGTCTACTCTTTCCTGTCCATGGCTACGGAACTTTCTTTACTTTACATTTATTCTGACTGACAAAATAAGTAAGCAATATGTTCTGTATACTTAGTTTCACTGCTGTTTGTTTTTGTTTTTGTTTTTTTTTTGAGACATAGTCTTGCTAAGTAGCCCAGGCTGGCCTTGAACTCCTGTTTCTCTCCTGCCCCGTTCTCCTACATGCTAGGTTACAGGCATGCACTACCCTGCTCAGTTTCAGTGTGCCATCTTGATCCATAAATGCCTTTGGATTTTCTTGATAGTGACTTAGGTGGCTCATTGTCCTGCTAAATTCGGTGTCCTGGGTGAATCTTCTGAAGCTGTAAGACAGCAAGGGTGGGAGAGCATCAGGCGGCACAAGAAAGCCCTGTTTGAAGGTCGTGGCTTGAAGCATTCCTCCTCCTCCTCCTCCTCCTCCTTCCTTCCTTTCTAGTTTTGCTGCCTGCTCCCACAGAACACTTAGATCTCCAAAGTCCTCACAAGATGCAGTCTGAGAGGTCACATGGTTTCTACCCTTGCTATACCTGCCATCCCACCCCCAACTCCCATGCAGGGAACAGGTTGTCCACACTGGCCTTTGCAGACAAGGTTCTCTATTAGTTATGCTTGGAGTTTGGGCAGAATTTCCCCTTAGAAGCTGTGGTTTTCCTTAGCGTTAGTGACGAAGTCTAGAGGCTGCTGGACAGATGTGTCCTTAGTGGAGAAATGTACTCCAATACTCTCTCTGACCCAAGACCTGTGTTTGTCCAGGGCAGGGCTCAGCCCGGTCAGCAGTGCTCACCTGCACTGTAAACAGTGGCATTGAGAAGGCAGGGATTCTCTAAGTCACAATCTCTTTCGTGGCTTTGGGGACCATGTGAAGGTTCAGTGTCCTCTTTAGAGATGAAGCTGAGGTGGAGGATCATGTGAGTCTACAGCTGCCCCACCAGTCCAGGCAGTACAGCAAGATGGTACCGAAAACAAAAAGCAAACAAACCAAACCTGAAGAAAGCAAAAACAAGAACACACAGCCCCATCGCTTTTTCTAGCCGGTGGCTTTAGGATGGCCATTCCTTCCCAAGGAAGGCTTGTATAACACTGCAGCCACCCTCAGTGAGGCCTCCAAACACCACTGGAGCGCATCTCACCACCAGAAGTCGCCCAATGGAGTAGGAGACACCTCGGAAGAACATAGCCTGCCTTCCATGGTGAGAGCAGTCTCTTTCCGTGAATGTCATTGTCATGATGACATGGACTCCTCCCTAAGATTTCATCTTCTCAAACTCCAGAGGGCTGAGTGCAGTCTGAGGCCCAGCCTCCTTCTCTCTTGCTTAGAGACACTGTCCTTAGGGATCACCCCTGATTTTCCTATCGGACTCCAGGTGAGGCAGGTGCAACATCCAGGGTCTCTGTCCGAGTAGCCTGTGAGTCTTCTAGTCTATCCCGGAGAGGAAATGCTCTCATGAGCACATCTCGGATCTGGGTGAGTGACTGAAGACATGGTGCTGGTGTCTCTCTCATTGTCTGAAAATTGCTGTGGAAGTTTTTCCTTACCCGTTAGCCAAAATGAGACAGAACAGCCTTGCCTGGACTGCACCTCCTCCCTGACATTGACTTGACTATGGCTTCTGCCTGCTTTTCTGGAGGCCCTCTGCCTCATCTTCCAGCAGCTTTTACAAGAGGAAGTGTTAAGCCATTGTCTACTTGTAAACTCACTTGGCCAGCTGTCCAGGGAAGTATTTCCTTATGGGAGGATCAGAAAGACTGGCTCCAGAGATAAGGTGGTCACAGCCTCCGGCTAATTAACACTGGCAGGAGACTTACCGCTTAGGATCTCTGGGAGTTCAAGGGCAGCCTGGTCTACAAAGTGAGTTCTAGGATTGCCAGGGTTACACACACAGAAACCCTGTCTTGTCTTGAATATCCGCTCCCCCCCCACACACACACCAGAAAAGAAGAAAAATGAAGTGATAATCCAAGGAGATTCTGATTTGGGGGCTCTAGTCTACTTAGGAGTAGTGGGTGGGATTCTCTGAGCCAGCCTTCTTTACCTCATCCCTGCCCACTGTCTTCCCACCAGGTTTTTGCCCATTTTGATCCAACCTGTGCATAGCTACTTAAATCCCATGAAATCCATGGTTAACCTACAAATGTAAATTTACATCAAATATATATGTTTGGCTCTAGCTTGTAGCAGCAAAAACTCACTATTCCAAACCAAATCCACAACCCCTCAGTAGCTTCAGCCAGCACCGTGCCCTGCCCCCAACTGCTCCCTGTCTCCACCTCCAATGCATGCTTCTTAGAGAGAGAATTCAGGCTTTTTCCTTCAAACATAGACCTAGAGAAAGAAGGGTTTAGGAGAACATAGTGGAGTGAGGATTGAAAGCCAGCCATGGTGGTGCACACTTAGAATCCTAGCATGGAGGAGTCTGGGGCAGGAAGATTGTCAGCCTGGCTCAAGGAGCAAAATCCTATCTCAAAAGAAGAAAATAAAAATAACAAACAAAAAAAACCCAAATGGACAAAAAAAAAAAAAAAAAGAAAGAAAGAAATCCCCACAAAATAAACTTTAAAAAAGATTTGTATTTGTATGTTAATGTGTGTGAATGTTTTGCCTGCATGTGTATATTTGTACTATGTGTGCAGTGCCTAGAGAGGCCAGCGTAGAGTGCTGGGTCCCCCGGAACTGTAGTTACAGATGGTTTCGAGCCACGTAGGTTGCCTGCAAGAGTGGCAAGTGCTCTGAGTCATGGGAGCCGTTTCTCAAGCCCCTCAAATAAACATTTTCAGGCGTTAAAACAGGAGTGGAAGACCATGAATTCCGTGGATAAAGTTATCACCACCCTCTCTTACATGAGAATCATTTTTTTTCTTTAAGTTTAAAAGTCATGAATTTTTGCATCGTTATTTAAAAAAGAAAGAAATAGAGAAACCTCATTTAGTCGAGGCTTGTTTCATTGGTGACAGCAAATGCTTGTTTTCCCAGCACATCAAGTCTGTAGGCACCGAGACTGCAATGCAGCCACGGAATGCCTGTGCTCTCGAATGTCACAGAATGTCACGTGAGGATAGAGACAATGTCTTAAAGGAAAGTTGGGGAGTGTCCACGCTTGAGACAGCCGTGGCCTGGGAATCACACCTCGGACAATGCATTTACCTCTCAGGGTGGAAGGTTGGAGAACCACAAACAAAGGTCCTCTCAGGGCTTAAAGCTCCAGGCTTAGCAAGGTCTTGTTTGTTTTTATCTCTGTAAGTGGCCTATTCGCTTAATAAGTGTGCATGTGTCAAGGAGTGAACTGCCAAAACTTTAGGCTGCATGTCTGAAAAAGGTGCCTTGTGTGTGTGTGTGGGTGGCCTGACAGTTACAAGGTTTGAAGTGGAACTTTGGAGCTTATCTAAGTCAGCACCCCAGACAGTGTCCCAGGGGGAATGTCTTTGAAATTCAAGAATTTAGCTCTTGGAATAATTAGCTACTGCCTGGATCTTTCCATCCCTCCCAGCCTTTTCCTCTTACTTTAGCAAAGAGAGCTGTGTAGAGCATCCCTGGGGAGGGTGTGGTAAGGAGGGTGCGGGCTCTACAGTGAGAGGTGCCCCTGCCTTCTGCCCTTGAAACTGGACCTTACAATACTACCTGCATTATTTACTTCTGTACTGATAATATTGGCCAAAGACAAACAGGAAAATGTTCCTCCCTCCCAAGCACTGTTGGGACAGGTTGTGAAGCCTGGAGACAGGATGGTGTTCTGTCTTGAATTCCCCTTGGATGGGGATGGGTGTTTTGTTCCTTTGGGGCCTGGAATATCGTTAACAGAATTAATATTTTCTTAATGACATGGCAGAGAATCTCATGGCTTATGCCTGAAAGTTGCAGAACTATTGGGGACAAAAGCAAAGTGTTATTTTGTGGTACAAGGATTATTTTGTCTATTTAGTGTGCAGAGCTATAGCTTTATGAAAACAAAGGGATCTTTGTAAAAAAAATACGCTGTGTGAATGTGCACTCTTATTTATTGATTATTGTAAATGGAGATATAAATGAATACTTGCATAATTTATACCTGTGGGAAACCCCTGGAGTGTTTGTTACTCGACAGTTTTCTATCACGGAACTTTGGGCCTGGTGCTATGATGAATGACCTTGTAAAATCACGTGTATACTTAAGAAAAATTTTCAAAATAAATTTCTTGAACTGATCACTTTTTTCTGATAACTAATTTCTGTGTGTGTGGGGGGGATATGTATGTGTATATGTGTGCCATGTGTTCTTTCCAACCAGAAATGACACTGTCCTTTTCCTAAAAATACTTTTACCCACTTTTACCATCTGCCTTCACAGGAAACACCCTCTTCCCTTGGTGTGTTGGTTTGAAAGAAATTGGCCCCCAGAGGAAGTGGCACTGTCAGAAGGTGTGGCTTTGTTGGAGTAGGTGTGGCCTTGTTGGAGGAAGTATGTCACTGTGGTGCTGGACTTTGAGGTTTCCTATGCTCAAGCTTTGCTCAGTGTGATAAATAATTCACTTCCTGTTGCCTGTAGATCAAGATGTAAAACTCTTAGCTCATTCTCCAGCACCATGTCTGTCTGCACCCACCATGCTTCCTCCCACCATTTAAGATAATGGTCTAGACCTCTGAAACTGTAAGCCAGTTCCAGTTAAATGTTTTCCTTTATAAGAGTTGCTGTGGTCATAGTGTCTCTTCACAGCAATAAAAACCCTGCTCAGCTTTGACCATTTGCCTTGAGTCTTTTTTAACAAAGACCCAAGAAGGAATGACAGCAGTGCATCATCCTCAAGTGTCCGCATGAGGCTGGTTCTCCGAGTTTGGTCAGAGGCCACAGAACTTGGATGCACAGGTTGAAAATGCAATGATGTAATACTGTCATGTGAGCTACACACATTCTTATTCTTCAGTCACCTCAAGATTACTCATGATACTGTGACACGTGTGCTTATTTAAACAGTTATCATTATTTGGGGAATAATGGCAGAAAGATAGTCTGCCCATGCTATGTGCAATACTGATTCAAGTGTGTGTGTGTGTGTGTGTGTGTGTGTGTGTGTGTGTGTGTGTTCCGCAGTTGATCCAATCCTCAGATTGGATAGACTGCTAGGCCTGCATTTCCCCAACCTTTTATTTTTTTTTAATCTAGTTTATGATCTATAGCAGTGCTTCTTAATCTTCCTAATGCTGTAACCCTTTAATAAAGTTTCTCATGTTGTGGTTATCCCCAACCATAGAATAATTTTTGTTGCTACTTCATAACTGTAATTTTGCTACAGTTATGAATCATAATGTAAATATCTATGTTTGTTGGTGATCTTAGGTGACTCAGGGTGGGGCATGGGCAGTGACAGAAGTATCCCCAGAGCTCAATGACCAGACAATCTAGCCAGTGAACTCTGGGTTCAATGAGAGACCGTGTCTCAAATGATATGGTGGAGAGCAATAGTGGAAGACACCTGATGTCAGTTTCTGGCTTTCACATTGCAGGCACACACATGTGCACACATGCATGTGCTATGCATACATATAGAAAAAAATATTTAAAAGGTTGATTTTTCACTTCTGTCTGGAGAGGCCTTCAGCCTCGATTCGTCTATTAACTGGCCTGTTCTTCCAGCCACTTTTGAATCTCTTGTGGCTGTGTTATCTCTAAACTGTAGTTCCCATCCCCATGCTCCACAATGGAGACTGTATATTTAGACAGCTTAGACTGCAGAGTGGAGGGAGAGGTAGCTGTGAACCACCACTGCAGGTGTCCAAGAAGGACCACACCCCATATCTTCCTTTGTCTCTTTATCTGGGTGAAGCCACTGTGGACACAGCTACCAAGGAGGAAGGAGACTGTTCACTGGCTGGTTGTGGGGTTGGGTGAGTTACAGTGAAGATTGGTGTGTTAATCAGCTTCCCACTGCTTTGACAAATACCCATGAGAACAACTTCAAGGTGTGCCTTACTTACCTTTCTGTTGCCGTAAAGACACCATGGTCAAGGCAACTCACAGAAGATAGAATATATTTGGAGCTCACAGTTCAGAGGGTGAGTCCATGACCATCATGGCAGGGAGCATGGCAGCATGCTGTCATGGCACTAAAGCTGTAGCTGAGAACTTACATCCCAAATTCATCCATGGAGAGCTAACTGGGAATAGTGTGGACTTTTGAAAGCTCAAAGCCACCACTCCCAGTCACATACCTCCTTCAACAGGGCCACACCTTCTAATCCTTGCCAAGCAGTTCCACTGACTGAAGGCCACGCCTTCCAACATATGGGCCTGTGAGGTCATTGCCATTCAAACCACCACAAGGTGAAAGGTTTATTTTTACAGTCTTGGAGGCATCAGTCTCTATTCAGTCTTTAGCTGGATGGCTCCGTTGAGGTGACCTGAAGTAAGCCTGAGCATCATGGCAGAGACCATGTGATAGGAAGCAGTGGGTGGGGGGCAGGGCACAGACATACTCTTTTAAAGGCACAGCTCCAGTGACCTGCTTCCCCCAGTGAGGTTCTACCTCCTGACATTTCCATACCTCCTAGTAATGCCACCAATTATGAACAGACCAATAAATTAATCCATTGATGAAATCAGAGCTCTTACAATCCAACCATGTTCCAAAACCCACATATGTAATCACTATTTGTTCTGGGGACCATGCCTTCAGTTCATGAACTTTTGGGGGAATGGGTACTTGACAGCAGCAAGCACCCTGGGTAGTATGTGTCAGGGGCTGGGTCAGCTGTGGCAGCTGCTACCTCAGCACACAAGCCTTCTGGTTGGATTTGGTGACAGAGGTCAGAAGGTGGTAAAGCTACATTCCCTCTGATGGAGCACACAAACCATCCCGGGAGGGGAGAGAATCACGAAGGACACGCCTGCCATGTGCTGGGCCCTCTCCCAGGTGCCAGGCTATGAAGCACCCAACTCAATATCCAGACTTTTATGGTGGATGCTGCATCATCCCGCAAGAGGCAAAGAGTAAAAGAAATAAATGAGCGGCAGTGAAGGGGCAGAACTGAAGTGAAAATCCGAGGCCCCAGGAATTTCCTGGCAAACCAATGTGCTTTTGGAGCCCCTTCAGGTGGCCCCAGAACAATGTGAAATGTGACCCTCAAGAAGGTGTGATCGTGGGAAAACCTTGCAGGAAGAAAGCTGGCAACCAGGTACAGGTATAAAGTTCTATTATCTCTAGGGAAGGAGACCACGGGAGCTTCCAGTGCCCCAGGCCACAGTCAGATCCAGATTTCAGGGACCTCGGATGAATTTCAGCTTTCCCAAGCTCAGTTCTTATCGGCCTTGCCATAGCCTAATCCCTGTGTGGACCAAGATGAGCCACATGGAAGCAACTGGAGCATCAGTGAAATGGCACCACCCTGCTGTCCGTCTTTAAACTCCTTTGTCCTCACCTCCACCCTTCTCCTGCCCACTAGTCTTCATTCCTGGACATTGCTGTGCCACTGCCATAACAGATCGGGGAAACGTCCCTGGCAGCCTTGGGTTTTCTAGACAGCCATTGGCTCTTCTCTATGCCACACTCTCGGTCTCTATCCTGACACCGTAGAGAGGGCTGTAAGATGGCGATTAGGAAGCCACAGGCTGACAGTTTAAAACCCATGTGTTGGACCCTCCGGTCTTTTGGGGCTGAAGGATGGCCTATCTGTGGTGACCAGAGAAAGCCCCAGAGTTTGAAGCGTGTGTAGGTGTGCATGCGCATGTGTGTGCATGGGGGGGGCAATAGTGTTTACACCACCGGTGCCATGTTTTATGTGGTGTTGTCTAAAAACTATCTGTCCAGTCTCTGGAGATTGTGGGATGATTCTAGATTACCTATGTGAGGAGAGAGCGTAACTGGAACCCCAGGCTGGATCTGGGTACATCTGGGGAAAGAACTCCCCCCAAATGCTATGAGTCTGTGGGATTGTTCTCATTCAAACCATGCTTTGACATGCACTTGACAGATGGGTCCATACACAGGACAATGTGCTAAGGGTGCCAGCAGCGTTTGTGATACTGGGAGAAATCTGATTTATCTCAGTTCTGTCTGGTACCCTGATGGTGCTGGAAGATGCAGGCTTACTGAAGTGATGTGTTCATTGTGCCCAGTGTGACAGCTAGACCAAAATTGCTATGCACTTGGAGGCCTTGGCACCAAACAGGGTCTCTCCCTCTCAGAAAGGATTCCTCTACTGGTGAGTAAGCCTAGGCTGCCTCAGAAGAAGGCTCACACTGTCCTGGTCTAGCCTTCTACAGCTGTCCCACTATAGTTCCTGAAGAAACAGGGATGCCCAGCAAGGTAGGTACAGACCTGTCATGCTGTCAGCCTCCTTGAGTGTGTGCTGCACACACAAGCCTCTCCTCCTCACTGTCTGCACCACTCCCAACATCGTCATCAAATGACTGTTCAGCTACATCATCAGTCAGATAAGAAATAGTGTGCCCCTCTTATCCCTACAGGGTCATCTTCAAAATAAACTGGACTGTTTACCCCATTGAGAGCAAACTGGAAACGATTCAACAACAAATCTGGGAGCCGAGACTTGGAGAAGTGACTTAGACATCATAATCAGTCTAATTATTAATCACTCTGGTTGTCTTAAAACAAAACCCAACATTACCCTTTCCCTTTTGAAGGTAGCAAGTGTTGATTGGTCCAGTGAATGCTTCCTTAAATGAGATTTTGCTTGCTACAACAAACGGAAATGTCTTCATGCCCTTTGTCCCACCAAGACCGGGAAGTCTGGGTTTATAGTTTCTCCTGATGGACTTTGAGGTTTCAAAATCCCCCTACTAACTGAGAAGTTTCAATATAAAATTAATAATATTATGTGTATGGGTGTATATCTATGTGTGCCATGTGCATGCCTGGTATCCACAGAGGCAACAAACCAAAAAACAAAAACAAAAACAAAAGGTGTCAGATCCCCTGGAACTGTAGTTACGTATAACTGAGAGTCCCCATGTGATGCTGGCAGTCAAACCCAGGTCCTCTGCAAGAGTAGCCAGTGCATTAACCACGGAGCCATCTCTCCAGCCTGGTGAGCAACTTTTTATATGTTTTTTTTGTTGTCTACATTCTTTTACTGTTCATCGGCTCATATTTTGTTGCTGGATTGTTTATATTACTAAGTTTTCAAAATTATAAAAGCATATATTATAGCAGCCTCGTCTATAGAGTGAGTTCCAGGACAGCCAGGACTGCACAGAAAAAAACCTTTCTTGAAAAACAAAACAAAGCAAAAAACCAAAAGCCCAGAAAGAAATACATATTACAGAGACCAGTCATGCTTTAGCTAGGCATCTGGACAGCATCCTCTGCAAACTTGTGGCTTGTCATTTGACATTCTTAGCAGTGTCTTTTTCAGATAACAGAAGTGTTTTTCTTGTTTGTTTGTTTCTTTTTGTTTTTTTTTCAAGACAGGGTTTCTCTGTGTAGCTCTGGCAGTCCTGGAACTTACTCTGTAGACAGGACTGGTCTTGAACTCACAGAGATCTGCCTGGCTCTGCCTCCCAAGTGCTGGGATTAAAGGGGTGCACCACCATCACCGAGCTGAAGTTTTAAATTTGGAGCTATTTGATCAATTAAATTTCTTGGCTATGGTTGTCTAACCCACGTCTGTAATTATTTTGCTGTACTGTCTTAGTTAGACATCATATCCTTTTGGAATTTATATTTTTGCCTATGATACAGTCTGTTGATTTTTGTACACATGCAAAGGATTTTTTTTTTTGCATAGATATTGTGATGTCTAACTCTGCTTGTCACTTGGTTCTAGAATTAACTAACGCCTGAGCAGGTCTGTGATGGCATTTTCTAGAATGACTGACAAGTGGTGATAACCCTCCCCTGAAGAGGGCAGCACCTTTTGGCAGTGGACAAGCCTTTGCTCCTTGCTGGCAAGGGCCTCTTCCCTGTTGCTGAACTGCTGCCATCAAGACATTCTAAAACGATGTCATTAACAAGGAATGATCTTGATGAAAGGATAAACATATGGATGGATGGAAGGATATAAAACATCTGTTAAAAAAACCAAATGTTTTTGTTAAAGATGTCAAAGAAATTCCAACAATTGGTGCCAGAGCAATTAGCTATCTATATTAAAGTTCTCTAGAGGAACAGAACTGATAGAATGACTATATACTAGAGGGGCTTTATTATCATATTGACTTAAATCAGCAGTTCTTAACCTGTGGGGCACAACCCCTTTTGGGAGTCACATATCAGGTATCCTGCACATCAGATACTTACATTATGGTTCATACCAGTAGCAAAATTACAGTTATGAAGAAACAACAAAATAACTTTTTATTTTTTTAGGGGGTCACCACAACATGAGGACTGTATTAAAGCGCCTAAATATTAGGAAAGTTGAGAAACACTGGGTTAAATGATATTAAATGATACAGGCCTGGTAGTCCAGCAATGACTGTCTGCACTGTGAGGTTAAGAACACGGAAGCTGCTCGGTCCATGAGTCTAGATGCCTCGAAAGTCCTGATTTGGTTCTGATGTCTGGGAGAATTTCTAAAGAGCCACTGGTCTTCAGCCAGTGTTGGAAGGCCAAATAAGCTGATGTCAGCAAAGAATGGTACATACAGACTGTTGGAAAATTGGAATTGATTAGAATCTAACAGTGGTTTGGGAAGAATTGGCATTTCTTTTTTATTTTTAACTTTTTAATTGATTCTTTGTGTTTTTCACATCATGTATCTCCACCCCATTTATTTTCCCATCCCTTCGTATCTACCCTCTTCCCTTGCAACTCCCCCTCCAAAAAATAAAGTTTAAGAGGAAAAAAGAGGACAATCAATCTTGTCATGGACGCTGTACTGTGATACAGTGAGTCACAAAGTAAACCCTTTTATCCATATAGCTTTGCTTGCAAGCGTTCATTGGAAAGTCACTGGTCTGATTCAAGGTCTCTAGTTTCTGCTACACTATCAATGCTGGGCCTTCACTGGAATTCTTTTTGGTTATCCTGCTGTTGCCCTGTGTTGTGGAGATCCTGCAGCTTTGGGTCTGTAGAACCGGTCCCTTCATGTGCTCCAGCAGATCACAGATGTGGCGGATGATGGGGTGGGTCAACACACAACCCTAGTTCTGGGCCTTAGTAGTTGCAGGGTTAGTCAGCCCACCAGCTTTCCCTTACCCCCCCCATGAGCATTCCTGCATTGTCATGGTGAATTCACCCCTTGTAGCGAGGAGCAAAGGGAGGGACAGTTCTGCTGCTCTCATGTTCTCAGGGTCAGTTCTCCCACACTAATGGCGCCAATGTGGGCAATTACATCCACATAAAACCTGAGAGAGCCTGGGAAGGAATTCTAGATACAAAGGAACATGATTAAGCAGAACTTCTTGGTAGCAGCATTTTTTTTCCCCAGGTGGGTTCTGTTTGATAGAGGCAAGCACATCTCATTTAAGAGAGCCTTCCTGGCTCAGCTTTTGCTGCAAAAACCTTGCAACTCTTTTAAGAGGCTCTGCCACAAACACTTAAATGATGTTTATGAAAAGCCAACAACTCCGGGGCGGTAGTGGTGCATGCTTTTAATCCCAGCACTTGGGAGGCAGAGGCAGGCGGATCTCTGTGAGCTCGAGGCCAGCCTGATCTACAAGAGATAGTTCCAGGACAGGCTCGCTACAGAGAAACCCTGTCTCGAAAAACAAAAAACAACAACAACAACAAAAAAAAAGCCAACAGCATGCTTCTTAGTGGTGGCAGGGACCTTAAAACTCCAGAGTTGTGGCAAAATGGGGTAGATATAGCCGTCAAAGTCACAGTTTTAATCCTAGCCATATCACTTAGCAAATTAAAGACTCATGTGGTCAGAAAAAGGGAGCTATGGAGTAAAGATAGATTCAAACAACAACAAAAAAAACCCTTCTAAAGGTTTTACAGTGTGTTTAAAAATATATATGGGATTGGGAGAGAAGAGAAAAAGGATACAGTCCTTAAAAAAGAAAGAAAGAAAGAAAGAGGAGAGAGAGAGAGAGAGAGAGAGAGAGAGAGAGAGAGAGAGAGAGAGAAGAGAGAGAGAGAAAGAGAGTAGTGGTGGCACAGCTTTAATCCCAGCACTTGGGAGGCAGAGGCAGGGGGATCTCTGTGAGTTCAAGGACAGCATGGTCTACAGAGTGAGTTCCAGGATAGCCAAAGATACACAGAGAAACCCTGTCTCCAAAAACTAAAAATTAAAAATAAAAGAAATAAAGTTTAAAATAAAGCCACGTAAAGATGGAAAATACACAGAAAATCTGGATATCATATGTTATTGTGTTGTCTTTGAATTGTTTGATGGTTGAGAAAGGAGCAACAGCTGCTAAAAGACATTTCATTATAAATGCTGCTGAATTAATCCAACATGTATATTTTGAAGATGCCTTGACTTCAAAATTTAAGTCAAAAGATATGTTACTTTGGAGAAGAGATTTTGCTTTTGTTTCCACATGAAATGAGAGGCTGTGGATTCATTCTGGGTTAATAAAAATCAGGTTTGATCAAGGAAGACCACCTAAAAAATCTGATAGGAGCAGATGGCTCAGATGATCCAAAATTTCAGAGGACTTTTGTTGGAGTTTTATCTGAGTTCTACATCCAGAACAAACTCAAGACTGTTGACTGAGATGATTAAACCTCACAGAATATTACAGTCAGGACTTGACCATAATTCTAATTTTTCTCTAGGTCCCCATAAGATTATCAGTGCCCCCAATCAGCAGGAAGTAGCCTAGAAAACTATACCCACATTCCCAAAAAATGGAGTATGGATGTTTGTCTTTCTTTAGAGTGTTGGTTACAAGTTGCTATAGATAATGATCAGGAAAAAAAATCTAAACAAAGGAGATCAGATTTATAATTCTTGTTTTGACAATAAAAAAGGTGGGGGGAGTACTGTGGGACAGTGGTCTGTACCCTGTAAATATTTGTCACTTGTATTAGTTTAATAAAATGCTGGTTTGTTAGTAGTCAGGCAGGAAGTATAGGTGGGGAAACCAGAATAGGATAATTCTGGGAAGAGGAAAGTTTCAGTCTGCAGTCGTCACTCATACACAGAGGAAGCAAGATGAGAATGCCTCACTGATTAAAGGTGCCAAGCCATGTTGCTAACATAGATAAGGATTATGGGTTAATATAGGATGTAAGAGTTAATAAGAAGCCTGAGCTAACAGTCAAACCAGTTTATAACTCATGTAGACCTCTGTGTGTTTCTTTGGGACTGAAGGCTGCAGGATCAGGCAGGACAGAAACCTCTATCTATACCACACCTACACCTTCAGGGCCAGCTCTACTGTGTGTGCCCAGGCCTGGTATAGAAGCCACTTACCTGAGTTCTGCAGCTGATGATGGGCAGGGACAGTTCTGCTCTTATGACCTCAGAGTTAGCTCTTCCATCTGCCTCAGGTGTTTATGGGGGAGGGACTGGCATGTCTGTAATACTGAGTAGCCCATGAACATGGTACACCTCTCCGTTTATTTTGCCTTCACTCTTTTCGATGTTTTCTAATTTCAGCATAAAACTCTTGCATAGTTGTTAGATTTATCTCAATGTCTTTTTTTGGCTTTGGGTGCTTTAGACAAACTGATTTGTGCTTTCACACTGCAATCATTAAACTTGTGATTTCCAAGAGTGTGGAGCTTACTGTCTGCCAGCAACCAAGCAGTTCTTCAGCAAATGCCAGGTCCTGCCTCTAATCCTGTTCATTTCTCACATTATCTGCTTGGTAGAGGCATCGGATCCAAGACTTCCCCAACACCCACAGATGTCAACTATAAGGTTGTTGCTCAGCAACCAATTACAAATTGGTATTCCTGCAAATTCACTAGAGCAGCTCTCAGAATACAGGGAAATGGGTCTGCTGACTTATTATAAAGGGTATTACAGAGGATGGATGAAGAGGCTTACAATGTAAGGTACGGGAAAGAGGGCATGGTGCCCTCTCAAGACGTGTCACTCTCCAGGAACCTCCATACAGCTCTATTCTGAAGTCTTCAAAGCCTTCTACATTTTTATGGCGGCTTCAGTGCATAGGTGTTGGCACTGGCTATTGGTGATTAACTTCATCTTCACCCTTCTCTCCTCCCCAAAGGCTGGAAGTTCCATCCCTCTGGCAGTGCCCACCCTGAAGCTACTTAGGGACTGCCAGCTGTCCTTACCTTATTAGCACATAAGATATCCTCTTGAAGGTTCCAGAGATTTTATGGCCTATATGTTAGGGATCAGTAAAGAAACACACACACTTAAAATATGAAATTTCATTATTTGTTACCAGAACATAGAAATACAATTATCTTCATATATCAACCCTGTATTCAGTAACCTTGGCAAACTCGTAAGTTTATCTAAGTAGCTCTTCTGCAGATAACTTAGTCTTTTTTATAGCTTTACTTTTCCTTGCTTTAGTTTTGACTTTTTATTTGAAAATACTTCCAAACACAGCGATGGCAGGAAAGTGCAAAGACCTGCCTTGTGTTCTTCATTTCCCAATCCCACTCACTCTCTGCAGCCAGACCTAAACCGTTTGTTTCGGGACAAACAAGAATCATGCATTTTCCTTAGGTCTCACTTATCTTCAGTCTTCCTCATTCTGAAACCATTCAAAAATTATTATTTGCATTCCGTTTATTTGCACACATTTATGTGTGTGTGTAAATACACACATGGAGATCAAATCATGTCCTGGGGCTTGAACTCAGGTTTTCGAGGTTAGCTACAAGGACTCTTACCTGCTAAGCCATCTTGACACCCCTCTGAGATCATTCTGAAACCCTTCTTTGGTTGCCTCATCTTAAGAATTTTGACTACTCTTCAATTTAGGTCTGTTTGGTGGTTCTATAATGCATTCAGAAAATGCACTTTTGGCAGAAATACAACCAGTGTGGTACTGTGGTCATCGTTGGTGACACTAATGGTGACAAGGCCCTGGCATTCATACTCTCCCTCTATGGTGGCAGAGCTGACTTTTGGCTGAGCTGGACTAAGCAGGACAGTGCAGAGACAAGTGCTTGGACCAATGTGTACATTCCTGGGAGGCAAGGTTGTTTCCATGGCTCCCCATGGACAGACCTTGGCTCTTGACATGCATAGTCCCTAAAACATTACACACGGTTTTCTTTGGTAGACTTATATTAATAAAAACTAGGAAACTAGTCAGGCTAGCACACGCACGTAGCAGTGTGTTTTGTCCACCCACTCATCTTGGCTGTGGCTGTTTGCTGCACATCTGGCTGCCAGCCAAAGCAGACACTGTCCTGCTAGGACTTTGGCCACGAGGAACACACATCTGTGCTCTATCATACCGCATAATAATGATCAGGGTCTGCACTCACTCTGCCACTCTCTGCAGGAGCATTTCCTGTGAACCCTACCATAGCTGCACTTCTAACATAGAACTTCTAACTTCTAACTTGTCAGACATTTATGCTGACAAGACGGAGGATGTGACGCTAGTGGGTGTGTCTGTGATCCTCTTTCATGACAGCTGGCTTTATCTGGGTGACATGGCATCTGCTAGACTGTTCTTCTGTAAAGTTAGGACTTCTCAAGGAAGACTTCGCAGGGAGAGCACTGAATCTATGCGATGATCTCTCGTGCCTTGTTCAACATTTATCCACCAGATTTAGTAAACACCATTGCTAAGTGGTGATGACTGTTATACCACTACTCCTTCTAAACTTATTCTGTGGTAAGGAGGAGCCTTTTCTCCTCCTCATCCACTTCTTTTCTCTACTGGTGTGGACTAAAGTATTTCTGAGGGAAAATAAAGAGCTAACTCATAGCAAATGCATTGCACATGGTATTATACCATTGTTTAGTGTGGCCTGAAATCTCAGCTCTGAGATTCCTGGAGATCCACACAAAATGTGAAACTCTATGCGTGAACAGATAGTCCACTGGAATGGAGAAGTTCAGAACCCAGCAAGATTCTACAAACGGCTAGTAAAGAGGCAATTATATAGGTGTCTGGGCGTGGGGAGGGGGTCACTTGGAATCATGCCTCACTCCACACACTGGGTCAATTCTAAATACTTCAGTGTTGAATTGCAAGACTCACAGTCTGCACAGCTGCACCAGAGAACTGGTGAATTATGGCAAAACCAAGAGCTTTTCCACTTGCTATCGATATCTGTCCTATATATGTATATATTAAAAACAAGATATAGTAAATCTTGTTTCTTTATACAGCATGTATGGCATTCTAGGGTTTTCGTAATGAAGAAGACAGAGTACCCTGGCTTGTTTGTGAAGGCACGTTTGAAGAATGAACAAGAAACAATGGTTGTTGTTGGGGCATGAAAATGTCTGTAGGGCACAGACTTCTTTACAGTTTATTTTTCATTGCTGCTGATCATAATCCTGAACCATGCATCTCAAATCCTG
Organism: Microtus ochrogaster; assembly: GCF_000317375.1. Lineage (NCBI taxonomy): Eukaryota > Metazoa > Chordata > Mammalia > Rodentia > Cricetidae > Microtus > Microtus ochrogaster. The sequence continues at coordinate 40,128,208 of NC_022009.1, read as the reverse complement.
AATACTGAAAAGCCCAAAGATTATTATGGGTCAACTCTAAAACCCCCAAACTGAGCAGGGTATATGGAGAGCACTTGCCCTAGCATGCATGAGGCCCTGGGTTCCACGACCAGTAGTCCCCAATTCACAATTCTGGAAGATTAGTCCCAAACATTGATGTTCTAAAACCTGGAATTCCTGTTGAAAAGGGAGGATGTATGTGAGGATTAGAAGGCTAAATCATGGGAAGAAACCGGCACATTCCGATTGGCTGAATTGCTGGTGAGGGTCTTTCCAGAGGCGATCAGTGTGAGAGCTGAGTGGCCTGGTGGGAGGACTCTCTTCTGCAGCTGTGTTTCTGAAAGGCAATGATCTTGAGAGCAGGACACTGCCCAACGACATACGCAAAGACGACCCTTTGTGGATGTGCATACATACCATATCTACACACACACACACACACACACACGATTTTGTGTGTGTGTGTGTGTGTGTGTGTGTATGTGTATATATAATCTTTGTACCAGGGCTCTGGGATGTGGCTCAGTCTGGCCTTCATCTGTGATTTTGCTATCTCACCCTCCTCCTTATGCTTGGATAGTCCAAACTCATTTTTTTTTTAATTGAAAGACAGACGGATCGAGGTGCTCTCCAGTTATTTTAAAGATAAATAATAAGCCAGGCGGTGGTGGCGCACACCTTTAATCCCAGCACTTGGGAGGCAGAGGCAGATGGATCTCTGAGAGTTCATGGCCAGCCTGCTCTACAAGAGCTAGTTCCAGGACAGGCTCCAAAGAGAAACCCTGTCTTTGAAAAAAAAAAAACCCAAAAAAAGAGATAAACAATAAAATCAGAAACATCTGCTAATGGACAAGCCCAGCTGGCTTTTAAAAAATATTTTTGCGACGTGTGTGTGTGTGTGTGTGTGTGTGTGTGTGTGTGTGCGTGTGTGTGAAAGGGGATACAACAATGTGCTGTGGAAGGAAGAGGATAACTTTGGGGAGTTAGTTCTCTCTTGCCACCTTTAGGTGGATCCCAGGATTTGAACTCAGGTTGTCAAGCTTGTACCACAAGCACCTTTACCAGCTGTGCCATCTTGAGGGCTTTGAGCTGGTCCTAAGAGACTATGGGAGGACAATAGGAAGAAACATAAGAAACATCAGTTTTACCCATCCACAATCCTGCTGCCAGTTTCCCTCAGTGCAACTCTACACTTCTCTCAGATTTCCTTCTGCTTATAAAGGACCACTTACAAAAACCCTTTATGTCTTCACCGGGGAGCTATTGCCCACAGCATTTTCTTTCCTTTTCTTTTTAAAGAAACATTTTGTAAATGTGGTCAGCCAAAACCATTTTATTTCCTGATTTACCCAGGATATTCAGGTCAATGGTCAAGCCCATTCATGATAAATACATGACCAAGATTTGAGCTGAATGAACATACCAGCTCAGAAGACAGCATAAGTTTCAAATCTCAGTTGTTCATAGTTAAGACAGCATAAGCTTCAAATCTCAGTTGTTCATATCCTAGCTGCAGACTTACTGGAGGTTACTCTGGTTTTGTGGTTTGTTTGTTTTTTTTCTTTTTCTTCCAGCTGTTAAAATGGAAAGCACCTAAGAGTGCGCTGTAAGGTCTGTAAGTCTTAAATTCAATGCTAGTCAATGAAGCTTAGAAACTTCTAGTGCTCCCATCAGAGAAATCAACTGGAGGAGGGAGAGCCGGCTCAGAGGTTAGGAGCGTTTACTGTGAAATTCTGAGGATCCTAGCTCCAAGCCAGGTATCCCACAGACACCCACAGACACACAAATAAGGGAATGAATAGATCTTTTTTTTTTAAAGTCAGGCTTGGTGATGCCCACCTTTAAACCCAACGAATGCGAGGCAGAGAGAGGCAGTCGGATCTCCGAGTTCGAGGCAGTGTGGTAAGAGACCTGGCTTCAAATTAATAGTAATAAAAAATAAAGCAAACGGTACTAGTATTTAATAAACAAATCACTTCAACCTTTAAGTATAAAAATTAGTAAACCATACCTCCATCTTAATTCAGAGAGCTAACAGCCACCACGTGGGCCAGTGCAGAGGGACAGCTGCCGTTAAGTGCTCCCAGGGGCAGAGAGAAGCCTGGTGCTAGAATCATCCCACCCATCCCTCACCGGGGGTACAGGAGTCGGACTGGGGGTGGGGAGGGAGGAAAGGGAGATCTCCAGGAAGAGAGGTATACATGGGAGGCGGGGGAGGATCCTACACTTAAGATGGTTTTCTATAAGTCAGCCTATTCACTCTGAGGAAGGAGACGCGGCTCAAACCTATAAACCCAAGTCTCTGCACACCGCGGGCATTTTCTGCTTGTTCAAGTTGGCCTCGAGGGCTGCCCACGGGCCCAGGTCTAAGGACCCAAAGGGCCCTGCAGAGGGGATTGCGATTGGGGGCGATGGGTCCGTGAAGATGCCACCATCAAGAAGGGAGAGTCCCCAGAGCTGGGAGACTCCTCTAGACCAAGCCCAGACTGTGTGGCCCGCGGCGGCAGCGCGGCCAGAATTCCCTGCGCCCGGCTGACTGCGTTACCCAGCCCGGTCTTCGCGTTGGGCCGCAGACACCGCCTCAGCTCGAGCCCGCTGTTTCCTAGCTCCTGAGTGGCTGGGGGGCCGGGATTAACCTTTCACCTCCGCACTTCGTCCAATCACAGGGCGGCTTTCATGCGGCCGCGGGGCGAGCAAGCGACGGGGCGCGGAGCGGTGGCGCGACGCCGGTGGGATTCTCCAAGCCGCTGTGCGCCGTCGCCGCGGGCCGAGCGCGGGCTGCGGGCGAGCAGGGCGCTGCGCAGTCTCCGCAGGCGCGGGCGGGAGGGGTCGGGGCGCGGCGCGGCGAGGCGCGGGCGGCTCCGGGCCCAGGTGAATGGAGTAACCTGACAGCGGGAACGAGACGACGGCGAGCGGCAGGAAATGGCGGCGGCGGCGGCGGCGCCGGGCGGCACCGGGAGACCTGGGCTGTGACGCGCGCTCCGGAGCGGGGTCCGATGGTTCTGGAAGGCCCGCGGCGCCCAGTGCTGCAGGTGAGGCGGGCTCCCCCTGGGCCGCTTTGTGTTCGGGCCCCGGGGACTGAAATGCGCGATCCGCGCGGGCGCCGGGAGCAGGCCGCGACGCCGAGCTCGGTCGGGTGACGGTCCACGCGGACCTCGGGCACTCCGGGACTTCGAGCCAGGACCTCTCCGCGCTCCCTTCCTGGGAGGAGCGGGCTTTGACAGGTCCTGTTTGGCGTTCGAAGCCCGAGCGAAGACCGGAGGTGCACACGCGGCCCGGCGTCCCCGGGATCTCGACCCGGGCCTGCCGAATGGCGCGGGACCCGTGAACACCCCAGAGGACCAGGAGGGGGACAAGGCCTCGGACGAGGTGACGGCTGGAGTCCTGGGAAGGATTGTTGTGTGGTTATTGGCAGGTGACCAGGGCTGGCCCCAGGGGGCGGTTGGCCGAGGCCATCTTTTCTGCCCCTCCCCTCTCAGGTCGCTGTGCCTGGACCCTGCGAAGGGGCTTTCATTGGACAGATTGATGTGCATTTCAAGCTAGCCCATCAGGTTGGTGTGGATTGCCTAGCAGAGCTGAGCTGCCCTTGTGACTTTGCCTGCAGGACAGCGCCAGTGTCCTGAAGATTTGCTTAAACGGATGATTGAGGAGTCTTTGATCTCTAGTCCTTGCTTTTGTGGGGAGAGTTGTAGTAACTTAACGGTTAAGCTACCAATATATGATGGCGTAGGTATTATGATAATCACATGTGGGAAACCTTCATGGATAAAAGAGAGTTGCTTGGGAGCTCGCCCTGCTTGACTTTCTGAATCTTCGCAGTCTTGATTGTCAGTATCCTGAGCAGCCACACCGTCAGTCAGTAGAAAAGGGCGCAAGTTGAGCCACTTGGGAAATAGGAAACCTGCTGTAAAATGCGTTCACTAAGTTGGAAATTTATTGGTATAAACATTAAACTTTCCAAGTAAAATTTCCATTGTAACCATGAGCTCAAAAATGTATTAAAAGGTGAAGGCTTGGGCAGTAATTTTGATATTACTGATATCTTTGGAAGCTGAGTTCTGGAATGATCTATTTTGCCAAGTATCTTTCAGGCTACCTGTGGCACATGTCGTGTGTAATAAAAGTGTACATGCTCATGAATGGAGAGTGTATTTTATTAAAACGGTCGGCACCAAAGTTGCTTTTATTATGATCAGCGTAGTAGCCTAAGTTTATGAATGACTCCAGAAGATGGCTTGTTTGGTTTCAGTTGGGTGATAAAAGACCTTGCAACTACTTTAGTAAGGGTTGTCTTTGCTTCCCATACTGAACACTCTGTTATGACAGCATTTCTGGGTAGGAATTGTAGAACTAGGCTTTCTTCCTTGGTTGTAGAAAATATTTGGATGTAGCCTTGACCTGTCTTCCTTGACCCCAGGATGCTTCTGCTTCACTCAGTCGCTCCAGTAGTGGGGTGACAGGCATGAACTGCCAGGCCTGGCTCTCTTGGTTCTGATTGGATAGTGATTTTGTGGCTGTGTATAATTAGTAGTATTTAGGTATAGTTCTGCTTTCTAGGGAGGGTAACTTTTATAGCATTGCATTATATCATTGCCATAGCTTACTCTTTGCCGCTCTCTGATGATGTAACATCTATGGCCTTCATGTCAAGGCATGCATCAGTTTCCTCACTTAGACTGGTAGTCTGTTGTATGTACAGATAGTCCCTAGCTTATAATGGCTTGACTAGACACTTTTTAGCTTTAGGGTGTGTGAAAATGTACAGTTATAGTAGAAACTGTTCTTTACATTTTGAATTTTTGATTCTTTTTCCTGTCCCAGTCAGACATGTGATCCTGAAGGGTAACCAATGATCCCTTACATTATGCTTTGTTGCTAAGTTAGAAAGTTTGATCTACTAAGTATACACTTTTCCCAGGTCTGTATTTTCAACTTAGAAGTAGGTTTCTAGGGCCATAGACGGAGGAGAAGCACCTGCATATGTTCCTTTCTGCTTATCTGGCCATCTGTGGGTGGATGGCAGCCTTTTGACTGAGAGGAGTTGGTGTTGTGAACATGGATATGAATGGCTCCGCTTGAGGCCTGCTGTCATCCCTTCTTTTGGGCATATACCCCAAAGTGGTCAGTTTGTTTGCTGATCATTAGATCAAAACACTAGGCTCAGGTTTCTTCCAGACTCTTAATTTCCTACAAATAGTTCCTATGTGTCAATAAAAGACTAGAGCCTTCTCCAAGTCCAGGGGTTACTGATTTTTAGAATCTTGGTTCTTATCACAGTAAGGCAAACAGGGATTCTTATCACAGAATTTGTTCAGTGGATCAGCAGGCTGTTATGCCCTGATGGAGCCAGAGGAAGGGGCTGCAAAGTTTCTGTGTACCTTGTACAAATAGAAAGTTGGAGCCTGGTGATTATTTTGTTTACCTTAGGCTCTGCTGTTCGGGCATTCAAAAGTTTAGCTCATCCTGAAAGCCAACAGATATGTGTGTGTTATGCTGGCTTTTATTTACAAGCTTCTTTGCAATATCTTCAAAGTAGGCTATACTCTTTGGAGGTAGCAGTGTTTTGGTAACATTCTACCTCTTTAGTCTGCTGCTTGGACCTTTTAACCATTGTTTCCTGATTCTTTGATGATTACCAACATTTCTGCTAAAGAGACTCTAGTTTTAAAGAATTCTGTGCATAGATGAGCATTAGTGTAATAATTATGTTCCTTGAGAAAGGATGTAGGATGTCCTTGTGTTAATAAAAAGGTGTTTTAGAGAACTATGAAAATAATAGTGCAGGTGTAGAATAGTTCATGGATGGGAGAATTAGGTGAAGAGCTTCAAATAAGGATAATTCACAGCTTACATGTAACTAAAGTGCTTTTACATTTTTTGTTTTAATTTGCCAAAGTGAAAGAGGAACTAGGGCTAATTATAGTTGCCATCAATTAATGAAGGAAGTGTACCAGTTAGCCAGGATAAGCAGACTTTTCTCTTTTATGAACAGGGATTGTTTGCATTCTTCTGCAAGATAATATTGTCAGTGTATGGAGTCAGTGTTGACCCTTCTAGGTGATAAACATTTCCCTCATGCCCTTATAAAGAAACTTAGTCAAAAGCATAAGGGAGTCTGGCCGTGGTAGTGCACACCTTTAATCCTAGCAGGCGGGAGGCAGAGGCAGGTGGATCTCTGTGAGTTTGAGGCCAGCCTGGTATACAAGAGCTAGTTCCAGGACAGGCTCCAAAGCAACACAGAGAAACCCTGTCTTGAAAAACAAAAATAAACAAACAAAAAGCATAAGGGAGAGTCAGAAAGCATTGGTAAGATGGCATGTTTGTTTCCGGTGATGTCATCTCCACTGGAGTTCAAGTGTCCCTTGTAGCATGCAGACTTTGGTGACAGATAACAGTTAATTGAGGCTGCACCCTTTGTGGACTCGGAGACAATCAGGACTTTGCAAACTGGTGTTTTTGCTGGCCTTCAGGAGCCTGTGTTGGGTGAAAAAGTAGGATTGCTTGTGTGGTGGTTTGGACCTGTTAAATAAAAGAGCATGGAGAGAAAGGTGCATATCTGAAGTGTAGCTAGAGAAATGGGAAATTCTGGCCATGTAAGAAAGCCTTTATGGACTCAGGTCCATACTGACTTTCCATTTTTCTAAAATGGCTGATTAAGGGTTGGTGCTCCTGATACTCACCTACCTGCTACGAGTCAAAGATGTAGCTATCATTGAAAGATGCCCGGCCACCTTTTAGGCATGGAGCTTCAGTTTGACTACTTGCTGAGCCTTGGTCACCTAGACCCAGAAGCCATATAGTAGCTATGTTGAGGTTCCTAGACTCACAAGGGGGAAGCACTGCATTTGTTGTCATGGCCACACACAGCACTTGTGTAAAGGAGTACTTGCTTCTGCTGAGTAAGTAGATCAGTTTATCTTTATAAAGTTTTAGAAACTAACAGTGCTGTGGGGAGGAATACTGCTGGCATTGTAAGGCTTTTGAAAAAGACCTTGACTCCTCCGATAGTGGACAGATCATGCCTTTGGATTCTTCTCTGCTTGTGTCTCGGAAAACAAAATTAAAAAAAAAATTCTCTTAGGGATTATAAAAGATTATGCCATGACTCCCATGTTACTAATATTGTAATATATATCCAGTTTTTGTTTGTTTGTTTGTGTGTGTGTATGTGTGTTTCGAGACAGGGTTTCTCTGTGGCTTTGGATCCTGTCTTGGAACTAGCTCTTGTAGACCAGGCTGGCCTCGAACTCACGGAGATACACCTGCCTCTGCCTCCGCCTCCCGAATGCTGGGATTAAAGGCGTGCGCCACCAGCGCACTGCCATATCCAGTTTTATAGTGGAAATAGTCCGAAAAAGAGGGCTTGTGCACAGCATTTTCATAGATGATTTTCTTTTCTTTTTTTGTGTACTTATGTATTTATGTGCGTATATAATTATCAGTAATAGTCAAAGGAAAACTTTCAATTTGAGTAGGAGTAGGGAGCATGGGAGGAATTGGAGGGAAGAGAATGACAAGTGTGTGTGTGTGTATGCATATTTTCTTTTTCCCCTTTTATTGAAAATGGATTTTTCCCTCACATGATATGTTTTGACTACTATTTCCCCTCCCTCTACTTCTCCCAGTTCCTCTCGATCTTCCCTCCCATCCAGATTGAGCCCTTTTTGTCTCTCATTATAGAACAAACAGGCTTCTAAGGGATAATAATAAAATATAACATAATAAGCTAAAACAAAAACTAACAATTTGGAATAGGACAACACAAAAGGAAAGGAGCCCAGGAGAAAGTACAAGAAAGGACACTGAGACCCACTTGTTCACACTTAGGAATTCCACAAAAAACAAACAAACAAATAAAAAAAAAACCACTGAACTGGGATCTGTAGGGTAAGAAGAGAGAATAAAAATTTTAAAAGATAAACTTTTTTTCTTAAAGTCCTGGGACATTATGAGACAAGGAACTTTCAAAGATACCCTTGAGTTCATTTTGTGTTGGCTATCTGTTACTGGATATGCGCCTCCCTAAAGACTAGTTTGTTTCTCCCCTAAGACTCCCTTGGAGAAAAGTGGCTGTCTTTTGCAAGTGGTTATCTGTTGAGATAGCTTCTGGGTTTGGGATGGTGGCGTGCGTCTACTTCAGCTTTCAGACCCCATCTCGTGCAGACCTGTGAAGGCCCTGTGCAAGCTGCCTCAGTCTCTGTGAGTTTATATGATTTAGAAGGCCTTGCTTCCTGGTGTCCTCCGTCCCCTCTGGCTCTTATACTCTGGCCTTTTCTTCTAAAGGATTCCCTGAGCCCTGAGGGGAGGAATTTGAGGGAAATGTCCTGTTTAAGGCTGAGTGATTCAAGGTCTCTCTTCTACTCTTTGCTTATTGTCTAGGTCTCTATATTTGTTCCCATCTGCTTCAGGAGGAAGCTTTTCTAATGATAGATGAGCAAGGCAGTGATCTATAAGTATAGCAGAATGTCATTAAGAGTCATTTATTGATATGCTCTTTTAGTAGAACAGTAGTATTTGGTTTTATATTTTGTCCCTGGCTTATCTAGTCTCAGGTTCTTGGTTACCCAAGCAATGTCTGCTAGCTCATAGAATAGCCCTTACATCAAATGAGACATTAGTTGGTTACTCCCACAAGCTTCTTCTAACTATTGTATCAACATATTTTGCAGGGATGTACCATTTGTATATCAAAGGGTTTGTTTACATTTCTCCTTTGATAGTACACAGAACCTTCCTGACCCAAAGATGCTAGCATGCTAACACATAGGGGTGAGAGCTCTGTATAGGCACCAGCTTGACTCTCCATGTTCAATGAGTTGTGTAGTTGTTGTCTTCAGCAACAGGGCCTTGCCACATAGACAGTTTTCTACAGGGCTCATCTGCACTGGTTAGCTAGTTCTGTGACAGCCTCACATGCCCTTCTTCACCTGTTATGTGTGAATAAGTGTGCTACCCTGAGATAGTACTTTAAGCTGGCACAAGCTTTTCTATGTGTTGTTAGACCTGATGTAGACTAGTCGTTCTTTGACTTTTACACCTCTGGTTTCATGGAATTTATGACTCATCCCCCCAAATATGCATCTATATCCATAATTTTATATAAAATAATAGGAGATGCAGGCAAGCCCATCCTTTTATAGACATTTGAGTTAGGCTATGGCTACTCATAAACAAGTACTGGGCTAATACAGGGACAAAATTCTGGATAGCCTCAGGACAGATATGTTTGAAACTTAACTGATAGTAGAAACCTAAGACATGATTTTAAAACCTATGGTCAGCCAGACAGTGGTATCTCACGCCTTCAATCCCGGCACTTGGGAGGCAGAGGCAGGTAAATCTTTGTGAATTCGTAGCTAGCCTGGTCTACAGAGCTAGTTCCAAGACAATTAAGGCTACACAGAGAAACCTTGTCTCGAAACAAAACAAAACACTAACAAAGAAATACCACAGCCAAGCTGAGCTGACAGCAGCACATACCTGAAATTCCAGCCCTTGGGAGGCAGTAGAATCCTGAAGTCAAAGCCAGCCTGGGGCTATATAGTGAGATTCTGCCTCTGAACACCAAGGCTCACATTCTGTTATAGTTGTTCTATAGAAGTTGGCTTTACTTCTATAACTTGGTTTGTCATTAGGGCAAGTCAGCCTGTACTGCCATGTTTTGTTTTTGTATTTCTCATAATGATCAAGTATACTAGATCCTTCAGGTACCTTACAATCAATAATCTCTCAAACACCCCATAATCTATGTACTTCTCCATTTCAGACTGAGTTATTTACATTAAAAATAGATCTGGGTAGATACCTTTGCCAAACTTTACAGCTGGTGACTGAAAACATGGGGATGATAGAACCAAGACCTTCTGAGCAGAGCGTGCAGGATGGAGGCTTTGGGAGTAAGGGTTGAACACTAGAGAAAGCCTTGGGTGGGGTGGCAGCATCTTAGAAACAGGAGTTCTGTCTCCTCTAGTGCAGCTTGGTGTTGCTGACTGAGAATCTGACAGACTCCTAGCTTTGCTACACTCTAGTATAGCAAACAATGCACAGTGCATTGAGAAGCCTGTCCATGGTCATGCTCATACTTTATGACACCTGCCACTGTGTTGATGCTGCCCATTTCTTAGGATGGTTTACTGTAAAACTGAATATTAAGAGGGGATTGAAAATCTCAAATCCTAAATCTTTATGTGTGCTTGTTACATAAAATAAAGTCAGCTAATGTCAGGATAATCATAATTGTGAGAATATTAAGAACAAGACAAGTTTCTGGTGATAGAAGTGATGGGAACCTCAAGTGTGTGTGCAGTGCGGAGCAGAGTTGGTGTTGCTGTTCTCCGAGCAGACTGGGGCTTCCTAACACTTTGGCTCTTGAGGGTAATTTTTTTATTAAGATAGGCTCTGGCTTCCAGCCTCTCTCCATTAGGATGCCTAAAGCTTTGCTAAACTGGTTTCCTTTGGTGTTTATTAGAAGTTTCAATTGTATCTGGTAGACATTTTTCTCTTTATATAATTTATATTTTTTATATCTTTATACATTTATAATATGTTATATTCTGAGGATTCCTGGAGGCAGTATCGCCATTTTGGATTGAGGTAGAGATAAGAGCCAGTGGCTGACGGTTTTGCTTTTCTGAGCTCCAGGCATGCTTCCATCTATTAAAATACAAATGAAATAGCATTACAGGTATTGTGTAGATTCATTTCAGGATTGTGCATTTTACGTAGTTGTCCTGTTTCTTCTCTTAATCTGGAAGGTTCTCAGCTTTTTCCTGATACTGACAGTTTTGTGAAATGAATATCAGATTTGGTTTTGTTTCCTGGTAGTTGGATTCAGGCCTTGTACTTTAGGTAGGAAAGCTTCATGAGTTACATGTCATTATCCCACTGTCTTTAAGGATAGACCTAGATCACCTTATATTAACATAAAAGAGAATTTCGAGTGGTTAGCACTTACTTAAGGCAGATGAGAATGACTGTAGTTGGATGATGTCACCTTAATTACTGTACAGATTGACACTCTGTAGCTCTGACAGTTCCATTCTAGTCATTCCATGGGCTTGGCGTGTCAAGGATGGAGGTGCTAACCTTTGAAATAATTCAGGTTTAAAGCTCATGGGAATAGAAGATATCTAAACTGAGTTTTGTATTTTAACTACAAAAAGCTGCTTTATCTTTATAGATGTGAATTGAAGGTTAGAGTAAGAAAGTTGGGGCTTTATGTGTGTGTGTTTAAAAAGACAAGATCTCCTTGTGTCCTCCTGCTGGCCTTGAACATGGAGTCCTCCTGCCCCAGCCTTTCCAGTGCTGCTTGCTGAGCCTTTGGATCAGCTGTTTGGAAGAGCTGTAGTTTATTCTCAGAATTAAAAAGCGGTAGTGGATTATGAATATTGTTTTCCTGCATTTCAGACGTAATTTGGAATTTACAGTAGGTTACTAGGTGAACAAATTAAGTCATGGACGGGGTAGCTAATAGTAAGTGAGGATGAGTTCTTTTTCTCTTCAGAGATCTTGAGTATAGCACGAATTCTAATTGGTCTTACTAAATAAAACTCGGAGTCAGATATTAGGAGGTGAAAACTGAAGGATCGGAGAAGCAGTACAGCCAGTCACTAGAGAGACCTTTTTTTACCCCTACCAGTGCTCAGACCAAAGATCCTTTCCTCAGACTGTCTCCTCTGCCTTACATTCCTCTCTCCACCCAGCCATATCACTCCTGTCTCCACCTCCTCAGTTCTGGGATCCCAAGTGCTGGGATCACTTTTGTGTGAGCTCTGTTTCTCTTTTAGACAGATTCAACCTTGTGCAGCCTAGAGTGGCCTTGAACTCACCGTGGCTCTGCCTCAGTCTTCCAAGTCCTGGGACTGAAGGTGTGTGCCACCACTCCCTGGCCTCTTGCATTCTGATCTTCAGGCAAACTGTATTTGTTAAAACACAGGGCGCACGCCTTTAATCCCAGCACTCGGGAGGCAGAGGCAGGCGGATCTCTGTGAGTTCGAGACCAGCCTGGTCTACAAGAGCTAGTTCCAGGACAGGCTCCAAAACCACAGAGAAACCCTGTCTCGAAAACAAAACAATAAATAAATAAATAAATAAAAAAAACACAAACAAAATATCACTACGTTTCACCCCTTTTTCATCTAAAAAAAAAGGCTGTTCAACTAATATAAAAACAACTATATATAATAACTACAATAATGATATACAATACATACGAGCAATAAATACATAACAATGTCTAGTCTATTTGTATTTGATAAGTTCAGAGAAAATACTCCATTATCTACCCTATCTTGGTGAGTCCAAAGTTTTGTACCTAATTTACTTTTTATTTTAACTTGTATACCAATTTAAAATTATCTTTTTGTGTCTCTCCACTTTATATACTTTACATTACTTTAGTGAATTTCTTTTTTGAGTCTGGTAAATAAGGAAAACTATAACTATAACTACACTTGAGCTTTTGGGAGGCATGGCAGGAACAGACCCTGATTGGATGGTTAGATAGCCCACTTGTGGGATTGCTGACAGTCTCTTGGACAAAGCTGGCATAAGCTGTGTGAATGGCAAGTGATAGGGAGTAGGGAGTGTGATTGATTGCCTGCATTGTGAGGAGGGCAGACGACCAGGTGCTGCACAGCTTTACCCTTGCCTGCCTGGAGCTTTGCTGTCTTTTCATATTTAATTAAACATCCACTGCATACAGTAGTCACTTAGATTTGCTTTGCAGGATTAACCCCTTTTTAACTATTCTCTCTCTCTCTCTCTCTCTCTCTCTATCTCTATCTCTATCTCTATCTCTATCTCTATCTCTATCTGTGCCCGTGTGTGTGCATGTGTGTGTGTGTGTGCCCGCACATACTTATGCAGTTCTTCCTACGCATAGATATCTTTTGGTGTTATAGATTGGTAGAAGATAGACATGGACCGGATAAAACCATAGCATTTGTTGCACAGTGTTGAAAGCAAGGTATGGAGAATCAAGTGCAAGCCTGAAACTTACCTTGAAAACTCTTAGTGTGTTAAATATTTACCTCTCAAAACAAAACTCCAGAGTAGCTGCCATTATGGCTATTGAAAAGATATGGTGGGTGTCTGTGTTCTTCTGGGGCACGGTGTCATTTTCTGAGATGGATTCCAAAGAATCAGACAGTTGGCTGGAGCATAGGGATACTTTCACATGGACAGTTTTGCTGCGTTGAACGTGTTAAAAATGACATTTTACTTATGTTAAACTTCATTTGGAACAATATAATGAAAATCTAAGCAGAGCCAGGCCTGGTGGTCCACACCTGTTGGGAAGTGGATGCAGGAGGATCAATCAGTTCAGGGTTATCCTTGGTTACATAGGGGCTTTGAGGCCAGCCTGTTCTACATAAAATCATGTATCAAAAAAGTAAACAAAACCAACACCACCACTACTATAATGATAACAACAAAGATCATTTATATTACAAATTTAGAAAAACTCCAGAACCCAAATTGTAGTGGGATTGCAAATGTAAACAAGGCCATCACATGTGGCAGTAGTAGTCAGTCTTCAGGCTCAGGTGACGTCTCCTCTCCATCTCTTTCCTTTCTCTAGGTTTAACTAACAGCCACACAGGTCTTAGTGGTAAACTGTAATTAAAAAGTGCATTTTCATTTGACGTCATGACATACACATTTTTGTCTGTTATCTGTCCTCCTCAATGGGTGTACTAGGTTGCCTTTTGAAAACCAAGTCATAGTTTGCCAAAATATTTTCTCATTTGCTCTTGTTCTTAGACATGTAGCTGAGGGATGGGCCATTAGGGATAGCAAAGGTGTAGCAGACCACACTCAGGATTTTTTTGTTTTTTGTTTTTGTTTGTTTGTTTGTTTGTTTTTTTAATAATTACAGCTATGGCAAGTAAAAGTAGAAATGTCACCATCTGTCCTGTGCTCTTTTTAGCAGTCTAAAGAGAGTGGTGTTTGAATTCTGGCACTCATCATCCATTTTTTTTCCTCCTTAATATTTCAGTTTTTAGTTTGAGGTTTGTCTTACTATAATATAGAGTCACTAAAAATAGTTGATACATCCTTTATGTATTTATCTTACATACTGTGGTTATTTTGGGTATTCCCTATTTTTTATTTTATCTTATATTTAAAAATTTTAAAACTTACCGGTTTGATTGCCATTGTTATCTTTTTCTGTGTGTATGACTGTGGGCATAGGTGTGCAAGTGCAGACACCAAAAGATGATGTCCAGTTTCCTATTCTGTCACTCTCTGCCTGTCCCTTTAAAACAGGGTCTCTCAGTGAACCAGGAGCTCAGGAGCACACCTTGTCTTGACAAGCTAGTTGGCCAGTGCGTTCTGGTGAGCTGTCTGTCTCTGCCGCCTTTAGCTTGGTGCTTATATGTACACATGGCCACATCCAGCTCTTCTGTGGTTGCTGGGGATCAGAACTCAGGTCCTCATGCAGGGCCAGCAAGGGTTCTTACCCAGGAGCCATCTCCCTGACCCCATTTAGTTTTTAATTTATTACTTTTTTTCTTTATTTTTATTTTATGTGTACTGTGTTTTGTGTGCATGTATGTCTGTGCACCACATGCATGCAGTGCCCATGGAGGTCAGAAAAGGCCATCAGAAACTGGAGTTACAAACAACTGTGAGCTGCCACGTGGTTGCTGGGAATTGAACCTGGGTCCTCTGGAAGAACAGCCAGTGCTGAGCCGTCTGAGCTATCTCTCCAGTCCAGCCCACAAGGTCCCTCATTGGACTGACCAGGAGCTTTCCGATTTGGTTAGAGAACTAGTAGGTACAAAACTACTTAATTTTATTTCCAATTATGTACCATTTTCCTAATTTGTCTGATTTTCATCATCATGTTGATGATGACTGGGTAGTTGGGAATAGAGAGGAGGAAACTTTACTTCTACTCTCTTAGATTAGGTAGTTGGAGTCTTCAGATAATCTGACAAAGAGCAGAGTTTTAGGGGGAAAATCTTAAAAATGGTGTTGATACTATTATTTTTAGGGCCACCTGGTTTCTTTCTCTCTCACACACATCCACCCCCACACAAAGTGAAACTCCAAAGAATGCTTTGCCCCCAAATAAAAGGATTGCTTTCTGCATCATTGGCAGTCAATGTGCCTGCTGTGAAGATGGAGTGACTACATGCAAGCAAAACACAATACACATAAAATGAAAATAAAGAAGAAAAAAACTAAGCAATAAATAAAAAACTGAATGGGATCAGGCTCTTGGGTAAGAACCCTTACTGGCCCTGCATGAGGACCTGAGTTCTGATCCCCAGCAACCACAGAAGAGCTGGGTGTGCCTGTGCCTGCATGTAAGCGCCAAGCTAAAGAGAGCAGAGACAGAGAACTCACCAGAGCTCACTAGCCGGCCAGCCTGGTTTATTTACAGTCATAGCTAAGTGTGATAAAGTGTGAAATAGGAGGAACAGAGGCTTGGGCCTTTAGGGCTGGAAAACTGTAGAAGGTATCTAGAAGTATCTAGAAGGAACTAGTGAAAGCTAACGGTTGTTTGGTAAAGTTTGATCGTCCAGACTATCAATGGGGCCATCTCTGTCTGCTAGTTATAGGACTTGAGTTCTTCCCTTTGGAACAGACTGGAGGGATTTATACCTTAGTTTTTGGTAGAAAGGGGAAAGAGAGACCTTTTCCTGAATCTGTTGCTTCTTAATGCCTTGAACTCAAAATAATCTTGGGGTCACAGTGGCATGTTTAAAGGTGGTATATATTTATCTCCTTTGTGAGTTTGTGTTTTCTTGAGATTAATCTGCCTGAAAATACTATGTAAAATCTTGTGCTTTATGCTGCACACAAGGTTGTATTTTCTGTATTGAATCTTAATTATAGTTTAAGTGTTTAAGAATTCTTTAAAAATTTAGGTTAAGAAGGTTCCTGTGTTTGCTTTACCAAGCTTAAGATCTTATTTCATCCTAATACATGTTCTTGCTTTTTGGGCCAGGAAACAGTTTTCGAGGGATATTGGGGCTTGATATACATACACTTTGACCTATCTGATGTGTCTCTTGCGGATTTGGATACCAAAAAAAGAGAAAGACTACTTTCTACATCATTCATATTCATGGTGCCTGCTGGCTGACTCCATTAGTGTGAAGAGGCCAGAGCCTCTATTTGACATGGGCCTTCCAAGGACAGGTGAGACATTGTCCTGACTAACTTAGAAGAGGAAGGAAGGGATTTAGGAGAGGTTTTAACCAATACTGACAATTGGATGTGTGAGTTCCTTTTTAATAGAGCAAGTGTTGGCCTACTTTAGTAGTTCCATCTTATTTTTAAACTTTCTCTCTGTGCTGTTGAGGAACATGTTTTAGGGTTTCTCGAGTCCTTAAGTTCCAAGAAATGAAATTTACTATTTGGCATGAATTGTTCTTGAGAATTGGACTGTGTTCAAAATGTTTTAAAGCCATGTTGGAGAAACAGAACAGAAATTCTCTGCACAGAGCTAGAAGAAAAAGGAAACAGTTTCATTATTGAGCAACGTTAAAGTAGACTGGAGCGCATTAAGGCCAACTCTGAAGACAGGAAGAACATTGATCTTTATGTACTTAAGTTGTGTATAAACCCAAACCCAGAAACTGGAAGCAAGGAGTCCTAAGAACTGATGCTGTGGTAGCTCAGAATCTGTAAGCAAGGCATGGGCAGTGGCGACTTCTATGAGCAAACTTCGTTTGTTACAAGGCAGACAGCATTTTTTTTTGTGTGTGGGAAACTTCTGTTGGAGTTGAGAACAGGTACTATATAACAGAACCTATGTGACCAATAGAAAAGGAAGAAGAGACTATATATATACTAAGCCATACTATGAGAAACAAGACTCTGGCTTCTTGCTGTATGTCTTATGTCTGGCACAGTATAGCTGATATTTGTTTTAGGTCCTGCTGTCAATGACTGGCCTCAGGTTGAAGACCTTTCTTTAGAGATGAACTTTCTAGTATTCTGGCTTGATGATGAGAGGTCAGTTTTATAATTTGGAGTCAGGTGACAAATTAGGCCTATCTCTTCCCAGGAAACTAGTTGTTCTTTACTTTGTACTATTTCAGAGATGTCGTTTAGGCTCTGGAGGTAACTTTCTGTAGTTAGGGAACTAGAGGCTTGAGTTTCTGCACACTGAAGGGGAAGGATAAGACAATGCTGAAAAACAAAGGAAAAGGGGTTTCTTCTTATTTCAGTATTTTCTTTTAAGGTGTAATTCTCTTTACCCCATGCCAGGTGATCATCTCAAGATGTCACTTGGGCTCCCGAGCTGGTGCCATTGTCTAGGCTAGCTTGCTGTAGGTGTTTGGATTCCCATAGCACCTCTGTTGCCGGTAACTTTTCAGGGTTAACAAGTTTGAATTGAATGTCAATGCTGTAATGTTCATGCTGAGACCCCCTCTTGCTTACCAGGGGCTTTATGGAAGTTGTATATTAGGAGCTCAAGAGTAGGATGAGTGGGACATAAATCTATAAAATTAGTAGTGACAGAATCTCTGAGATTCTGTTAGCTTACCTTGAAAATTCATACTAGGAATGGAAGAGCTGTCTGTCTCTAACTGCGCCCACTGCTGAGGTGGTTGCTAATGGGAGTTTTTGGTTTATTTTAAAACCTAGTATCATTTAGAGCTTATCTTAAAGACTTGTGAAACAGGATTTTGGAGATTTGTAATATATTATCAGCAATTAAAATTAGATAGCAACTTAACTTTTTATTATCAACATAAGTCACTATCCTGTATTTGCCAGATGGGCTTTCTGTGTGTATATAGATTGCCTAGTGATGATGTAACTAGAGAAACATAATCCTGTACTCGCTGACTTTTGGTTAGAGCATTGCTGGAAACAGGCAGGTCTGAAACATTATTTACCACCTTCTAGAGGCAGTAGGACCTGGGAGAATGGAGCCAATAAATGAGGACTGTTTTCATGTGATAGCAAACTTTATTCAGAGCATCAGACAGTTTATACTCTTGAGAGTTAAGAATAGTCACATGAGTAAGGTGTTCACAAGGTCAAGCCACAGGTAGCAAAACATTTTCTTTCCCATAGAGGCATCTAAACAAATAGCAATAGCCAGTTGTAATGAATAATCTAAAATGAACTCATTCCTAGCCTGTGTACCTGGGAGAGGCATGAAAGCACATCCAAGAACAACCCATATTATGGAGGAACAGAGATTACAGAGATTAGAAGACTCTTATTTACTTGGAGTTTTCTCACAGGGTCTCAGAAGTTGTTCATACAGCTTTGTTCATGAACTGTGTTCCTACCACCCATGTTGCTATGCATGGTTTTTGCATCTTACTGGGTGGCAAATATAATGTGACTAAAAATACAGTGAAGGATGAGGTAACCTTAGGAGACAGATATGCTGGGAGGTAGAAAGACTTGCGGTACTGTAGGTTTGTCATAGTGTTCATTTAGTAGGCTCACAGGCAGATTTTATTAGAGAAATTTGTTGTGCTGTGCCAAGAGCTTTCCCTTGTATCTAACTGGATTGCATAACAAACTTGCTTCTTTTTTACAGTTGTATTAGAATGTAATACGTATTTTAACAGGCAGATATTTCAGTCGTGTACTGTTTTCTTGTCTTTTAGCAGATTTATGAAGGATTTTATTCTGATATTAAATATAATGTAGCTAATTTGTTAAATAGTTAATTTCTTAACCTTTTTTTTTAATGAGTTGCTCTTCTAAAATACTGTCTCTGATTGCTTTTAGGTTACCTAGGGTATGCATAAATACAGACTTGGAAACTCTGAAAGAACTTAGAGTCAGCATTTCGAGGTAAATATATATCTATTAATGTAGTGTTAAGGCCGTCCTAGTCTGATTTATTAACAGCTAGCTAGCAAAAAAAAAAAGTGTACATAATGAGGGTTTACCTGCATGATGGTAGTGTAGATGGTATAAGCTAGCGAGCTCAAGCCCAGTGTCATAACTAAGATCAGTGTTTGTTGATTGTGTTAAGGTTTTCATATCAATTCCTCATGCTTCCTTTGTTTTTGAATCATAATAATCATTTAGGAAAGGCATCTCCAGATTTAAATTTCTTCCCAACCCTAGCATTGTCAATTCTAGTCTTGAATTGTCTTATATATAAACCAATTTGATGAAAAGTGGATAGAACAGGTTTAACCGTCCTTAGAGCTTGTTTTTAATTTCACTTGTTAAATTGGAGTTGGATTTCATGCACACACTAAAGACTTATTAGAGCTATTTTGATTTCTCAGCCAAGTACCTCTTCTGATGATCTTTATTTGTTTTTTGTAAATGGGAACCTAGGAAGTAAATGCATCATTTTCTTTGTTTCTTTGTAATATGTAAAGTGTAATCTTTAATGTTTGAGTCACATATATTTTGAAATCTTTCCTGGAGTTTGGCCGTAGTTTTTCTCTCAGTAGGTCAGGCTTGCCTTTGTTGCACTCACTCTATTATTTGTTTTAGAAGAAGTTTTGACATAAGATATCCCAAATGTCTTTTGTTTAAAAGTTGATACAAACTAATGGCCTGTTATTCAGCTCCTCATCTGAGTGGGACTCTGGTGTGTGCCCTCCATTTACAGGAATCTTATTCTTGACTGTTTCTACCTTTGTTTTAGAGCAGAAGCTTGGGCATGCTGTGGTTTTCCAATAAACTCTCACAATGTCAGAATGCAGTTCAGACAGCAGCAACACAGAGGTCGCAGACATTAAAACGGTAAAGCTGGGTTGTTGTCTGTGGAAAGAGGACAAGGGCTTATTTTTGTGTTTTATTACGTTGTTCTTTATGTTCGTTTGGCTTTTGTTCTTGTGGTGTTGGGTATTGAATCAAAGCCTTGCTTTGTATTAGGTAAGTGCCCTGCCCCGCATTATACCCCAGTCTCACTAAATACTGTTAAGTGTATAACCTACCAGTGCTGGCATACAGTTTTCCAGTGTCACACGGGTAGATTATTTGACAAAAAATTTAAAACCTGTAATTGAAAATAGTCACTTGTAGTTAATCTTTTGGTTCTTCCAAAGAAGTTAATGTGATTTATCCATGAGACTTGAACTCTTATATACCATCAGATTCTCAGCCTTTCACTTACGGCTAAGTTTTTTAAAAACTCGACTAAAACATGCTAAAGAAAGTAAAAATTGGCAAAATTATAGGTTATTATATGATTAAGTTACCTATTGATGTTTTAATCTTGGGTTTGCTTTCCTTAAATAGAAAGTGTTTTACTGTGGCCAGCCACTGTACATAAAATGAATAAAAATTAATTTAAATATTATGACCTTATGGAAAATATAATTGGAAGGGTTCAATTTCAATCTTCCATCTCCTTGTAAAATCCTATCCTCCACCATCAGGGATGGTAGCAGTTTATTTATTTCCAAACCAATAAAAATACATTGACTTGCCCATGATTGTGTCCTTTACATTGTTGTGTGGCCATTCATGAATCTGGCTTATTTCTATACACATACATACACACATATGAAACATGAGAACAGCAGATTTAATATATACAGAAAAATGGAACCCATATCTTGTTGTGAGGGAGAGACTGTGTCTGTGCGTGTATGTAAAATGGTTGTGTTCTAAAAATCAGAGAAAAAAGCTGCTTGTGCCACTCAGCTGACTTGGTTTTCTACAGAGTTGCTTAGTTTGTTCATTGTGTCCAAGCTGTGGTTTAGGACAGTGGGACAGAAAGAAACATACAGCTCCTGCACTCAAAATCAGTCTAATCAATTATTTTAAAGCAATAGTAAAGATTTCAAAGCTAAGAATAAAAAGTGCCTTAAAGTTTTAGAAGAATACTTTAGTTTATGGCTATTAGCAGTTTCAAGAAGATTTACTGATTGCAGAAAGTTTAAACCATATTCATAAGGATAAATAAGGAGAGAATGGCTAACCTTTAGAAGTCATGGAAGCGTCTAGATGGAGGTCATCCTGGTCTCTCACTGAGTTGTGCTGGATTCTGAATGTTGTACTGTATGAAGATCTTAGCTTGTGATCTGGCCACAGGCCTGGGACCTGAGGTTTCTAGTTTGATGGCTTTCTTTTTGTTTTGTTCCTGACTTTCCTTTTTTCTTCTCTCCCACCTTTATTTCTATTCTTTTCTCTTTTTCTTTCTTTCTAGATCTTTTATAGTAGAAGCAGTAATGGTGATTTACACTATCATTAGTTCAGAGTTGCATAAAATTCAACTCAACGTTAACTTGAATAGTAAGGGAATTTATTGGCTTTATGTTTTTGGCAGAGATGTTTTTATGTTGGGCTTTGAGGTTGATTGATTGAACTGCTCATTGATGCTACCAGGGACCACATTTCTTTGTTGTTGCTGTTGGAAGTACATCTTTTTATGGCTGTCAGATGATTTCAGCAGCACACAGGGCTAGCGTTTCTTGTACCATGTTTGAGGGGAAGAGTTGCTTTTCAGTCACTGAAAGGCCCAAACCTTTTGTCATTAGATTAGCATGAACCATTTCCTAGCCCAAAGAGAGGCATGTGCCATGGGCTGAGGGCTAGGTGACTGGCAGAAAGAAAGTCTGAAACCCAGCCTTGACAACTTTGATGAGCAGATGTTTAAGAATACACAGTGCTAGGCAGTCTCTTATTTGGGGAAAAAAGTACAAAGTGGCTAGTGAGTGATAGTCCCAGAGTTACCTGTTGTCTCTAACAGAAACGAAGTGCTTACTTGTATTATATTACAATATAATTTTTCAAAAATGACCCAGCACTATCCCTTGTGAAGTCAGATCTCTGATAGATAACTTTAACTTGAATGTTTGCTGCATCATTGTTCACAACAATCACAGTACTAAAACTGTGCTTGCGTCTGTCAGCAGATGGGAGCACACACTCACACCCATACACAACACCCCCCCCCCAAAGACACTAGGAATATTACTCAGAAAATAAAGAACTGCTGTTGCGAGAATTGGAATAGGATAACAAATACATGTTTTACCCATTTAGTTACTTGCTTTGTTAGTTTGTCTGTATCTGTATGGCTTCTGCTTAGTGACTGTTTGAGACTAATTTCCAGACATGATGCTTTGTCCACAAGTGCTTTAGTGAGTCCTTCCTAAGAATATGGCTGTCCTCTGACATACATGTAGTCAAGTTACCACATTCGGGGTCTTTTAACACTGTTGTTTTCTGTAGTGTAAAAGACCTCTTCATTAATACTTTTTACGTAATTCCTTTATTAATGTGATTAACATTAAAACTTATTCTTAAACGCAGATGTCTGTTTGGTTTGTTTATTGTAGTATATTCACAGGAGCTAAAATATGGAAGCAGCCTAAGTGTCTGTCAACAAGATTGGATACACAGACGTCCCCTCACCCCCAGAATAGTAATTGATCATGATAAAGAAGGAAATGTTGACAGTTGTGATAACCTAACTATACAGAGAGACCATTACACTAAGTGCAACAAACCAGGCTTAGAAAGACAAATACTTCAGGCCCTCTTATGTGGGTCTAGTAAACAGAGTTCTCTGACAAGGTGAGGGCATAGGTGAAAGTGTAAAGGGTGGGAGAATTGAGGAAATGCTGATTGAAGGGCATTAACATTTCAGTTACAGGGAGTACGTTCTAGAGCTCTAATAGCCAGTGGGCTACAGTTGGTAATACTGTATGTATTGTATAGTTGAACCTGCTCAGTGTGGTTTCTTAGTGTTCTCACCACATCAGGACATAGGAGCTGTGAACGTGTAGACTAGCTGACTGTGACAGTCAGTTCACTGTGTGTGTTCTGTCACATTCTTTTAGTATAGCCAGTTTCATCGTGAAAAGCTGTCAGATCTTCCCTAGATCAGTTAATATGTTTTGTTGTCTGTCTCTTTTAGTAGTCTGCTGTGGCGTATTTTCATAGTTTCTTTTGTATTTTATGATACTGAGTTTTGAAGAATAGTTTCCTTCTGCTTTAAAAAGTGGGAGCACACTTACTTGCTTTGTGGATCATTTTTCTAGATTAATTGTTATTAAAGTTGTTTATCTGAGAAGTCTTCTAGACGGGGGAGCTGGGTGGTCTCATGTGTAAAGTATTTGGAAGTGAAAAAAGACTGTTGACTGTTTCATTGTTGCTGTCTTTTCTCCTTCCTCTTAGATTCCTATTCCCTAGGACTTAGTTTTGTTGAAACTTTCCACAGTGCCTTGATGTGCTGAGTGAAAAAGTGTGGGGCCAGGCTTAAGGGCAAAGTTCCTAGATCAGCTGTGATTGGGAAGCAGCTATCATGGAGTGGTAGCAGGCCCAGGAAAGAGCTGCCTTAGTTGGTAGGCCTTCAGGGTGGCCTCTTGATCTTTAGAAGCTAGGTGAACTTGACTTCCATGCGAGGTTCTTGAGTCCTGTGTGCTGTGGAATTGGGAACTATGTGTGTCACGTGGGGTGCAGGGAATGGATGTTAGACTTTGATTCCAGTAGAAAGTGAGTTATCTCCCTTGAGGAATATGGTTTCTTTGATCCAATAATGATGATGGTGGTGGTGATGTGTGTATGTGGGGTGGTGGTGGTGGTGTGTGTGTGGGGGTGGTAATTGCCTGATAGTTTCTCCAAAAGTACTCTCTCAGCCCTTTCATGTGTCCTTCCTTTGAAAAGCATATTAAGAATAGTAATGTTTGTTGGTGTGTGGACAAGCTGTCTTTCCAAGATCCTCAGTGCCTGTGCTGCTTCCTTACAACAGTACCTTGAATAGGCTGTGTACTGAATTATGCCATCTTGATTTCTGCAACATGAGTGCAGTGTTGTAGCTCATGAAAGAGACTGGGAAGTAAAATGTTTGGTTTTCAGAAAACTAAAGAGCTGGATTCTTTTCTGGTGTCAGAGTAATAGTGAACACTACTGCAATTAGTAGAGTAGGGGTAAGAGCATAAGAGGGGTAAATGTTCCAAGTGCAGGATCAATAAATTCTGCTCATCGAGGGGAGGTAGTGATAGGTTTTCCCATAGAGTCTTGTCATCCTTGACTTTTGTTCTGGTTGAAACTTTTAGAAAGATTGGCCTGGGGATGGTTAGCCCAGTGGGTATAGTGCAGTGGGAACATGAGGAGCTGGTTCTTTTGATCCCAAGCACCTGTGTAAAAAGCCAGGCACCATGATTATCTGTAATCTGAACTGGTAGTAGGATGGGTTGTGTGCATGTGGTAGTTACAGGTAGAGATGGACAGATCCTGAGGTATTGGTGACCAGCCAGTTATTATGATCCTGCAGACTATGCCAACTAGTTTGAGATTTCTATCCCTTCATTCCAGTGCTCCAGTGACAAACCAAAATAGAACTCCAGCAAAGTCCAACTTGGGGGAAACCTGTGAGTTTATTGTGTTTATTTACAGAGCATCGGTGAGAGGTCATTTAGAGGAGAGTGAGTGACTGCAAAGCAGACACACCACTGGAAATTCCCACCTCAGCATGGATGGTAGCTTCTTATAGCTACATAGATGGGGTCTCCTCTTCTGTTAATTTTCCACTCTAGACCTCCTGAGACCACGAGGCCATGCATAATTAGAGCAGGATTCTATACAGATGGCAGGAGGTGTAGGGGCGTGCAGCTGGAAGTATCCACTGACCCTCCTCACCTGCTCCTTCTATGAGGGAAGGCCAGCACTCAGTAAGATCTGCTTTGGGGAAACCACAAGTAGTCATAGCTGTTCTGGTGAGAATGGTGGCCATTATGCTCAGATGACAGTGCTTTATAACACCAGTGTAGCTCATGGTGAGTTCCTGTTTCAGCAAGAGTCCCTGTCTCAAAAAAATGAGTGTGCTGGAGGATGACATCCAGTGTTGGCCTGTGGCTGCTACAGTTGCACACACTGGCACACACATAAACACATATGATTTTTAAAAGATCAGCTTTTATTTTGCTGGCTTACATAGTGAAAATTACTTCTGGAAAAGAGTATATGGAAATGGGAGAGTGCTTAGATGACAAGGAAGAGAATGTCATGCGTTTACTGTATCAGGGGTATGTATAATTTTAAATATAAATGTCTAAGGATAGTTTTAGCTATGCAGGTGTAGATCGACAGTTAAGCACAACACCCCTTTTAAGAAAACAATGTAACCAGGTCAGGTGTTTGCATCTTTAGTGCCTGCCTGTAGGTTGACTCATTATTTTGTCAACATAATGTTAGAGAACTTACAAAGAAATGTTTTTTTTTTAAATATTTATTTATTTATTATGTATACAATATTCTGTCTGCATGTATGTCTGCAGGCCAGAAGAGGGCACCAGAGCTCATCACAGATGGTTGTGAGCCACCATGTGGTTGCTGGGAATTGAACTCAGGACCTTTGGAAGAGCAGGCAATGCTCTTAACCTCTGAGCCATCTCTCCAGCCCCCACAAAGAAATGTTTTTATATGTTTGTACTTCACAATATAATGTGTATATTTACATGCTTACATGCATGTATATGTTTAACAAGGCATCATATGGGACATGTTGTCTTTTAAGGGTTTATTCTGGGCTTTGCTCTTTGCCAATAAATAGCGATGGAGTCTTTAATACCTTTAGATAGCTAAAGTTACTATGGTTTTCTACTAGTTTAAAGGCTAGTTCTTATTTTCTAGTAATGTAGCAGTACAAATTGATGTGTTTATATTTGTGCAGTTGCCTGGTTTATTCTTTAGACAAACTTCTAGGTATAGGTTTGCTAGGTTGTGTATACACTGCTTGACTTTTAAAACCATCCTCTTAGATCTCAAGAGAGACCAAACCAACCACAGGAAGAACTGGAAAGACTCTCAGGAGTGGTAGTCTGATGTCTCTCTTGTTCCTGTGCTTTCTTTTGTTTTAACCCTGCATGGTTGTGTAATGGTATTCTTTTTCCCTTTTATAGTAAGCTGTGCTAGAACAAAATGCAATGAAAGAAACACTGGATGAATGAAAAGCCCTGCTTTGCAGCCCCTCAGCATGGCAGGCCTGCAGCTCATGACCCCTGCTTCCTCACCAATGGGTCCTTTCTTTGGACTGCCATGGCAACAAGAAGCAATTCATGATAACATTTATACTCCAAGAAAATACCAGGTACTAATGAAATGACTAATACTGGAGCATTTTTCACTAAAGTAGAATAAATTAGTACAGAGTTGACACAACTTATAAAACTCATTTACCCTTTCAAGCCTCCCTCTTCTGATTAATTTTCTTGTTTAAAACATTTTTGTTCTTAATTGTTCTTTTCTGTTCTAACTTCTGCTGGGTAATTGATTTGTTGTATTGGTTCTGTTTGCAAGTCCTTCCCTATTCCCCCCCAATTCACACTGTTCCTTCATATCCATTTGGATGTATCAGTCCTAATGAGCTGGATAGGAATGGAGATTGTTTTGAAAGTGTTCAGCCCTGAGCTGTAGAAACATACCTATTGTAAGTTCGGTTATATGTGTTGTTCTAGAAAACTAACATGTGCAGAATATTTCTTAAATGTAATTGTTAGTGCCATATTAATGTATGTTTATAGCAGCACAGCTGTATCTAACAGCTATTTTACTTCCCTGTAATTCTTGAGTAAATATGAAGACATTGTTTTCTTTTTGTAAAGTTGTCTGCAGATTTAGATTTTAGAAAACAGAGAAATTTCTCATTTAAAACAAAAGCCAATTCTTAAATGTGGTGCCTAGTTAAGAAGTGCATGATCTTTTCCCATGTTTCAGGTTGAGCTGCTGGAAGCGGCTCTGGACCATAACACCATTGTCTGCTTGAATACCGGCTCAGGGAAGACGTTCATCGCGGTCCTGCTCACCAAAGAGCTGGCCCATCAGATCAGGGGCGACCTCAACCCACATGCAAAAAGGACCGTGTTCCTCGTCAACTCTGGTAATCAAACATCTTTTACCAAATGTGAGAACAAAATTGGATGAGACTTCATATTTTAACAGACTATCTCTGTGGGTATTAAGTTAAATTTTTGAAAGAGAGTTTGACAAGTAATGAGCTTACAGAAGTCCTGTTAGCCAAAATACCATTTTATTTCTCTGTAGAATTTCTCTGATTTTTCAGACTCTGCATTTCTCTTAATGAGACTTGCTCTGGGGCTCTTAGCCGGCTAAGTTGTGAAAATTGCTTTCATTCTTGGTATCTTCATAAAGCAGGTTGCTTCAGCACTTTTAGAAACTTGCATCTTCTTTAAAGCTGCTGAGAAAAACTAAGTGTCTGATGTTCATATATGTGGGAATATCAAAGTGAAAGCACAACCTGTGAACCCAAAATGACCTCCCTTTTTGTTTTTTTTTTAAATTTATTTATTTATTAAGGATTTCTGCCTCCTCCCCGCCACCGCCTCCCATTTCCCTCCCCCTCCCCCAATCAAGTCCCTCTCCCTCATCATCTTGAAGAGCAATCAGGGTTCCCTGACCTGTGGGAAGTCCAAGGACCGCCCACCTCCATCCAGGTTTAGCCAATCTGCCTAGGCTCCCCCAAAGCCAGTACGTGCAGTAGGATCAAAAACCCATTGCCATTGTTCTTGAGTTTAATCCCAAGTGCTGGGATTAAAGGCGTGTGCCACCACCGCCTGGCCCTTTTTGTTTTTTTAAAGACAATCTCAGAATAATTGTGTGATTTGAACAATACTTCTTGGTGAATTGATCTGGTTTCATTGAAGCTAGCAGGAGGGATGGATGTAGAGTTGGTGCCCTTCAGCCTGAAAAGAACTTAGGTCTTAGGATGAAGGAAATCAACTGTGAAGGGGGTATGAGGATGTCTGCAGGAAGAGACAGGGCCCATCCTCTGATTTTAGAGGGTGATCTTGGAACCATGATTTTTAAATTAGCCATTTAAAAAATTGGTGCCTAGGTATAACTTGATAATTTTGTAACTGTTCAGAAAACCAGTTGGACACATTGTTCATTTTTACATGTTATCTTTGTGACCAGCAAACCAGGTTGCTCAACAAGTCTCAGCTGTCAGAACCCACTCAGATCTCAAGGTTGGGGAGTATTCAAACCTAGAAGTCAATGCATCTTGGACAAAAGAGAGATGGAGCCAAGAGTTTACTAAGCACCAGGTGAGACCTGCAGGGCGTTTCACGGGATGGATCTTACCAGTTCTTGATTTGATTAGCATTAACCTTCACTATCTGAGGTAGTTTGAAAATGACACTTTCCCAGTACCTTTGCGTTCTCTTCCTGTAAGGTTCATCTGAAGCCAGTATGAACAATAAATTACTGAGTGCGTGTCATTCAGAGGGTAGAAAAGAGACAGCTGCCGTTATTTACTTGCTTGAAAAACACAAATACCTGTGACCTATTTTGAACTTGAAGAAAATGTACTTTTGAGTTAGGTACTTTTGAAACTGGAAGTTTCTTGGTTGAGACCTCTGCCTTTGTGTTTCCATGTAGCTAGTGTATGCTAAAGGCTTCTTATGTTTGGTGCTAGGAGGTGCACACTGTTGAGGACTGCTTTGTAATATTCAACAGCCTACTAATCACTAGTATGCCTCACATTGAAATGAAGCCAATTATAAAGCCTGTCCACAGAACAATAGGCTGTACAAAGAATATATAATCTTTCAGAAAACCCTGTCAGCTCAGTGCAATTCTTTTGTGATTTGACTAGGTTGACAGGTCTTGTCTTTTAATTATGGTTGGGGAAGCTGATGTCTATTTAGTAACTTACCATGAGGATGTGGTCTCCCTTTCTAAGGACTTTTCCTCATAATCTTTTCCCATATTTTCATTGTATACATCTTGGTTCCAGTGTTTGTATGTATGTTCTACATATGTAAAATTTTTTGCTTTAATTTTGACCCATGAATTTCATAATCTTCACTTCCATATACTGACTTTGTGGTCTCTGGTAGAGGGATAACCAGGCAAGTTAATGGCATTTGTGTACTGATGTCAGTTTTATTTTAGGTTCTCATTATGACTTGCTATGTCGCCTTGAATGTTTTGAAAAATGGTTACTTGTCACTGTCAGACATTAACCTTTTGGTGTTTGATGAGTGTCATCTTGCAATTCTAGACCACCCCTATCGAGAAATTATGAAGGTAAGTTTTTAGATTTTATCAACTTCAACAGTTCATGATCAAATTATTGAGTTTATTAAGCTATCAAGCATTACAGTTTTAAATTTTTAAGATTTTTATTTTATATGTATATGAGTTTGCCTGCATTTATGTCTGTGTACCACATTTGTGTATGGTATGCTCAGAGGCCAGAAGAAGCTGTTGGGTATTTTTGAAACTGGAATTACAGATGGTTGTGAGCCAATGTATGAGTGCTGGGAATTGAACCTGGGTCCTCTGAAAGAGCAATCAATGCTCTTAATTGCTGAGCCATTTCTCCAGCCCTATATACTGTTTAAAAAAAAAAAAAAATCAAAGTTGCCAGTATTGGGAACTTGATTCTAGTATACAGATGAATAAATCTTAAAACTAATTTCATTAATCTATAATCTGTAATGTTTTTAACATTGTAATATTGATTTTTTTTAGAGTATCCAAATATGCCCTTTTGAAAAATAAATCTTTAAACAAACAAACAAAAATGCAATAATTTATAGTATTATGCTCCTGTTTCCACAGAAGTGGATTTTAATAGCTGCCAGTGTTCCTGTGTTTGGATATGGCAGTGTCTCTTGCTGTGGTCTTACATGAGGAAGTCCTTACTTTCTGTATCTTTCATTATGCTAGCTCTGTGAAAGTTGTCCATCATGCCCTCGAATTTTGGGACTAACAGCTTCAATTTTAAATGGAAAATGTGATCCAGAGGAATTAGAAGAAAAGATTCAGAAACTGGAGAAGATTCTTAAGAGTAATGCTGAGACTGCGACTGACCTTGTGGTCTTAGACAGGTTTGTTTGTGCTTCTCAGTGGCTTGGCTTTCAGTGCAGTTAGTTACCAGCAACCACAAGTGTCCGTCTACCCTTGTTTCTCCAGAGAGCCCTAGATGGGCTGCTGCCACCTTCAGTGATGGTGTTGTGTGGGTGAGTGTGCTGGCTAGTTTTATGTCAGCTTGACACAGCCATACTTACCTGAGAGAAGAGAACCTCAACTGAAAAAAATGTCTCCAGAAATAAGATTGAGCTGTAAATAGACAAGCCTGTAAGGCATTTTCTTAGTGATCGATGGGGGAGGGTCCAACCCATTGTGGGAGGTGCCACCCTGAGTGCTGGTAGTCCTGGGCTGTATAAAACAGCCGACAGAACAAGCCAGAGGGTCAGGTGAGTGGCCTCTGCATCAGCTCCTGCCTCCAGATTCCTGTCCTGACTTCCTTTCACAATGAATTGTGATACAGACATGTAAGCAAAATAAACCCTTCCCCGAGGTGCTTTTGGTCTGATGTTTCCTCACAGCAGTAGTTACCCAGACTAAGTCAGTCAGCCCTTCCCGTTCCCTGGGGTAAACACTGGGGACATTTACCTTCAGTGGAAAGGACACCATCAGTGTGTGCCTTGGTATTCTGACCTAGACATCTCTCAGGGCACGTTGAAGCTCAAACTAGATAGAGGAGGTAAATGAATCAGAATGTTGTACTGAAGTTTTAAAGGATGATGCAAAGGTCTTTTGGGGAAAAGGCAAGGGACTTTTTTTTTTATTGGAAAGAGCTTTTGAAGGACTGTGGTTGGTTCTGTTTCAGTGGGATTACCTAATATTGCTGACACTCATTTCTTTTTCCAGCCTTCTTGCATTTGGATTAAGACAGAGTAGAGTTCCCAGCATATTTGAGATGTAGTAAACATCCAATCTGCATTCTTTTCTTTCCTGTTTCCTTTAGGAAAACCTCTTGTAAATAATATTTATTTATTTTATATTTAAAAAAAAGCCTGTTTATTTTCTGTGGGGAAATTCAGAAATATGAAAAAATAATAATTAAAATAAGTACCTAAAATTTTACCTTACTGCTAACATTTAGAATATTTTCTTAGTATCTTTTTTCCTTGTTTTTATAAAAAGCAGTTATTCATTTTCACTGATGATATTGACAGCTTGTTTCTGATTTTAAAGATACACTTCTCAGCCGTGTGAGATTGTGGTAGATTGTGGACCATTTACTGACAGAAGTGGGCTTTATGAAAGACTGCTGATGGAATTAGAAGAAGCACTTAATTTTATCAATGATTGTAATGTATCTGTACATTCAAAGGAAAGAGATTCTACTCTGATTTCCAAACAAGTAAGTATGTGCAGAGTCTCTCTGTTGAGCACTGCAATGAAGGAGTACTTCTGCTGAGGCTCTTTCTCCCACATTTCAGTTTAAACTATCTTATTAGTGCTGGACAGTTTTCATTGAACATGTGATAGCTAGCATATGTTAAGGTTGGGTTTGTTTGACAGTCACTTGTGTGTTATAACCCTCCCTGCAGGACTAGGAATTTGGATTATGCCTGTTTAAGAAGTGAGTCCAGTTTGTTTTGTTTTGCTTTGCTTTTGATCAGATGAGTTAGTTCCTGCTAGAACTTTTGGTCTGGGTCCTCTGCTGTTTCCTAACATTTGTAACAAGAATACCCCACACCTGCAGCAGCAGCTGTAGCACTCTGCCTTTTATCCCGTTGGAAGTAAAAATTATGGGACCCATTCCTGGCCTACTGAGTCTGGTCTCAGGAGGGTGTCCGTAGGACTAACGAGTTTGAGAAGCCCTTCCAGTGATCCTGATGTCATTGATGCTTGACAACTAGTGACCACTGTAGGTCTTTGCAGTGAATATCAATGCTTACTTAAATGTGGTCAGAATTTCTCGTGTTTTTTTGTTTGTTTGTTTTTTGTTTTTTCCCCGGCAATGTCTAGGTTGGTTTTTTTGTTTGTTTGGTTTTTGGAGACAGAGTCTCACTGTGTATCTGTGTATCTTCAGTTGTCCTTGAATTCACTCTGTAGGTAAGTCTGACCCCTAACTCACAGAGATCTGCTTGCCTTTGTCTCCTGAGTGCTGGGATTAAAGGTGTGTGTCACTGTGCCTGGCCTTGGTTGGGTTTTTAAACCCTATGAATCTTGCTTAGTTCATTTTCAATCCAATGTCCTTGCTGGCATATAGAACTGGTAAATGCCACATGTAGAGCCTGGCTGTACATTTTTATTCAACTCAGCTGAAGTTATAAGTTGGGCTACTCTGAACAGGCTCCAAGGTGAGATTCTGGATTTTACTGAGTGCTTTTATTACAATGAAGTCAGAGGGGATGGTGCACAGTGGTGTACAGCTGTCCCGCCTTTGTAGAGTAAAGTGCTGGTGCTAGCCTGTCAGAATTCACCCATACTTCCTAACATTCCATTTTAGTATTCATTATAGTAGAAACAATATATGTATGAATGACTAGGGAATGTGGGGTATGAGTACAATTGAAGGGACATTACTGTGGTCTTTGAAGAGTAGGGCTTTTCTGAGTTACTGCACTCCATAGCTCTTTACAGGGCTTAGTAGGGACCAGATGATGCAGTTGTAGTTGTACAAATCCTTCATCTAAAGGTTAGCTTTTAAAATCTCTCACAGTTACATATTTTAGCTGATATTTATTGTCTTTACTGGGAGAAAAGGAGGTAATTCTAGGCATAGATCTGTGACAGGAAAGTTGGGAAGGCTGCTAAGCTGTGCCTCTAATTGTTAGGGAATTAACTTCTCTGTGTTCCTGTTGGGGTAAATTGGTTTTGAAGAAATGCTTTAGAACAGCTGAAGTTCAGCTGTTTGAAAGTATGTGATGATTATCCAGCTTTTGGTTTTCTTTACTCTTCTCCTAGATACTCTCAGATTGCCGTGCAGTGTTGGTTGTTCTGGGACCCTGGTGTGCGGACAAAGTAGCCGGCATGATGGTAAGAGAACTGCAGAAGTACATCAAACACGAGCAAGAGGAGCTGCACAGGAAGTTCTTACTGTTTACAGACACTTTGCTGAGGAAAATACATGCACTGTGTGAAGAGCACTTCTCACCTGCCTCACTTGACCTGAAGTATGTGACTCCTAAAGTAATGAAACTGCTTGAGATCCTGCGCAAATACAAGCCCTATGAGCGACAGCAGTTTGAAAGTGTTGAGTGGTACAATAATAGGAATCAGGATAATTATGTGTCCTGGAGTGATTCTGAGGATGATGATGATGATGAAGAAATTGAAGAAAAGGAAAAGCCAGAGACAAATTTCCCTTCTCCATTTACCAATATTTTATGTGGAATTATTTTTGTGGAAAGAAGATACACAGCAGTTGTCCTGAACAGGTAACTGTCTGAGCCAGTGTCTGTCCCATGCAGAACAAAGCAGGTTTTCATGTGAGGAAACAGTGCTGTGAGGGCTTGTAGAGCCTGCACACAGGCTTGTTTCTATCTTTTACGAGGTCTCATCTGGAATTGGTGTGTCATGCTATCCTGAATTAACACATAAAATGTCTATAGTCACTTTCTCTAAAAACTAATTTTGACACAACTGACATTTCTGTCTTAAAGGATGCTAATTCATTCTAATTAATCCAAAGTAGAGAACATACAGAAAAGTTGAGTTGAAGTTAAAGCATGACTTGTTTTATGTGCAGTTGCTGGGTTCAGGTCAGTCAGCATTTGACGTACTAGGCTTTGCGTTGAGCATGTCTCACACAACTGTTTCTGTATACGCTTTTAGCATATACTTGATCTGAGTATTGAGGGTGAATTTTTTTATTATTATTAAAAATTTGCCCCTTAATGTGATACCATGAAATGCTGTTCTGGTTTCTGGGCATATAGGTCCTGAAGTCCTTAGAACCTTCAAAATGATAAGTATCATTTGTATGCTAAAGAATTGTTTAGTTTCAGGATGGGGGTTGGTCTAGAATGATCTAGGCAAGATTGGAACATAGCCTTTTCCAAGTGTTTGGGGAAGACTGAGTTGATGACCAGTGACCACTGATTTAACCAGCCATACCATATAAGAACAGTTTCATAAACCCAGAAGATTAGAGGAGAGAGCTTCCGGGTCACTGAAGTTCCTGGATGGTGTGGACCTAGGAAGGGTAAAGTCATGTGTCCCTCCTCACTTGTCTTGCCTTG
Organism: Microtus ochrogaster; assembly: GCF_000317375.1. Taxonomy (NCBI): domain Eukaryota; kingdom Metazoa; phylum Chordata; class Mammalia; order Rodentia; family Cricetidae; genus Microtus; species Microtus ochrogaster. Next base: position 40,094,294 of record NC_022009.1, on the reverse strand, counting down.
TGAATCCATTCATCTGTATCCTTTGTATTAACCTGTATAATAAACCAGTAACAGTGTTTTGGACCCTTTGGCTGCTCTGAAGAGGACGCTGCTTGGGACCTGGGACTGGCATCTGAAAACTAGGAGCATTTCTTAGAGACTGGACCTTTCAGGCTTTGGGATCTGATCATATCTCTAGGTTGATAGTGACAGAATCAAATTAAGTTACAGGCACAAGCCAGCAATATGTCTTCTTCTACAGAACTGATAGTTTGCTGGGGAAAATTCTGAGGTCACAAGTCTTCTGTTATTGACTTCTGTGTTTGAGAACATAGGAGGAAAGACCATTGTTCAGTCTTCAAGGCTGCACTGGGGAGAATTTAGAGGGAGATTCGCTGTTTAGTTTGGTTTATAGATTGCATATTAAAACATTTTGAGTTAGCCAGACAGTGGTGGCACACATCTTTAATCCCAGCACTTGGGAGGTAGAGATAGGCGGATCTCTGAGTTCGAGGCCAGCATGGTCTACAGAGATAGTTCCAGGATAGGCTCCAAAGCTACACAGAGAAACCCTGTCTTGAAAAACCAAAAACCAACCAACTACACAAACAAACAAAACCATTTTGATTTGGAAGAGAATGTTACAAAGTTCTGAGAATATTATTGAATGTAATGGTTAATCCCTGTTTCTATCCTTTTAATAAATATTGTTTTTTTTTTTCCTGGAAACCTGGACACAGAGCTGTGCTTTAACTATGAGTCAGGTAGTTATTTAATATATGGTGTGTTTGGTTTTTTAGTAGATATTCTATCGTTTTCTTCCTTAAGAGGGTCCTTATTTTTTTGTACTTAAGACTGTACTTTTCTGGGAGATCCATTAATTGGCCAAGTTTGATCCCTGAGAGCCTTTTCTGAAAGTAGTCATCTCTGAGGAGAAATTAAGCTTTGTTTCCTGAGGTAATTGGGATTTTTTTCTTAACTGCTTCTTGAATGTTTAGGAATCTTAAGTTTTTTGAATAATGGGAAATTGGATTGGATAGCAGTCATCTGGTACTTTTCAGGTGGGTGATTTTGCTGGTCACTAAGCCTGGGCCTCTTGATGGATATGAAGTGAAATAACTTGAGGTATGGAATTATATTTAAAAAGGACATTAGGTTGGAAGGGACCTCACTGAGCATCTAATCCAACCACTTAGTTCTAAAAAAATGCTGCAGGAGGAAAAGTGATTTGCTCAAAGTTAAATTGCTAGTCAGTGGCAGGGACAATTCTAGAATCCTAATACCCAGCTCCCAACTTCCATTTCTTTCTACAATCATAACGCTCCTGGGTGTCCCTGAGCAACAGAACCAAGCGCTTTCAGCAGTAAGCAAGCCAGGGGACCAAAAGGTGTGTGGCTGATGGGGGTGGCGATGGGGAATGAAAATGGGGGGTGTTATTTCTTAGACTGGGGAAAAGGCATTTCAGGAGTAAAGGCATTTCAGTTTGGTACCACACTGGGTAGACTCCCTGCTCTGTGTATGACGGATGGCATTAGGATGAATGTTTTCTGGGCTTGGAGAGAATGGGAGTTTATCTTCTTTCTGCCCCCTTTATGAAAGCTTTTAAAGAACTCATGCTAGGATCTGCATGTGTTTTATGCAAAGATGTGTCCATTTTCATTGCAGAATTATTAGCCAGAAAAGGTTTACTTAAAATCAATCACTTCCTATTGACTTAAGGATCAGATTAATTGTGATAAGCTTTCATAAAATGTGGCTGGAGTTAGTATTCTAGAATGAATGAAGAGCAGTCGAGGGTTGACTTTATGGCATCTAATTAAAGGTACAGTAGAAATTTTGTTCTAATAAACTGAGCTTAGAAAAACTTGGTGCAACCTGAAGTCTTTCCTCCCCTCTGTTTATAGGAGGAAAGCCTCCTTGGTGACAGAGTAGAAGATCTTAATACACAGGCTGCTTCATCTCCGGCCCTGCCAATCATACTGCTGCTGTGTGTGCTGCAAGCCCAGCTTGTTCTCCCTCTTGCAGTCTGTCTTGTGTACCCTCACTGCAGTGTTTACAGTACTCCATGGGGGGAAGATGACACCTGTCCCAGACCCAGGTGTCAGAAGGTGGTGCCCAGGTACTAAGTTCAGTCTTCTCTCTCTGCCTTTCTAGGATTGTGTGGTACCACCATTGGACAGACCTGCATGTATATCCTGTCTGTCTCAGACTTCTCCCTCTCTAATACTTTTCATTCTGAACTATTTTTAATTTACAGAGCAGATGGATAGAGTCCTGTGTTTTCTCATCAGTTTCCCTATGATTAAGGCCCATGTCTCAATCAGGGAACCAACATTAGTGTAGTGCTAGACACTTCACCTCTGGATTTGTCTGTTTTCCAGTTTTCTGTTTCTGTCCTCCAAGTGATTTTTGCTTTGAGATGTAGTCAAGACTAACCTACTAACAAGATAGAATCTCAAATTAGTGCTCTTTTTGTCTTAGACATTTGCTGGAGTTACTGGGGTTACATGTTTAGCTCTATTCCTTTTGCACTTTTTTTGTGGCTGGGGGCAGGATATCCTTTAGTGCAGACTGGTTTCAAACTCACTGTGTAGCTGAGGACAACCTTGACTCTTCCTTGTAATTAATTAATTGGTTTGATAGAGGTGTGTGTCACCACCTCAGCTTTCCTGTCCCCCAGGGATCATATAGCATTATTGTTGTCTCTTCAGTCTTCTCTGGTCTTTCCTTGTTTCTGATGGTCTTGAGGCTCAGGAATATTGGTCAGGTATTTCATATGCTGCTGCTCCATTTGGACTGGCTGGTGGTATTCTCAGGGTTAAGCTAGGGGTAGGGGATGTCAAAGAATACTGTAGAGGTGGCACTTCTCTCTGGTCATGTCAGACTAGGGACTGGCTTAACAAAACCATCATTGATGAAGTTCAATTTCCTCCTAGTGTCTGCCAACCTTCCTACTGTGAAGTGTTTCTCTTTTCTTAATTTATGCTTTGGAAGCAAATTCCCACATTTAGGCCGTCTACAGAAGGAAGGAATGATTAACCTCCACTTCCTGGGAAGGCAGTGTATATATGCCTGTTGTTTGGAATTTGTCCTTAACTCCTTAATCCTGTTTACTTACCTTTCAGTTTGTATTTATTCGATCAGTGCAGACCCATGTCTGAATTTTGGATCATAACCTTACTAGTAGTGTACTATTCATTCAGATGCCCAGTTGTTTTCATCTGGGCCACTAGGAGCTATTTGTGGGTGGCTTCTTTGCTCCTTTATACACCTTCATTCCTTTGTGTTTTAAGTACTTCTTTACTTGGCTAACAGACGCTTCATCACTGTTCTTACCTTAATAGGGCTTTGTAGATTGCTTTAATGTGTTGATAATGTATATGTGTATATTTACACACACACGTGTTACACTGACAAGAGAGCATAAGGATTAAGGGACACTGGTGTATATATGTGTGTTTGTGTGCATGCATGCGCGCATGCGTGCGTGTGTGTGTGTGTGTGTGTGTGTGTGTGTGTATGGCTCTTGTATTTTCTTTTGCCATAATCAGCCATTTTTGCAATGGACCTCCTCTCTTCATACCCATTTTACAGGCACGTATTTTGTAAATTTATCTAATTTTAAAACCTATGCATCTGCATCTATAAAATAGTAGTAACACCTCCTCCCTCTTACTGTTAGTACACGTCAGTGTACACAGAAACGGTGTACTGTCCTATGACTATCAGGGGTCAGGATAGGAGCTGGGCACATTGACAGATAGTTTAAGGGTTAAGGGACACTGGGTAGGGAAGTGTTGTAATGTACTTCAAGTACACGGTAGATATTTTAGATGTTAGTGCGCAAATATGTTCATTCTGTTGTGTCTGTATTACGTAGCATGTGTGGTCATAAATCAGTTTCTGTAATCTAGTTCTCATGTACACCTTCTCTGTGTTTGTTCATGCCATCCTAATCCACCTGGGGAGGCATCATGTGGCACATGGTGTAGTCCTCCCTCTGCCCGAGTGCCGAAGAGAGGTTGAAAGTACTTGTATGGACACTCTGAGAAGCAACTTGACAAGAGTTTTATGCTTCCCGAATGTAATACAATTGAATTTTAGTGTTTTAAGTTTCATCTTCTTAGTAGTTTTTTCTATGGAATTTTACAGAAATACAGGGTTTTGGTGAGTTGGAAGTTTTTGAAAAATCTGGTTCTTTACTTTGATGTTGTGGATCCAGGGAGAACCATGGAGCTTAGCACATAGCTATCAACTTTCTTTCAGAGCCATAGGCACAGGGTGGGCCTTTTCACCTGTTCCACCATCTGCCAAGAAATTGTAAAGAAATTTGTGCTAATCGCTTATTAGCTTGCTGAGGATAGCGGACACTTCTTTTCTTTTCTTTGATGCCCATGACTTAGGCTTGGGACATGGTTAGACATTCTCTTCATTAGTCTAGGTGAACAATCATTTCTGCTTAATGTTAACAGCATACATACATAACATTACATTGTTGCTTACAAGGTATTTTTACTAATGTGCATATTGTCACTTCAATTCTGCAATTAGATGTCAGCGTCATTAAGGCAAAATAAATTCCTGTTAGTATTTTCATTTTTCAGCTAATTGAAGCCTGCCAGCTTGATAATTTGGGCAAAACACATTCTTAATTAGGAGTAACTTGAAGTGCATTTTAAAACCACCCATTCAAATTGATGCTTGTTTGTGTAAAACTAAAATGAACAATATATGTTATTTCTAAGGTAATTTATTTCAGATTTGGGGCTTTGGGGCGTGCTGCTTGTTTTCATGTGATTCTGTTTTTTTTTTGTTGCCCACATTGTGTATTCATCACAATAATGCAAGAGACCTTGGAATGGGAGATCAGGAAGCCTCTGAATTTAAACGTTTAAAGTCATTGAGTCCTAGAACAGACTGGCTAGCCTGCTGATTGGAGGCACAAGATACTCTGCATGGCCACCACATTTTGCCAGCTCTTTGATATTAGCCTGTTTCATCTATTTTTTAAAAAGAATGGTTTGATTTAAAAATGCAACTTTCCATTAGGAATTTATACTACATAGCATGATTTCAGAGGGACCATGTGGAGTCACTTAGGTCAGGTGTGGAACCGTTTATCCTGTGCTGAGTCTTTGAATGTGGGTAGTTCCAAATAGCTGTAATGGCAGCACTGGCTGTTAACCTTCGTTCTCTGTAATGTGATCCATCCTGTAGCTCTTTTCCATGTTTAGTCAGAAGGCCCCTTTGGGTTTCTGGCACTACAGGTTAATGCCAAGGAGCAGGTGGGAAAGGGGCCATAGCTTGGGGCTCCTTCATAACATTGTGGTTAATGGCATTGCTGTGAAAAAGCCCAGGACTCTGCAGGGTGAACGCTGTAACTCATGGGCTGGGAGCCAAAAGAGAATCTGAATTGAGCTAACAGGCCCCACTTTCCCAAGAACTCTGCTTCTAGTGATGATGGTAAGATGACCTAGTGGACCACTGTCACACCTGTGGGGGAACGTGTGAGGTGAGGCTGCACTCACTGCTCTGCAAGAAGAGAGCCTGTTGTCTTTACAAGTCTGGGCTCTGGTTCTCTCACTAGCTTGGTCCCATCCTGGGACACCATTTTGTTAAGTCATCATCCCTACTTTGGAGGTTAGAAGTAAAGTGACCTTTTTACTTGTTAGTGTGAGCCAGCTTTACAAATACCCAGCCTGCAGATGTGTATAATGAGAAAGGACACTTTTTTTGTTTGTTTGTTTGTTTGTTTGGTTTTTTTTTTTGGAAACTTGTTAGGAAGAAATGACCAAGCTTTAGCTGTCAACTTGACACAGCCTGGAGTCACCTGAGAGGAGAACTTCAATTGAGGATCAGATTGGTCTTGGGGATGGGAGGGATTTTCTTGCTTGTTAATTGAAGGCCCAATGCACTGTGGGTAGTACCCTCCTTAGAAGGTATAACTGGGCTATATAAGAAAGCTGGCTTGTGAACCTTCCAGCAAGCATCATCTTCTGTTCCTGCTGTACATTTTTGGTTGTGAAATACATTCCTTGGTCAGAGGTAATGCTGTGTGGACTAGCATGCTAGACTACCAATCAAGTTCCCTCCTTGAATTCCTGCCTCAACTCCCTCAGTGATGGACTGTGACCTGACATTGTAAGCTGAAATGGCCCCATTCCTCCCCAGCACTGCTTTTGGTAAGAGTGTTTTGTCACAATAACAGAGGTAAAACTAGAGCAACTGTTTTTTTTTTTTTTTTTTTTTTTTTTTTTTTTTTTTT
>NC_022009.1:40044781-40087950 GCF_000317375.1 Microtus ochrogaster | reverse complement strand
TTTGGAGCCTGTCCTGGAACTAGCTCTGTAGACCAGGCTGGTCTCGAACTCACAGAGATCCGCCTGCCTCTGCCTCCCGAGTGCTGGGATTAAATGCGTGCGCCACCACCGCCCGGCTAGAGCAACTGTTTTGTTAGGGGTGTTGGCCCAAGCAAGACAAGAGCAAGTACAAACTCTGGACTTGTATTCCTATTTCAAAGGAAACCTTAGACTAGATTTTATGGGTCTGGAGAGAAGGCTCAGTGATTGAGAGTACATACTACTTTTCCAGAGGACCAGTGTTTGGTTGCTGTATTGGGTGACTAACGACAGTCTGTAATTTAGTTCCAGGAATTCTGATGCCCTCTTCTGGCCTCTATTGGCACCGTACACATGTAGTACACAGAGAAGCAGGCATTGTGCATGGGCACACTAAAAGTAGAAAAATGAAAAATAAGAAAACTCAAAAGTTAAAATGTATTTTCCTTGGAAGTGTTTAACTCCATGTCTCTTACTTCCTTAGATTGATAAAGGAAGCTGGTAAACAAGATCCAGAACTGGCTTATATCAGTAGCAACTTTATAACTGGACATGGCATTGGGAAGAACCAGCCTCGCAGTAAACAGATGGAAGCAGAGTTCAGAAAGCAAGAGGAGGTGACAATGACAACAGTGGTTTTTAATAAGCTGAGAAACCTGGGACATGAAAACTCTTTCTTCTTAATTCCCCAGCGGTTACTTCATTTTCTCCTTTTCTTTCCCCCACCCCGCTTTCCTTTCTTTGTAATAATATATTACTTGTTTATAAAGGGATCTGCTGTTCTCATGAAGTGACTAAGGGTTGGTGACATACTCAAAATTAGAGTAGCTTCTGGTGAATTAATTTGTTTTAATTGTCAGTAAGTAGTACATTTTCTTTCATGGATTTACTATCAGATATCTACATCTCATAGGAGAATAAATAAGACCATGACTACTATAGCCTTCGCAGACCTGCAGAGCAACAACTATAGTCTTCTTGATGTGTTTTTTAATGCTTACCTTTAAAGGCATACCTTTTTTGATATATCTAAAAAATCACTGTAATTTGCAAATGTAGCTTAAAATTGTTCATACTTTTAAAAATCTTATACAGGAAACTGCATATAAAGATGCTAAAATCTAAGTGTTATGGCAGACAGGATTCATTTGTTTGTTTTCTATTTAACTTAAAATTAGCAGAATAATTTCTGTTACAGGCATGTGGTCTTAGCATTTTGAGCAGATTTTTGGTCTGGGAAGTCCAAGAGCCAGTCTGATACCTGTCTGAGGAGCAACGTGTGCTATATAACTTAGCCATGTTGAGAAATAGATTAGTTTCTTTTCTTATAACTGACAAAATCCCCCACAGAAGCAGCTTAAGTAAGGATTGGTTTATTTTACTTCATGATATGAGAGTCTACTGTGGCAGGAATGGGATCGTGACGGTAGTATGAGACAGCTGGTCATATTGCATCTTTAGTAAGAAAGCAAATAAATGAGTATCTGTGCTTAGCTTGCTATCCCCTTGTTGTTGAGACCTGGACCCCTAAGACATGGATTGATGCTGCCCTGCCTGCATTTAAGGTGGATCATCTCTAACTTTACTTAAACTTCTCTGGATACATTTTTACAAAGAGGTCCAGTGTTGACAGAAGTTTCTGTCCTGCCTGGTCCTGCAGCCGTTCAGTCCCAAAGAAACATACAGAGGTCTACATTAATTATAAACTGGTCTATTAGCTCAGGCTTTCTTATTAACTAATTCTTACATCTTAAATTAGCCCATAATTCTTGTCTGTTAGTCATGTGGCTTGGTACCTTTTATCAGTGAGGCATTTTCATTTTGCTTCCTCTTGGTCTGGATAATGACTGCAGACTGAGTCTTCCAGAATTCTCCTGATCTCTTTGTCCCACCTCTACTTCCTGCCTGGTTGCCCCGCCTATACTTCCTGCCTGGCTACTAGCCAATCAGAGTTTTATTTAAGTAATACAGTGACAAATCTTTACAGGGTAGAAGACCATTGTCCCACAGCAGTTCAGAGGTCTATCTTCTAAGTGTTCTAAGCTAAATCTCATCAAGTTCACTAATCAGGATTAGACATCACAGATGGAAATGGGATTTTAAATTTTGTGTGAAAATACCCTTTGTTTTAATTATTTTTTTAAAATAAGTTTCTCAGGTGCTAGCAAATAAGCAAAGCTGTGCTTGTGACTTAATTCCAAGTGCGCTTGGGGAGTTTAGTGATGGAGCTATGATGACATCTTTGCAGATCTTTGCACAACACAGTCTCACAGACAGTGGGTGCCACTGTGGCAGGACAAAACAGTAACAGGTCTCCAGGAGGGGCTCACTGCATTACTTGTATGGGTAATATGCTTGTGGTCAGTAAGGAGAAGCCTGAAGTCTGAAGGCATTCAGTGAAAAGTCCTTTAATTAAATCAAGGCTTATGGGCTTGTGACTGTGGCCTTGTTGGTTCTGTAGTAGATTTCTTTTCTAGATTGACATTAGAGATGGTGTGTGCCCAGGGAATATGTCAGAAATGGCCACTGCTAATGATTTTGTAATGTTTTCTATTGGGAAATTCCTTAGAATTGTTTTTCTTGGTGAATCTTTTTCAGGTACTTCGGAAATTTCGAGCTCACGAGACTAACCTGCTCATTGCAACAAGTGTCGTAGAAGAGGGTGTGGATATTCCCAAATGCAACTTGGTGGTTCGTTTTGATTTGCCCACGGAGTATCGATCATATGTTCAGTCTAAAGGACGAGCACGAGCCCCGATCTCTAACTATGTGATGTTAGCAGATACAGACAAGATAAAGAGCTTCGAAGAAGACCTTAAGACCTACAAAGCTATAGAAAAGGTGTAATCACAAAGTTAATCTCTCTTCCTTTTTATGTGTGTGCATGGGAAGAGTAAAAGGTTGTTCTACAGAGCCCTGTCTTGTCTCAGCAGTGTGTACATATAAGGAAGTTGAGATTATTACAGAAATCTAGAATGCCCCAGTAAAATATCCATGCCAAAGGACCTGAAGGTCATTTGAAAAGTGTGTCTGATGGGCACTGTAAATGTGAACAGCATAGTACCAGTGATTGAGTTGTGGCAGGAGAGTGATGAGACAGTAGTTTACCAGCAAGACACTGATGTGTCTTTTGTGTGTGCATGCACAGTGCCAGATAATCTGTGTACAGTGTATTTCCATATGGGCTGGAGCTGGGAGGATTCTGTGGAGAGCTTTGCTGCAACAAATGGCTTTTGGATTTTTGAAGTATATTAGGAGAGATGGTTGTGTCACACAGCATACATGAAAAGATTTTTTTTTTAGAACAGGGTTTTATTGTGTATCCCAGGCTGGTCTAGAACCCATGGTCATTGTGCTTCAGCCTCCTGAATGCTAGGGTTATAGACAAGTGCCACCAGCCTGGGTAGAGAGTTTTCTCTGTAGATACAAAGTCAGAAAGCTAACATGTTGCAAAGAAGATTCTTGTTCTCACCCTATATCTTGTTTATGAATGTTCAGATCTTAAGAAACAAGTGTTCAAAGTCAGTGGATGGTGCTGAGGCTGACGTTGATGCCGTTGTAGATGATGATGATGTGTTCCCACCATATGTATTGAGGCCTGATGACGGGGGTCCACGAGTCACGATTAACACTGCCATTGGACATGTCAACAGGTGAGGGATTAGATCATTTGTCAGTGTTTGAGGTCGAAGTCTAAACCTGCAGCATTGTGTGGTCTGTCTCTATGGGTGCATAAATGGCAGCTTTACAACAGGGCATTGGCAGACTGTACCCAGTGGCAAGTGCTACCACCAAGAAGAATAAAGGTACAGTGAGCACAGTGAGACAGTTTGAGCAGTCACATTCAGGACAGATTAGCCAAAAATGTATAAGCTGAGCTTAATCTTGAGAAAAATCTTATGGAAACTCCAAAAGATAGAGGTGCAAAACAAGGTCACTTAGATCAAGGAAAGATTAAAGATACGGAGATGTGACAGCCTGGTGCAACCTCATGCTTTGATTACAAAGAATGTTTTTGTGAAAAAACTTGAATGGTTTTTCTGGGTGAAGGGCAGGTGAGAATTTCCTAGCACTCCGACAGCATTTTAATGTTTAAAATAGTTTCCAAGGTAAAAATGTAAATTAACTCTTACATTTATTTGCACCTTTGTTTTGCCCTTAAATGAGATTTATCCTGGTATATAAACTAGGCCTGGTCAGGAGAAAATTAATTATACTGAAATCCAAATTAATTCTTGATAATGATAGTTGGTTGCTAATGGAAAATTCAGCACTACACAGTGCAAAAATTTAAAGTGGAATGAGTTCTTTGCTTATGTTTTAGTTGTGGTTGTTTTCTGTGGTCCTGTTTCTTATTAATGGCAGTGAATAATAATGGTGTTGGGAAATGGACTTGTGGGCATGAGCTGTACCCTTAGCAGGCATTGGGGTGTCCTACTGTCAGGCCTCTTTGTAAGAAAAGCCAGACATCTGCCTACTTAATGTATGCCATGTGCATACATTCATATCTACATTATGTCTCATCCTTTGCTTCTGCTGACCCCATTTTTACTGTGGCTCGAGGTTCATTCTAAATTTCTTTTTATCTCTGCAATTCCCTCTTCCTGTGGTGAGAAAGCTGATTCAGTGTGCTCAGGTGTCAAGTGTGTGTTCAGCCCACCCGTCCAGCAGCCTCTCCTATCTTCCTAGCACCCTAGCTGCACTGGTCTTCCCCTGTGAGTTTTCAGGCCTGCTTCCTGCTCTGCCGCCATTTTATGCTACCACTCATGGAGCTTTTGATTCTGGTGCCCTCTAGGTTCAACCTTACGCTTTCCTGCTGTCCTGATACCTTCTTTACCTATGCCATGACTGCTGGCAAGTGTGACATAAGAAACTGATGCTGCTAATGCAGTCTCGTTGCTACATCAGAGCACTTCTCTGTATTGTGCAGTATCAGAACACTAGGTGCAGGGCAACCTTTTAAATGCAAGCTTCAGTTTTAATTAAAATAAGATTAAATAATGTAGTTTCCTAGTTAACACACATCCATTTCCAGTGCCTAGTTCTGTCCTATTCAAGGTAAAGGAGCAACAAAGAACATTCCTTATGCAAATGGCAGCCTAACAGGCGATATTGTGAATGTTGAAACAGTTTTCTATCAGTTCCTCGTGTGTAGATTCAACTTCAGAATTCTTTTCTTCACAGATATTGTGCTCGATTACCAAGTGATCCGTTTACACATCTAGCTCCCAAATGTAGAACCCGAGAGTTACCTGATGGTACATTTTATTCAACTCTTTATCTTCCGATTAACTCACCTCTTCGAGCCTCCATTGTTGTAAGTTAAGAAAAAGACATGACTTGCATTGAAGTATGCCATTAGGGCTTGTCTAGCTCCTCTAAGACATCCAAGTTATAAATTTGGTTTTAAATCTATACTCTAAAAAATTATTTGTAAGTCACATAGTTCTATGTTCATATTTTTATAGAATACACTCTGCAAATTCTTTGAACTTGACCAGATGACCCCTGGAAGTTCTCTTTAGGCTCTTAATAATTTGAACCTTTTTAAGAAATCAGCTGTGGCTTTGCATGCAGTGATACAGAATTCATTAAATATAGTTCAGCTGCTGTGGCTGAAATTTGCCTTTTGTAAACTACTGCCCTTTCTTTGACCCAATACTAATTTGCAGATGTTCCAAAGTGAGTAATTTTAAGTCCACAGAAAAGCTTTTCCATATTAATATATATCATAGTTAGATTCTAATATGTCTTTACCTTTTTTGTTGTGTATTTGTTGACTAATGAAAATATACTTTAAACTATATTAAAATGCATATTTACTTGACATTGTAACGTCTTAGTTTTAAACTCCTTTTTTACTAGTTATGGTTTTAAAAGATGGGTATTTCAGAGTTTGGATGTTTCTTGGTGGTAGAGCCCTTGCCTCATTTGTGTGAAACTCTAGATTCCACTCCCAGTACCACCAGAATTTGGGAAAACAAACAAACAAACAAACAAAAACCAGCTAGAATTTTTGAAAACTTGTTGGTATTTTTAAACTTGTTTTGGCAAGTTGGGCATCAGCAACAGTACCAGGGCAGAGGTTCCGAGGCTGTTCAGTGTGTTGGTAAACTGTGTTGTTGCTTTCAGGGTCCACCAATGGGCTGTGTACGGTTGGCTGAAAGAGTGGTAGCTCTCATTTGCTGTGAAAAACTGCACAAGATTGGTATGTAACATGTTTGAAAGCATATGTGAGTGAAAAAAATGACAGAATTATACAACAAAAGCATATGGAGGCCTCTGCAGGTTTCTGGAGCTTGTCAGGGTTTAGACTTGCTGCTTTTGCTATACTTTGGTGGGTTTAATATATATTTTCTGTAACTCAGAGACCCTACAGTGCTGGACAGGACTCTTGACTTTTTTACAGTTTCACTATAAACAGCTGCCACTTTTTACTTCTGTTATTGACCCTTTTTAAATACATAAAAATGCACTAACTATTGGATCCTGAACTGTCCACATAGTTTGTTAGACTATCAGGTTAGTCCATATTGGTGAAGAAAATAATCCTTTAAATAGGAAAAAGAAAAAAAAGCTTGTGTTTAAAAGGGATGTGTGGGACTAGCCCACTGATACTTTATTTTTGGATCTTAGATTTTGTAGGCTTGCCCATGCTGGACTTACAAGTGTCAGGATAGATCCTCTACATAGTTACCTGCTGTCACTTTTACATTGTTTTTAAGATTTATTTATTTTATGTGTATGCATGCTTTGCCTGCATTTGTGTATTTGTACCAGGTGTGTGCCTCGTATCTGTGGGGGACAGAAGAAGGCATGGGATCCTCTGGAATTATAATTACATATGGTTGTGAGCCACCATGTGGGTTCTGGGAACCAAACGCAGGTCTTCTGCTCTTAACTGCTGAGCCATCTCCTACATTTTTATTTATTTATTTATTTATTTATTTATTATGCATACAATGTTCTGTTAACATATACACACAGAAGAGGGTGCCAGGTCTTATTACAGATGGTTGTGAGCCACCATGTGGTTGCTGGGAATTGAACTCAGGACCTTTGGAAGAGCAGGCAATGCTTTTAACCACTGAGCCATCTCTCCAGCCCCCTCTCCTACATTTTTAAAGGCAAAGAACTTTCAATTACCATCATTTTTTCACTTGCTTCCTCAGTATTGTGTTGTCTTAGGTTATTTACTTATTAGGCAAAATTTATGTTGCTGACATAAGCTCTCTTAAATGTCTTAGGTGAACTGGATGAACATTTGATGCCTGTTGGGAAAGAGACTGTTAAATATGAAGAAGAGCTTGACTTACATGATGAAGAGGAGACCAGTGTTCCAGGAAGACCAGGATCCACAAAGCGAAGGCAGTGCTACCCTAAAGCAGTTAGTATTGGTTAGAACTGAATAAAAATCAGACTTTCTGACTCTATTTCCTGCTAGATCAAATCCTAAACTGCTCTGCTCAGATGTTTTCCCAGATGCTTGTAACTCGGACCAACTGTGGGTCTCAGTTCATTCTCCTGATTCCCAGCATCCCCAGAAGCTCCCTTTACTAGACGTTCACTGTTCTGGGCTTGTTTTCTGGTTTTGTCTTGTCTTTCAAAAGCTCAGAAGGAGCTTACTTCATATAAGAAGACATTCTTTAGTGGGACAATTCTAGTCTTTTCGCCCTTGCTGCTTAGATCATCACTCACATGGTGAAGTAGGCAGATGAAAAGACTGCTCTGCAGCTGATGGGAAGGGCATCAAAAGATGGAGGAGATTGTGCTGTGAATCTGCCTGACCTGTGATATCCTAGCAGAGATCAAATATCAGCATCTCATGCTTGACAGAAGTGTTGATCTTTAAAATACTAACAGTTTTAGTGAATAAGGTTCCCAAATGAAAGCAAATTTCATTGTTTTATCTCACATAAATATGTGTTTCTTATTTTGTTTTTGCAGTTTTTACTTAAATATCTGTACCCTAACTAAGCATTTTTAATATTTAAAAGTCACACTTCTTTTCAAATCCTGTTATCTATTTTTGTGTAGTTTTTTTTGCCCTTTGTATTCACTTTTCCTGTTGAACAATTTTTTTTGTAATAAATACTACTGGTGCTGTCTCTTGAGACACATGGTGTCTATCTTGCCTCCTTGACCAACCCATTTTGTCTTCTTAGATAATCAGAACTGTCTCTTAGCCAGTGCATAACAGGTGTAACTGTGAACCACCAGTGCAGTGTGCCAGTGAACCTCAGAGCTGTAGACACTAATCTATGAGTCTTGTTAATGTTGAAAGCTTAGAAAATCTGATGTAATTTTACCTGATTCATTCTCATAATGAGAGCTGTTAAAATTATGATAAAGTAGTAGAGCTGGCTTAGCAGGCCTGATCCTACACAGTAGAAGAGAACAGGCTCTGACAGGCTGTTCTCTGATCATCACAAGCATGCATGGCATGAGCAGTTATAACATAGGTAAACTTAGGCCAATGTGAAGCTCAGACCTGAGAAATATTGACCTACCAGAAATCTTTTTTTTTATATATAAAGATTTATTTATTTATTATGTATACAGTCTTCTGTCTGCATGTATACTTGCAGGCCAGAAGAGGGTGCCAGGTCTCATTACAGATGGTTGTGAGACGCCATGTAGGTGCTTGGAATTGAACTCAGGTCCTCTGGAAGAGCAGCCAATGTTCTTAACCATTGAGCCATTTCTTCAACCCCCTCCCAGAAATCTTAACATTAGTACCATAGCTACAAATATTCTCTGGCCTACTGGTCACCCTTGACCAGGTTTTCTCTGTCCACCTGTTCCTGAAGCCACTTAGGAAATAACCATCCTGAGGCTTAATATTAATAACATATTCTTTGGCCTATTAGCTCAGGCTTCTTATTAACTAACTCTTATATCTTAAATTAACCCGTTTTTATTAATCTGTCTATTGCCACAAGGCTATGACTTTCCTGTAAGGTTCTGGCATCTTCCTCCTTTGGCAGCTACATGGTGTCTGCCTAACTTAGCCTTCTGAAAGATTCTCCCTCTCTCTGTTTGGATATCCCTCCTAATTATATTCTGCCCTGCCATAATAGACCAAAGCAGCTTCTTTATTAACCAGTGGTAATAAGACATATTCATAGCATACAGAGGGGAATCTCACATCAGAGTACCTTCTGAGCTTTTTTAAAATCCTAAGCCAGAAATAAATTTCTTGCCAACATGTAGAACAATGGATATTTGTACTTGAACTTGATGCTTAATTCTTTCCAATTTTAGATTCCAGAGTGTTTGAGGGAGAGTTACCCCAAACCTGATCAGCCTTGTTACCTGTATGTGATAGGGATGGTCTTAACTACTCCCCTCCCTGATGAACTCAACTTCAGGCGACGGAAGCTCTACCCCCCAGAGGACACCACAAGATGCTTTGGAATCCTGACCGCCAAACCCATACCTCAGGTAGACCCTTCACCATGTTGTTGAAAGTGCCACTTAGAACTCAGAGATTGGGTAAACTGACGCAGTAAACCTCTTGACTAAAGGATGCTTTGCTTTTCTTTTTGCTAAGATTCCTCACTTTCCTGTGTATACACGCTCTGGAGAGGTCACCATATCCATTGAGCTGAAGAAGTCTGGTTTCACATTGTCTCAACAAATGCTTGAGCTGATTACAAGACTCCACCAGTATATATTCTCACATATTCTTCGCCTGGAAAAACCCGCCCTAGAGTTTAAACCTATAGGCGCTGAGTCAGCATACTGTGTTCTACCTCTTAATGTTGGTAAGAAGGAACCCACTTTTCTGTGTTGGTTCATTGTAGCTGGATGGTGAGAGTTTTGCTGGTAACTGACTTATTGTGTATCCTGCGGATATTATTTACATGGACAGCTTGAGACTCATTATACTTTACCTTACATAGGACTCTCATCTGTGTTATATTTACCACACTAAAGAGTCTTTTTCTTCTTTTAAGTTAATGGCTCTAGCACTCTGGACATTGACTTTACATTCATGGAGGATATTGAGAAGTCTGAAGCTCGTATAGGCATTCCCAGCACCAAGTACTCAAAAGAAACACCGTTTGTTTTTAAGTTAGAAGATTATCAAGATGCAGTTATCATTCCAAGGTAGGTGTTTCAGAAGGAAAATAGTACTTGCTGCAAAAGGGTATGCTTGTTCACGTGCTGTGGGTGTGAGCAGTGACATCTCTCTTGTTCACTTCGTTCAAGCAAAAGCTCAAACTTCGCATGTGAAAGGATTTACTTTGTGAAAAGTATTATTTCTTATGTAAATAATATTGATAGCCTTTTAAAGATAATCTTTATCCCTTTAATTCCAAAATCTTATGAGAGAAAGAAGTTCATTGGGAACAGTGCTTGCTCCTCAGGTGTTCCAAGAGGATTATTGTTAGTAAGCCTCTGGAGGGTGGGAAGAGCACTCATTCTTACTTTGCAAAATTATAGGGAATGGAAGTCTTGAGGCAATAAATTAAATCCAGATACTTTACAAAGAATTGGAGTTCTGGTTGATTGACTCTGACTTACATTCATAAATATTCATGACCTCTGCCTTTACTTTATTCCCCCCCCCCCAATCTGAAAGTCACATTTTAAAGATTTCACTGGACTATCACTATCATAGGTAATGTAATACATCTTGTGTATTGGATGCCTTGTGTTTACAAAGGATTTACTCTGTAGGGTGTTGCTAAGTTTTCTTGATTGTTGAAACATACTTGAAGGAGGCATTAGCTTTTCATATTATCAAAGGAAAGAAATTTAGAAGAACAAATGGGGAAAGTGAAGAACATGTTTTATTTACTTAACAGAAATAAAATTTTTTATTCTCAACCTCTTGAAATATATTTTTGGTATTTTAATTTTCACTAATGTTATTTATATTTAGTTATTTGAATTTTTTTTTTTGTTTTGGTATTTCGAGACAGGGTTTCTCTGTGGCTTTGGAACCTGTCCTGGAACTAGCTCTTTTAGTCCAGGCTGGTCTCGAACTCACAGAGATCCACCTGCCTCTGCCTCCCAAGTGCTGGGATTAAAGGCGTGCGCCACCACCGCCCAGCGCCATTTGAATTCTTAATGGTGATATATGTTTCCACATTAATCCATTTGTGCTTTGAGGATAGTTGATGTACACAAAAAGACAACTTGATTTTCTTTATTTTTAGATACCGCAATTTTGATCAGCCTCATCGATTTTACGTAGCTGATGTGTACACTGATCTTACCCCACTCAGTAAATTTCCTTCCCCTGAATATGAAACTTTTGCAGAATATTATAAAACAAAGTACAACCTTGACCTGACCAATCTCAACCAGCCACTGCTGGATGTCGACCACACATCTTCCAGGTAAGAGCTGCAAAAATGACATTAGGTTGTGTATGGGGTTGCTTTCTAGGGGTCAGAGTGCCTCTGCCTACTCATGGACTTTGAAATCAAGAAATCCTTTGCACAAAAACTTGACCGGGTAATAGAGGACTGTGCTGACTGAACTCCTTCGAAAGCTTGTAGGCATACCAAAGCTGGAGTCCAGCCACTGTGAGGATGTATTGTTGTTTGCTTGTTTGATAAAATTGCTCTGAAATTTTTATAGACTTAACCTTTTGACACCTCGGCATTTGAATCAGAAGGGGAAAGCACTTCCTCTAAGCAGTGCTGAAAAAAGGAAAGCCAAATGGGAAAGTCTGCAGAACAAACAGGTAAATGAGTTGCTACTAGCACAACCAAATGTTCTCTAAAATGGTTCTTTTATTTTTTGTAATTATAATTGCATCATTTACCACTTCTTTTCTCCTTTTAAACATTCCCATATGCCCCTCCTTACTCTTTCAAATTCATGTCCTCTTTTTTCATTTGTTATTGTTGCAAACATATATATGTACATATATATATGTACACACACATAAATACAATGTGCTCAAACATGACATATTTTAACATCTCAATAATATATTACCAAGATGACAATGACTTGTGAATTTCTGGGAGGTCACCATGGGTACTGAATTTATTTTGAATGTCTTTGTTGGTAAGGATTGAGTTTTGCTGTTAACCACGGTCCATTGATGCATCATGGAGCCATCCTCATAAATCCAATTTAGGATTAAAGGATTATTTTTAAAAGTTTGATATTAATAACATTTATGATTCTCATCATTATCCCTTAGTGAAATTGATCTTTTATTATTTGTGTGTACTTTATATTTATCAGCCTGTGTTCTTCTTTACTCTTAAGATACTAGTTCCAGAACTCTGTGCTATACATCCAATTCCAGCATCACTGTGGAGAAAAGCGGTTTGTCTCCCCAGCATTCTTTATCGCCTTCACTGCCTTTTGACTGCAGAGGAGCTAAGAGCTCAGACAGCCAGCGATGCTGGTGTGGGAGTAAGATCACTTCCTGCAGATTTTAGGTATGTCTGTATTACTGGCCAGAAATTTAATTTGCAACAAAATAGAGTTAAGTTAAAATTGTATTTTTCTTTTTCATCTTTTAGTAAAAGATGAAAAGTAAATGTGGACACTTAAAACATGAAAATTAACTATATTGTTTGTTCCCTGGGTCATTAAACCTTTTGTTCTTGTCAGGTTAGAGAGAGGCAAGCTCCAGAAACAGCAAACATTTCTTCTTTCGTAGTAATGTTGAAATGAGGGTGAAAGTAGTCTTCTCAAAAATGAGTTATATATAAGAAAGCAGCAGCTTTCATTTGTTCTTATCTTTATCATTTCTTCCCTACTAGTAAAGTTCTGTATACCAAAGAAATTTTTGACTTAATCACTCAAATTAATTTTGGGATTGAAAGAACTTAAACATAATAGTCACATTATAATAGTTGAGTAGTTGGTTCAGTATGAGACACTAGTTTAAACAGCATGACCAACTCATTGTATTCTGTGGCCTGTCCTGAGTAGGATGTATTGGCCACATTTCCAAGTGCAGAAGTTGAGACCCAGACAGAATTTGTAAGTTGCTTGAAGCTGCTCACTTGGTTAAGCAGAAAGCTTGAGGTTCTACTCACAAAGTCTGTGGTTCCAGGTTCTGCAGGAACCTCCATCTTGGATTCTCTCAGTACCCCCTACTGTGGGTGCATAAGCAGAGGTTAAAGAGCAAACTGTTCTGCATTATAGTTGAATGTGTGTATAATCCATAGTTGTGTTCATTTAAGCTTGAAAATGTGTTATTCTTCTTAAGTAGTAGGACTTTAAGAGTTGCTTTGTTTTTAACCCAAAATGCTGTTCTTCTGAGCTTACCCTTCTGAAGAATCAATAGAAAGTTATAAAAATGTCTTTACAGATACCCTAACTTAGACTTCGGGTGGAAAAAATCTATTGATAGCAAGTCTTTCATCTCAACCTGTAACTCCTCGTTGGCTGAAAATGATAATTACTGTAAGCACAGCACAATTATAGTCCCTGAAAATGCTGCACATCAAGGTGCTACTAGAACCTCCTTAGAAAACCATGACCAAATGTCTGTGAACTGCAGAAGGCTACCTGCTGAGTCACCTGGGAAGCTCCAGATTGAAGTTTCAACGGATCTTACAGCAATTAATGGTCTTACTTACAACAAAAATCTTGCCAATGGCAGTTATGATTTAGTTAACAGAGACTTTTGCCAAGGAAATCAGCTGAATTACTTCAAGCAGGAAATACCTGTACAACCAACTACCTCATATTCCATTCAGAATTTATACAATTATGAGAACCAGCCCAAGCCCAGCAATGAATGTACTCTACTGAGTAATAAATACCTTGATGGAAACGCTAACACATCTACCTCAGATGGAAGCCCCGCGGTGTCCACGATGCCTGCCATGATGAATGCGGTTAATGCATTCAAGGACAGGATGGACTCTGAGCAGAGCCCTTCTGTTGGGTACTCCTCAAGGACTCTTGGTCCCAATCCTGGACTGATTCTTCAGGCTTTGACACTGTCAAATGCTAGCGATGGGTTTAACCTGGAGCGGCTTGAGATGCTTGGTGACTCCTTTTTAAAGCATGCTATCACCACATATCTCTTTTGCACTTACCCTGATGCTCATGAGGGCCGCCTTTCATATATGAGAAGCAAAAAGGTAAGGGACGGTTCTTACTCTGAGCTGTTGCTTCTTCAGTGTGCCTGAAAATGGGGCAAGTTACCCGTGGAGATTTCTCCATAAGTCAGTGCAGCTGCTGCTTGCTCTAGTATATTAGGGCCAATGCCCATGGGGCATTGCCCAGTAAGTGGCATGATGGCTGTATATACCCAGGCTGTGGGGCTGGCTGATAACCTTCTCATTTGATAGAAGTTCAGGTTAAATAAACCTCTGTGTAAATGGGTAGAACTCTCAGATCCTTGTCGGGGTAGGGGGGAGGTAGAAATAGGCAGAGTTACTGTTCAGGGGCTTGTGCTTCATCTTCAACTGAAGCCTTTTGTTATGAGAGTGCTTTGGTAAACAGGTGTGTGCATGTGAGTAATGTAAAGTCATTCCAGGAGTTGCATTTCTTCCAAGTTTCAGGTAGCCAGGCAAGGGAAGAACATTAGGCTTTAGCCAGTGTAGATAGGGGGAGCCCCTAGTCTTGAGCAGTTTTTCCACAATCCTGAGAAAGAGTAAGTTCTTTTTATTTCCCTGTGTGTACATGTGTGCATAAGCATACACGTATGCTCACCTATGTATCTGTTCAGGCTGCAGGTCTATCTCGGGTGTCAATAAGTGAGCACCTTATTTTTTGAGGCAGGGTCTCTCACAGAACTTGGAGCTCACTGATTCAGCTAAATTAGCCAACAAGCCCTTGGGTTCTGCCCACCTTGTGTGGTTGCCCCTACCCGCACCCGCACCGGGCTAAGATAGCACCACTGTGCTTGACTTGTATGTTGGTGCCAGGGATTTAACTCAGGTGTTCATGCTTGCACTTTACCCATTGAGATAGATTTTCAGCCTTAGTTCATAAACTTAGTGTAAAAAATGGTAATTAAGCTAAAATCTTTCAACGGTCATATAATATAAAGCAAAACTCTGACAATTTACAAAGCTGTTAATGAGCTAACATTAAGTAGGATGGAATGTCACTTGTGAGTCAGAGAAGGTGCTGTCAGAGAAGGAAACCTTATAGTATAAAGCAAAGCTGCATCTGTAGAGTGTGGTAGCACTCAGTAAAGAAAGGCAGTAACAGTGGGGACTGGGAAAGTAGCTGAGGGCGGATGTGAGAAAAGGCCCAACTTTATGTCAGGAGCTTGTGCATGGTGTGCTTACTTGAGGAAGTTTGAGCAAGGAGACAATACTATTAGCACAGGGATCATGAAAGAGATTAATGTGGTACAGGCTGTAGTGTGGGCTGAAGCACACAGCCAAGCCAAAAGCAGAACAGAACAGAAATGGCTGAAAGAACAGGATTGCCGTGAGTAGTAATTTCAGAGATAATTATTTGAGTCCAAAAACCTGCTTATGCTACCAGACTATTCTAGCTCCTAAGAGAAAACGTAAGGGTAGAGAGAGAAATGCTAATTTCTCTAATTAGTTTAAGTTTTTCTTATAGCCTAGAGAAGTGCATGATTTTGTTTGCTTTTGTTTTGCTTTGTTTTGTTTTTTGAGACAGGGTTTCTCTGTAGCTTTGCACTCTGTCCTGGAACTTGCTCTGAAGACCAGGCTAGCCTTGAACTCACAGAGATCTGCCTGCCTCTGCCTCCCAAGTGCTGGAATTAAAAGTGTGTACCACCCGGGAGGGAAATGGGAGGCGGTGGCGGGGAGGAGGCAGAAATCCTTAATAAATAAATAAATTAAAAAAAAAAGTGTGTACCACCACTGCTTGGTTGAGAACTGCATATTTTTATCCCCTTTTGATAGGCAAGAAGGACAGTGAGGCTGGAGAGGCTAACTTATCCAAGAGCATGTTGCAGTAGGGAGCAGACCTGGGATTGAACTAACAATATAACAGTGGACCTTCTTGCCTGTCACAGTAATGGCAGCTTGCTCTGAGCACCAGACATTTGGATATCTTACAAGCAACACTTAATCTCTGCAGTTCTCTTACAGTTAGATGTGCCACCATTTTGCAGATGAAGAAACTGATGTCCAGATTGTGGCATTAGCTTGTGTGAGGTTATTCATTAGTCCCGGATATTTAGGAGTATTTCTGAGACTAGGGGCACATACTAGGGGCCTTCCTAGTGAGCTTAAGACAGACCATGAATGCAATGCTCTGGCAACTGTGACAGCTTGCAGATAGTAGATAGTGGCATTGTCAGGTGTTGTGAGAAAGACAGAGTGAGGCATCAGGCAGACTTAGGCATTAGACTTTATGGTACAGGGACTGGAAGAATGCTTAGAAACTAGAATTGAGTCCTGTAGCTCTCGGCTGCTTACAAGAAGATCACAGTTATGAAGGCATTTGAAGTAAGAATACTAGACTCTATTAAGCAAGAAAGAAACTACTTTAACCTTTCAAAACTTTATCCATTCATCTGTTCAGAGCCCTTTGACCTAATTTCTTGCAGAAGTAATTATTGTTTCCTCTGCGTGGTGTTAAGGTGTTCAGGATGCTCTTGCAGACAGAACCTGACCAGGCTCTTGCTCACCATTCTTAAGACAAGCCTCATGTTCACTGCACAGCCTGTGGTGTCCTTGCTCAAGCTTCCTGTGATCTTCCTCATTGCCACTTGCTGCTTCTGTCTTGAATTTTTCCTCACATCAGCTCCTTAGTTATATCTTTTCCATCCACTGAGCATTTCTTCTGACTTGGAATGTTTTCCCTCTCTGGGCCCTTATTGCCCTCCTCCTTTTGGGGTGCTCTTGTATAGCATGGAAAAGAAAACCAGCATTTATGTCTGTTGGCTCCTTTATAGACAGCTGGTAAGTGCTTTGGCAGTGATGTTCCCTGGTAGAGCTGTGTGCCAGTCTGTATGCATGTCAAGGACTGCTTCTCTGTTGCTTTGCCTGCTTTCTACAAGACTGTCTAGCCAGTGCTAATTGTGGGTACATGCTGGCTAAGTAGTACTTGAGTTATATGGATAGGGCTCTTAGAGTGTTCCAATATGTTTTTAGAGACTGGAAATGAGATTGAATGACCCTAGTCTCCAAGTGAAAACTAGACAAAAATGTCATGTTTTAAGTAAATTAGGGATGTGGTAGAGCCATTAGAAAAAGCAGGTGGACTCGAGGAAGGATAATAAAGCTGCCTCAATGATGTACTTTACAACAAATGTTCTTTAGTGTCTTTTACTCTAGTGTCTTGAAATGCTACCCATAACAAAAGAACAGTATTTGAGAATGTTTGGTTTAGAGTTGTATTGGTGCTTAGATTCCAGAGATATAAAGTTGCTTTGTGCAGTGACAGTTCTCATGTTATAACATGATATCCTTCCCTTTACTCATTAAGAATAGCATGACATCTTGAGTTATAATGTGTTGACATCTTCTGCTCTCGATTCCACTTACCATCTTGCATTTCATATTATCAATCTGGGCTTTAAAACTTTGAGATTGAACTTTTTTTGACTTGTTTATAAGGAAGGGAATTTGTATACATTAGATTTTTGTGACTCTATTTTGTATTGAATATTTATTTGATGACACCAAAGGATATCCAATTCTTGAAAATTTCAAGTTGTTGTTATAAATAGGTAGTAACACTTTTATTTGGTGACCAGTTGTACATTACAAAGAACATAAGCATAAAATGTAATGGTATGCATGTTTTCCAGCCAAGGCCATTTATGGGTAAACATTTGTGACTCTTTTTTACCGAAGGTCAGCAACTGTAACCTGTATCGCCTTGGCAAGAAGAAGGGGCTGCCCAGCCGCATGGTAGTGTCGATATTTGATCCTCCTGTGAATTGGCTTCCTCCTGGTTATGTGGTAAATCAAGACAAAAGTAACGCAGACAAATGGGAAAAGGATGAAATGGTAAGCACTCAATAAGGAGCTTTTTTGTTTCTGTTGACTGAAGACGTTTTTGTTGTTTCCTTTCTACTGCTGCACTTTGCAATGTAGTAGGTATTTTATGTGTTGGTAGACTGACTGTGACTTTAGAAATAGTGTTGATTTTAGTGGAGTGTAATTTCTATTACCTTTTCCAAAGGGATAAAATTTTTTTATGTTTCCACTTAAAAATAAAATCAGAACCCTCTCAGGTTCCCTGTAATCTCATGTTACAGTGTCTCCGTATTTGTTGAAGTGACTTCACAATGACCTGTAACCTGCAGGCTGTGTCTGGAAGAATTCACTTCAGCGCAGAATAGCTTGTGCAGTGCGTGGCTAGCTTGGCACTGTTTCCTCTTGCAGACTGGACACCAGGTCACCATATGGGAAGGTTGAAGTACTGTGAATAATTTGTCTTGCCAGAGACTTAAGACTCATCTCTTTAGCAGCTGCAGCTTCCTTTGTCTTGTCCCAAAGGCCACCAGGGGGCAGCTGGGAGGACTCTGTGCCCTGGACTTGTGACTGGGAAAGAACTGTCTTATACTTCTTTGAAGTTACCATCTGTTCAGGCAACTCTGTTTGCCAGATTTATTTTGTATTGATGATAAATGTACTCCTGTTACTTCATTTTTACTTCAGGCTGATAATGATAACACCATTTCTTTTACAGGTTTCTAAATAGCAGCATCTCCATGTCTTGTTTGGTGCATTTTTATCCCAATAAGTCCTAAGCATCTGTAGTGGCATGTTCTGGGAGGCTGTTCTGATGTAGGCCTGTTTACTGAGTGTATTTGTAACTCAAGTAGGATTTGACTTATCACAGAAATGCAACTTAGTAAAAGCATTAAGAGAATATTTTAATTCAAGTTAGGTCAGAGGATGACATTTGTTACTAATTTAGAATAAATACACATATACTTACATACATATTTATGTATATACACATATACCTTAGTAGAAAAATGTATTGATTTTGAACCTTAGGAAAAAAAATGCCTCATTTCTGAAAGAAAAAACAAAACAGTCAACAGGCCTTTTCTGTCCATGTATTTGACTCTTCAGGTAACGGGGACGCATCAGGGCTTTCCTGAGTTACATGCTACAACATGGACTGCTGGTTCCTGGCCTTTTCTGCTGACTCAGCATGTTGGGTCTTAGTGCACACTAACAATATGGCTCAGGCTTTCATCTTAAGTATACCCCCTCTTTGTGAGGATGAAGAGTACATGGTGCCAGGGGTACAAAAGACAGTCCACCATGTTACAGAAACACAACAGTTTACAGAGAAACTTTGCAGTCGAAAATCTCAAACTGAATAATTTAAATTTGCCCATTTTGTCTTATGATACAAATAATAAAGCTTATGTAGTAGTATGTACTTTTTTTCCACTTGGGATGCAGAGGCAGGTGAATCTCTGAGTTTGAGCCCAGCCCAGTGTGAGTTCCAAACCACTTGAGGCTACATAGTGAAATCCTGTCACAAACAAAACAGAAGCAAAATACAGTCAAAGCCTCTCATTTTGTCTTGGAGAAGTAGAAAGGTTCTGACAGGTAGTTTGCTGAGGTTTGCCGCTGACTGAGTGTTTTGTCTACATGTATGTGTATGCATCTAGTAGATGCTGATACTGTGGAAGCCAGAAGAGGGTGTTGATCACCTGGAGCTGGAGTTACTAATAGTTATGAACTGCCGTGTTGGCACCGGGAACTGAACCCAGGTCCTCTGGAAGAGTAACCAGTGTTCTTAATCTCTGAGCCATCCCTTTAGTCCTGTTGATAGTTTGTTTGTTGTTCTTTATTTTTCAAAAAGATTTTTGGTGTATTTTTTAAAGCAGTGGACTCTATGTGATTACAGGGCTAGACTCACTGTCATTTTATTTTTTCAGGCAAATACAGAGTTTCTATATCTTGAGTCTGGTTTAAAATAAAATATATGTCTCTTTTAAAAACACTTGGAAAATAGTTTGAAAGTGTTTTGTCAGAATATTCTGGAAAATTGTCCCAATCAAAGTTGAAGCTTATTCCGTGTTTGCCCCCAAGTAAAGTGGTGGCTCTTCCTGCGAGAGTTGGTGTTTATCGTACAGCAGAAATTGGTTATCTTTTTAGTATTGCCAAAAGGTTACATCACTGCTGAATTGTAGCCCATTATTAAGGTTGTCATTCACAAATAAGCTTTTGCCAAAGAAATTGGAATCAGCAAAGATTTTTTTGACAGAAATGGGATTGTTATGTTTCATGTTAGCCTGAATTTTCTTCTATTTTGTCAGTCTGCTATGATCTGTTGGCCTTAGTACCACAGCTCAGAATAGAGGGTAAAAAATAATTTCACAAATTTATCCCCTCTTTGAGTGGTCCCATTCATTTTTTTTTAAGCAAAGCAGTTTAATTTTATATTGTAGCAAATGTTTCTTGATTTGAAGTGGAAGTAGAGGAAAAAAAAATATTACAAACCCTCCTATAGTTTTTAATGGTAAAGGTTTTAAAAAATAATTTTGTCTGTTTTTTTATTATGCTCATAGTTGAAAAGATAATACTCTTTCTACATCTGGAATTTAATTTTGTTGGTTTGAAAAGCTACCTACCATATTTTCAGACTCTGTCAGCTAAGTGGAAGGCCTCTGATTGGCACACAAGGGCTCTGTCCTTGCAGAGTTAGGCTACTCGGTTGACATTTTTGCATGGTGGACACAATTTTAACTTTATCCATGTTCAGAATTCTTCACTTACAGATTTATACTGGATAAAGGTCATTTTATAACTTAGAAAATGAACATCCAAAGAGCATGTTTGACTTTGTTTATATGATTAAATAACTTATTTTATGTTAATTGAAAACAAATGGCCATGATTTTTTAAAGTTGCCTTTTAGTATTTGTGGTTGTCATTTGAAATTATCCATAACCCTTGCTTTTATTGAGTTTCAAAACCTTTAAAAACAGCAGCTCTTTCTCTCCTCCTTTCCTGTTCCCCGTTTCAGACAAAAGACTGTTTGCTGGCTAATGGCAAACTAGGTGAGGACTGTGAGGAGGAGGACCTGACGTGGAGGGCTCCCAAGGAGGAGGCTGAATATGAAGACGACTTCCTGGAGTATGATCAGGAGCACATACAGTTTATAGACAGCATGTTAATGGGGTCAGGAGCCTTTGTGAAGAAAATTTCTCTTTCTCCTTTTACAACCTCTGATTCTACTTATGAATGGAAAATGCCCAAAAAGTCCTCCTTAGGCAGTATGCCGTTTTCCTCAGACCTTGAGGATTTTGACTACAGCTCTTGGGATGCAATGTGCTATCTGGATCCTAGCAAAGCCGTTGAAGAGGATGACTTTGTGGTAGGTTTCTGGAATCCATCAGAAGAAAACTGTGGCGTTGACACAGGGAAGCAGTCCATTTCTTACGACTTGCACACGGAGCAGTGCATTGCTGACAAAAGCATAGCAGATTGTGTGGAGGCCCTGCTGGGCTGTTATTTAACCAGCTGTGGCGAGAGGGCTGCTCAGCTTTTCCTCTGTTCGCTGGGACTGAAGGTACTCCCAGTCATCAAAAGGACCAGCCGGGAAAAGGCCCTGTACCCTGCTCAGGAGAACTTCAGCAGCCAACAAAAGAGCCTTTCAGGGAGCTGTGCTGCCGCTGCAGCCAGCCCACGTTCCTCTGCAGGGAAAGACTTGGAATACGGCTGCCTGAAGATCCCACCAAGGTGTATGTTTGACCATCCAGATGCAGAGAAAACCCTGAACCACCTGATTTCTGGGTTTGAAAATTTTGAGAAGAAAATCAACTACAGATTCAAGAATAAGGCTTACCTTCTGCAGGCTTTTACACATGCCTCCTACCACTACAACACTATCACTGGTAAGGAGACTTTGTGTGTGGTGCATTGTTCTGGCCGTGCACAAATAAGATATATGCATGCACAGTCTTAGCGCTCAGTATGCATGGCCGGGGGAGGAAGTCACATAAAGCAGAGCTCTTTATGTTTCCCGTCTCTGGGGAGTAGGAATGCTTGGTGACTGACAGTGGAGTGGGGCACTATACCCTCTCACACATGGGGTCTCACATGCTGCATGCTTAGAAATTGAAGCCCGGGATTTGCTGTTTCTCATCTTTTCCTACCTAAGTACCTTTCTTGGGCTTATTCATTGCTGCTTTAACTTCTTGATTTATTTATATAGTTAAGATCTATTTCCACATCTTTTTGTTGTTCCTAGACAAAAAGGCTCCACTTTTCTAGCCTTTTTAAATCTAAAGATGAGAAGATTAAATAGAACTATTCCATAGGAAGAACTCGTTATTTCCCATTGTGCTGTGGTTATCTCCTTTATTTGGTAGTTTGTTAATATCTAAGAGAGTAAGTCCCCAGAACCAGTTTGCTTCAGCTTGTGGACCCAGATAAAGTTTTTATTTTGCCTTTTGTGTAAGATTATCAAATATATTAAAGCAAAATAAAGAGCTTATAGTTTGGATAGTAAAAACTCTGTAGTTAAGACCATTTACAAAAAAAATAAATAAATAAACCCTGAAAGTGGAGTTCTAAAATAAAGCTACTTTTCTGTGTGGAGGGGAAAATACTTTGATGGAAATTGTGAGTCCTGAATTCCAACACGGCTTGGCTCTTCACCCAGTAGGTACTCTGGAACAGGTCACTCTGTCCCAGCCTCGTTTTCTCAGCTCGGTGGATTCTTTTAATGGCTCTGAGGAAATCGAGGCGCTGGTCAGCACTGGTAGCTTTTTCAGTTTGACAAGCAACCCTTTTTGTTTAGGGGTTTTGCTCTGGTACACAGTTCTTCTTTCTGAGTCCCTTGTGTCAGGTTTAGTATGTCTAGTTAGAGTTGAAGAGTCATGTTTCCCTGTTGTTCTTTCATGTGCCATATAACCCTGAAATGCCAAGAAATTAGACACTTAGCACACATTGCAGAGTGTGGATGACACACTGCCTCGATGGCAATGCCCAGAAGGTATTATGCTATGTGTGGCTTTACTGAGATGCCACCATGTTAGAGACTCAGGAGTGATGCCCAGGGCCTGTCCGGCTAATATGGTGCCCAAGGAAAAAGGTGCTATGACTGATTGTGTCTACAAAGTGTCTTTTCCCCTCCAAAACAAGCATAATATTTGAGCACTTGAAGATTATATGACCCAACTTTTATATAAAAAATATGCTTTCAGTTGCCTTTAAAACTCGACTTCAGGGTGTATTAGCGAGTATGTGTCCAATAATTTCATTGAGGAAGGTAAATGAAAATGTTTCTCGGTAGAGGTCTCAAAAGGAGTCTGGGACTGCAACTTTTTCATCTGCTCCCACGCAGAGTATGCAGAAAGTGCATGTGCTCATGCAGGCTCACCGTTGCACTTTGGATCTCTGCGCAGATTGTTACCAGCGCTTAGAATTCCTGGGAGATGCGATTTTGGACTACCTCATAACCAAGCACCTTTATGAAGACCCACGGCAGCATTCCCCAGGGGTCCTGACTGACCTGCGCTCTGCCCTGGTCAACAACACCATCTTTGCTTCATTGGCTGTGAAGTATGACTACCACAAGTACTTTAAAGCTGTCTCTCCCGAGCTCTTCCATGTCATTGACGACTTTGTGCAGTTTCAACTTGAGAAGAACGAGATGCAAGGGATGGACTCTGAGGTTAGTGCTGTTTAAACTGTGAACTCAGTGCTGAGAGAAGCAGTCAACTTTGAGTTTGGGCAGTTTGAGCTCTGATTCATGGCTGTCCAGAGGGATAGTTACAGGCCAGGGCCAGGTTGCCCAGATGCTGTGTGATCTCCAAGCAGAACTGAGAATGACTTGCCTCACTCAGGTAGGCCTTTGAGTCTTGGCTGCCCACTCCATGGACCAAGTGGTCATTCAGGCAAGGAGCCTGGGTCTCAGTTACACTTGAGTGAGGCTCCTACAACAGTCATAGAAAGTTGTAGAAGTGCATCTCCTCCCATGCCCCAAAGTGGCCTTTGCTTCTCTGACATCACAGGATGATCTGTTCCTGTCTTTTCTAAATGGGTCAGGAATATTTGGTAGCCTCCCAGGTAAGCCTCACAAATGTACACTTCACATTGTTTGAAATGGCACCTCTTGTTTGTAAACTTTGGGCTCTGGGATATCAGTGCTGCCTTGCTCAAATGTGTGCATGCTGCACTGCTCTGGCTCTGTAGGCAAGGATACTGCACAGCTGCTCGTTCCCCTCTGCACCTGGTGGCCAAGGAACTTCATTCTAGTCCATGGCTTTATTCTCAGCTTACTGTTTTGACCTTAAGTTTTACTACATCTTTTGCAATTGAACCTAGAGAGTCTAGGGTTGAAAACCTCACAGCCAGGGCAGGGCTTATGCTCCCCACTTTGCCTCTGTTTGCAGTCTCTTCCAGAACTCAGCCAGTAGTGAGGTGATGAGAGGAACCATCCATGTACATTTCTAGTTAAATTCTTTACAGTTACTTAAGCTTTAAGTTTAAGGACTTTACTAAAATTCAGATTCTGTTTTTATGCCAGTGAGGTGTATTGGCTTTGTTAGTTTTTCTTCATTCTTTTACTGCCCTTTGTCTGTATCAACATGTGTAGAAGTAGCAATGCTTGACACACATAGCATCTGGCTTTCCTCACTGAGTTGTTTTTTCTTAAAGAAGTCTTTATCTTTCTGGGCCTTAGCTTTCTTAGCTGTAAAGAGAGAGAATTAAACCTGCCAGTCTGAAATTTTCTTTATATCCCAGAGCCATGGGATATAAGTAATGGCCATCTTAGAGAAGCCAGCTTTTGAATATATTCAATAATTTGTATACAAATTAAAATTTTCCGTTTTTCTTTTCTTCCACAATAATTTGTGCTTTGCTGTTATTCTTAGAAAATACAAGTAAACAAAAAAAAAGAAAAGAAAAATAAAATTATGTGGTCCTCATATAGTCAGCTTTACCATTTGGCAATATGCCATTGCTAATGTGTCCAGACTTAATGTACATGGAGATGCTGGTGTGCTGCACACTGAATCTTACCTTTCACTTGATGTGCTGTGCATTTCTGAGTACCAACTGGCATCATGACTTGACGTACACTCAACTTGAGATGGCTGCTTTCTTTAAATAATCTTTTTGACGGGCCAGTCAAGTAGTGTTAGTTAAGACATTTTGAGTATGAGTATGATTCACGGGCTTGTAGATTCAGTTAGTTACATTGTGGCCTTTACATAGGGAAGGTTTTAGTCCGCTGATCCAAGTATATGTTGTGTCAGCTTTGCTACCATAGTGAGTGTATGTTCATGTTTCTGTGACAGGGAACCTGGAGGGAAAGGGCTTCAGAAAGGATTTCTGCGCCCCCAAAGCAGCAGTCTCTACCCTCCTCCCTGCACTGTTGCCCCTGCTGGACACTCAGAGAAAGGTGTTCTAATAAAGGCAGTTGTTTGGCTACAGATGATTTTAAAACAATTAACTTCTAGTTTCTGTGTTAAACTTAGAAGTGTTTTTTCCTTTGCTGGGCATCAGTTACCTGTCAACTTTTCTTTCTTTTTTTTCTTTTTTCTTTCCCTCCCTCCCTCCCTCCCTCCCTCCCTTCCTCCCTTCCTTCCTTCTTTCCTTTCTTTTTGATAAGGTGGTTTGGGGTTTCCCACTGCCATGAAGTAGGCATGCCATAGGTCCTGGCTCCTCTTGTTAAATATCAAAAGTCGGCTGAGAAAAACCAGTGAGCCTTTTTTCCTGACAAGTTTCTTCTCTTCAATAGCTTAGGAGATCCGAGGAGGATGAGGAGAAAGAAGAAGATATCGAAGTCCCCAAGGCCATGGGGGACATTTTTGAGTCTCTCGCTGGTGCCATTTATATGGACAGTGGGATGTCTCTGGAGGTTGTCTGGCAGGTGTACTACCCAATGATGCGGCCGCTAATAGGTACAGTGCTGGCTCTTTTCCTTTGGAGTATGTGGAAACATTGTTTAAAATGCTTATAGAGTCTTTGGTCACAAAATCTTTCATTTTGATTATAGAAAAATTTTCTGCAAACGTGCCCCGTTCTCCAGTGAGAGAATTGCTTGAGATGGAACCAGAAACCGCCAAGTTTAGGTAAGAAGGAAATGTGCCTAAAAAACTAATGTAACTAAAAACGAGAGTTCTTAAGAAACCATAACTACTGACTCTGAGAACGTCTGCACAGACGTTCTATGACCCAGTTTCCAGTTTTGGTCTGATTGGCTGCGCTTTTCCTTTTTTTTTTTTCCTAAAGCAAAGCTGAATGAAGGAGGAAAGAGCCTGTGTTGATTGTGCAGTAAGCCTGGTTCACAGTCAGCTTATAGGAGGAACGCTCAGCCCGAGAGGGCTAGAGGTGCTGACTGACAATAATAACAAATACCTCTGACTTCTAATTCAAACTGTCTGGTTTTTGCAGCCCAGCGGAGAGAACTTACGATGGGAAGGTCAGAGTCACCGTGGAAGTGGTGGGAAAGGGGAAATTTAAAGGTGTCGGCCGGAGTTATAGGATCGCAAAGTCTGCTGCAGCAAGAAGAGCCCTCCGCAGCCTCAAAGCTAACCAGCCTCAGGTTCCTAACAGCTGAAGCCTCCAGATGTGCAGACAGCAAGACGGTGAACCAAAATCACAGAAACACATCAAACGATGATTCAGAGTTGACATGGAGCAGAGTATTGAAGGCAGAATTTAAAGTTTGATAACAAGATAGATAACAGAATAAAACATTTAATATGTGTATAAACTTTTTGGAACTAATTGTAGTTTTAGTTTTTTGCGCAAACACAATCTTGTCTTCTTTCCCCACTTCTGCTCTGTTTAAATCACAAGAGTGCTTTAATGCCGGCATTTAGCAAGTTTTGAAATCATTTTGACGGGTTTTTTTGTTGTTGTTGTTTTGGTTTTTGCATTTAATTTCTGTTGACTTTGCTTGGTGTTAAGAGGCCATGGATCTTGACCCTCTAGAAGTCCCTAGAACTGGGTAGAGTCCTCTGGCCTTGCAGTCCCTCAATACTAGTGCCTATCCTGCAGCAGTTGTCGAGCCCAGCAGGACAGAATAGCTGTGACAGAATCACCAGTGTTGTTGGGTGCAGAGCAGACTCCCGGGCTCTGTTGCACTTAATAGTAAGGGACAGATTTGAGTCAGTGTTGCTGTTGATGAGTCAAGCCCAGGTTTTCTGAAGCCACATAGTGCTGCATAGAGAGGGTTCTTGCCTTAAAAGTAGAGACTTGATAGTTTTCTTACTTTTTGGTCTTTTGGGAACAGATTGTTTTGCTTTTCCTTTATCTTATTATGCATTAGATGAGATGGGGTGACACAGCTCACTAGGGTACTTGCAATAGAACGATTGCAGGTAGGATTTCTGTCACACGTATATATACACTAAAGACATTCTCAAAGCAGGGTGAGTAGTTTGGAGTTTAAAACATCATTATAGACGGGGCATGTGACTAGGTGCCCAGTTTTCCTCAGACCTTCCTGTCAGGTAGTCCTAGTGGTGGAAATTCTTGCCCAGTTGATTATTGTTTTAACAAAAGGACCCTGAGACACAGTACACCTATAGATGCTGCAGGTTTGTAATGAAGCTGAGCCTCATTTAGAGTGGCAGAGCAGCACACCTGCTCCTGTCCATTTTCCGACTGTGCCTGCAGTGTTGCCAGCATCACCAAAGCTGTGCCATTTATGCTTGGGGTCAGCATTGAGGTGGACTGCCAGGACTGACACACCTGGGGTGGAAGTCACTAGTTTCGATAAACTAGGTCATTAGTTCCATCTCAGAATAAAAGGAACTAAAGCTTTTAGGCATTCCTGGAGCTTCTTGTTAAGGCTGTAGGCACTCTTCATTCACACACCTCAGTTACCCTCCTTTTGCGTGCATTTTCCCAGTTGGTGCTATGTTTATGTATCATGCTTGAAGTTTAATTTTTGCACTGTGACTATAATACCTCTTGATTTCCATTTTTAAAATGCTCTATGGGTTGGTCATACCCTCCCACCGACATGGTAGAGGTTTGCTGCAATTTGCCCTATTATGCTTGAAGTTTCAGCGGGCTGAGCCAGGGTGGCTCTTACTTCCACACATCCTTCTGAGGCTGATGCTTCATGTAATGCTGCACTTAGGTTTAAATTACCATTGGTTTTGCTGTGCACCACCCACCCACAAGATACCTGTGTATATGTGTGTGTGTGTGTGAACACACAGAAGCTGTCGGACCCACTTTCTGAGGAACCTCAAGTGAAGGGGATAGTGAGTTTCTCCAGGATCATTTGTTGGCACTAGTCTTAAACTTAAATTGGGATTTAAATTATTAAGTGAGTTTTTTTTGAGGAAATTAATTTGGGCGACTTGTTTTAAATATTTGATTCTGATTGAGATTGTAGTTATCGATTTGATTTAAAATACCCCCACTTCCCATGCATACACACAAATCTTAATGCAAGACATCATAGCAAGTTCAAACCAGGTGATCTTTTGAATGTTGTAGCTATAACTTTGACAGTTAGATAGTAAGGGGGTAGGGTTTGGGGAGGTGGAGTTTGTTGTCCTATCATAGTCTCTTGGTAATTTATAAACTACCTGATTCTCTGCATTGTGACTCATGCATTTATCCCTGTGTCATGGAATGCTCTTATCCTAGCACCAAAATCAGATTGTTTCACAGTTCCGATTCCTGGTGGTAGAAAAATGCCTCAATATATTTTGTGACCATAAGCAGAGTATTTTTTTTTTGTTAATATTAAAAAGTTCAGAGTCGGATATGATTAGATCATCCATTCTCAGGGCTCAGACTTCCTCCACTATTCAGAATGTTTTATCAACAGCAAACTTGGGCTGTTTTCCTTTTTTTTTTCCTTGTTAGATGAACATACCTGATAATTAATATGACTCACAGTTTGAAGCATTCTGTGATTCACCCAGAGACCAAGTTGAAAAAATAAAAAGTATGAGTTAGACACATGATGATCAGGAACGCTTCTGGGTTGTGGCGTTTGCCCCAGGTTTCCCTGGTTGAAAGGCTTTGCATTTCAGAGAAAAGTCGCTCTCACCTGGCCTAATGACTTAATGTTCCTCCTCTGCCGGTGTAGCAGATCTGAGGCAGAGAAGATGGCCAGTGCCTGGAACGGCTGGTGAGGTCCACTGAAGAGGCAGCTGCAGAAGGTCCTCCTGCTGCTCCTTTGTGGCTTTACAGTCCTAGCCATGCTACGTCTTACGTGGCTCTGTCCTCTGTTATGCCCATGCTGCACAGGCAAGGACAGTGCTCGGTATGCTCTACCTTCTTCCAGGGTTAATCTAGAGGAAGGGACATGGTTGGGCCTTGCTGCAGTTCTGATTTTCAAATTTGAGAAGATACTGTGATGCCTGCAGCCTTGTCACACACTTGCACAACTTAAATATTATTACGTCTGTGGCGTTTTCTTTTTCTATTTGTAAGGTGAAAGCATGGCAGAAATTTTTGACTGAACACTTAATTATGCTTTTAAAATGTTTTGGTTACATTTCTTTTTTTTTTTTTTTGTATTATGTGAAATGATTAAATTTAGAATGACCTCTAGCTAGCACTCCTATAATTATCCTTTAAAATACGGATGTTTGTATTTTCCTGACAGTCGCCTGCCCTCAGAAAGATGCAGACGTGCTGTCTAGTTAGCAGGGATTTGAGGCTGCTTTGTTCTGCTCTTCAGTTCCTGTGTGACTGCAGAGCACCGAGAACAGCCAAAAACCCACAACCACCCGGTTCGCTTGTAGGGGCCTGTTGATTTAAAACTATTCCCTGCTCAGTGAAGGTGTCTAATCCTTCTGCACAAAGTTACGCTAGCAAACCGAGGCCTTGCACCTTTATTTCATGGACCTGAGCTGAGCCTATATCCTCGTCCTTAGCTGATGTCGTGTCTGCAGGGGTACTCGGGTTTTGTGTGTCTCCTCTGTGCTTGATTTAACGACGTCCAAGAACCTATAGTTCCCACCTGCTGATTACTTTTCTGGAATTTAATTATTTCTCAATAAATTTTGTATTTTATATTGTATACCAGACATTTTAAAGATATGTTTAAGACCAAGAATAGTTAAAATGATTGTAAAAGTTGTGTGTCTGGCATGGAGACCATGTGCTATCCACTAGCAGGGAAAATGATCACCTCAAACTAACTTGCATATATTAGTTTAATCATTATTTTATTCTTACTCAGTTTTCTTTGAAGAACAACCACAGACAGTTTAAATGTTACAAATGCCCTCAGAATTCACCTCAACTCTGCTGGTTCTGTAGCAAAAGTGCGGAGGTGAATGGGAAGAACACGGCTGCCTTTGCTGTAAATAAAGGGAAATGACTAAGGTGAAGTCAGACTGACTGACAGTTCTGCTGACAATAAACCATGGCCATCACATGCTGCAGCTTTTTAAAGACACGTAGTTCATGCACATGGCTGTCACTATAGGTCTGCGGTCAGCACCTTATGGATCACAGTTACCTTTAGTTGTTTGTTTTGTTTTCATTTTTCTTTTTAATAATTGTAGCCAATAAAGTTATGGTCTGTTCACTTTGTGTCTTTTTATCTTTTTTGTTTTAATGTTGTTACTTAATGCAGTGTGAACAAGCAAGTTGTGGTCGCAGTAGTAGTCTTGGAAGGTTGTCCTTCCATAGGAAAGCCCATGAGTTGTGTATTTTAATAAGATTGTGTTCAAGTTGCGCTTCATGTTCTGAGAAATGGCATAATTGTCTTTTAATACCTTATAATAGTGGTGTTCTCTGCTGAGGTCCTACCATGCTGATTGATGTGTACCAGCTCTTGGATTGTCTGTGATGTATTTGACATGTTCCTTATTGGGTTTGATAATTCTGGAACAAAGTGGACAGAATGTTCACTTCCAGATCCTTAGAACACATTTCCAGCATTGTTGGTTAAGTGAAAAGTTTATTAGTTTAAGTTTTGACATTTTGAAAGGTGCTAACATGAAGAGGGATCACCAGACTGAGAGGAGCTAAAGTGGATAAGATGTAGTTTCTTTTTAGATTTCTTAGAACATTTTACCAGCAGTTAGCATGTTCATGCCCTTACCACTTTCACTGGGTAGCATTCTAAGTACACACTCACATGTTCCTTTATAGTAAAAACGAACAGCAATTTGGGAATATTCTGTCAGGGCTGCTTGTTTATTTTTGTTTCTTTGTAAAGTACAGTCAACCAGTAATCGCTTATGTGTACATCGTGTGAGTGTGTGTGTGTGTGTGTGTGTGTGTGTGTGTGTGTGTGTACACCTAGAGAGCCACCTATCCTTCTCCAGGCTTCTTCAGTGAAGTTAATGTCATAAGCATTTTAGAAAAGTTCCTCAATAGCTGCTCCTTGGCAGATCTTTGTGCTATACCTGGTTCTTGCTGATAGAAAGGAAGCCATAATTCCTACCTTTTGAACATATGGGCGTGCACGTATCAGGTTCTAAATTCTCAAGTTGATTCTGAAAGCGCAGAATCAACTTGTAGAATTGATACAAAACCTGACAAGCTGAGTAGCTTCCGTCTTACTAATGTGAGCATCTGTAGGCTTCTCTCATCTGCCGGGGAACCTGTAATGGGCTCTGTGGAATACGTGGGAAATTCTTTGAACTGCCCTGGGATCATCAGTCCTGCAGTGGAGCCTGCATTGGCCTCAAGGACTTCAGCTAAGGGCTCAAGGGCCTGTGATGAGCAAGATGTAGAGAAGGACTGGGTATCAGGCCTGTGCTAAAGTCCATGTTTCCACTCTTCCCCAAGGATCATAAAGGCAGCTTCAGGGGGCTGGGTAGGGTGGGGTGGTTCAGGTGGCCACCTGGCTTGCCTACCTTTAGGGTAAAGATGGAGTTCTGTGAAGTCCTGGCCATCAGGCTCGATGTGTCCAGAAATCCCTCCCAGATGGGCTGAAGAAGCCTGGAGAAGGGACCAGGGAGCTTGAGATTGCACTAAGTATTGTCTGGGTCTGAATCCCCTGAAGTAAATCTGTCAAGGATCCTGATGAAGGGCTCAGTAATGCAGGCAGGATGGCATAGGTTGGTCGACATGGGAGAGGAGTAGAGACGGTGGTCCCTTCCACTTAGAGAGTGAGCAACACTGGCTTCTGCTCCAACAAAGGCATGCATGTGTATATACACTCACAGCAAAAGTATGCCCTTGATGGCGTTCTCGCCCTGTAGAATGAACAGCATTTGTTCTGGGTCTGGTAACTCAGCTTCTCGTGATAGAAGTTGGGATTGGTGATGTGTGGCATACAAAGAGCAGAATCTGGCTAGGAAGTCGCTAGCTGGTGAAGTGAGGCTGTTGACATCTCCAAATGTTTCTGGCATTTCTGAGAAACTAATTTTGGTGAGCTGCTCACTCAGCGTTCCCTGTTTGTCTTGCCTACATCCTTACTTCCCGCGGCCTGTAAGTCTGCTCTGTGGAGTGGAGATGGGTGGATTCTAGAGACAGCCACAGATGTGATATGGCATGAGTTAAAAGTGTGCTGCTTTGTTAATGACATTTGGGCGTTGTGAGTGAAGTGTGTTCTTTGCAGGACTTTTCGAGTTTTATTTATGCCTGAGTGTGCTGAGTGTCAGAGCTACGTTTCTCTTCTTTGACCACAAACACCTTCACAATTGCATCCTGAGTAGTGTTCAGGACATGTTCAGGCAAGGTCGTACACAACTCTGAAGTAGTTTGGGACCCCACCTTGGTACTTTCCCACCACAAAGTGGCCTGCTTCCCTGAAATTGGGCTAGAAGGGCACCCATTTCTGGTGCAGAGGTTCTACTGAATCAGGTTTATATAAAAACCAGTCTCTGCTTCTTCACGCTGGCCCCTGATTGTCACAGGGAAGACTGTGACTGTGACCCATGAAGGCTGTCCCCGTTGGAGGAATTGCACCTGACCCAGCTCAGCTTCCAGGAACCCCATATATGTCCTGCCAGCCCTAACTGTGACTTCAGACCCCGCCATCCCTCCCCAAGCCCCAGCTGCAACTCTCGGTGCAGCCTCCTGCGCTCAGCCCCTCTTCTGCTGGGGCCACTGCTCTGGGCCCACATCAACACCTCGCACCCCACTGGCACCATCTCATCACATATCCGATCCACTGGAGTGCCAAGAACGTGTCAGCCATCCCATGTTCTAGGCTTCAAGCTGTGTGCAGGTGAAAGGCAGTGTTGTCCTCTTTCAACTCCACCAACAGAGTGAAGGGCAGGACAGTTACAAATTTGCTAGTTTTTTTTAAACTATGATTTTGCTCAAAGAAGTGAGAACTAGGCCCTTCTAAGTATCAGTGCATCACAGGATTAGGGGAAGAGTAGGGCCTGCTGGCCAGTTGGACACAAACAAGATGTGTAGAAATGAGAGGAGCCGTCTCGAAAATCTTGACTCGCTCTTAAAGCTTTGGTTGGGATGGATACTGCATATTGTAGCTGGTGTGTCTCCTTTTCACTTTGGCTGCACAGTTCACTTCTTCAAAGCCCTGGAGAAGCAGCAATGAATAACATGGTCCTGACCTGGTCAGGGGCAGTTATGCCCTGTGGGAAAACAAGCTCTAGCCAAGACAATAGATACTACTGTATAGGAACAAAGCAGTCTCTTCTGGGTAGTCACTTCTCGCTCTCCTGCCTCCACTCTGCTGTGTAGCAACGTCTGGGCTGTTGTTCTCTTGCTGTGGATCCTTTGGGGGAATTGATCTGGGCAGCAAACAAGCACAAAGGCTTCTATTGGTCTCAGATGTACTGATGAAGTAGTTACTGAAGTGGGCTAGGGAAGTGGCCAGGACGAGTGGAGCGGTCCTGAGGCAGGCAGGCTGCGTCCCTCAGGCACTGCTGCGAACTTCACACTTCCTTTTGCCAGTCTGTCCCATGGGAGTATTTGTGAAGCGGATACCGCCCAAGTTGGTGCCTGCTCTGTGCAGCTTGTGGTGACAGCAAGCCTGCCTCTCCAGGTTTCAAAGGTATTGTGCTGTTCTGCCTCAAGCAGTAGAGGCAAAAGGCACACTAGAAAAGAGTGTGAGCTTTCTGGTTGTTGTTGTTTGTTTTGGTTTTAGTTTTTTGTTGTTGTTGTTGTTGTTTTGCTTGAAAGCTGTAAGGTCACTTTGGATTTTCCTTGGTGGTTAAGTTTATATGGGAGTGTGCTTGTGTGTACATGAGCATGTGTGTGGAGGCCATTCTTCAGGCACTGTCTACCTATTTTGAAACAACGTCCCTCCCAAGCCTGGAATTTGCTGAGTAGTTATTAGCCGGTCAGCTGATCGACAAGCCCCTGCCTCCACTTCCCCAGCACTGGGATCTTAAGTGTTTTACATGGGTTCTGGGGATTCAAGTCAGGTCCCTAAGTTGCATGGTAAGTGCTTACTAACAGAGCCTTCTCCACAGCCCTTGGTGGTTAGTTTTTAAATTCTATTCACCTATTCTGGTATGAAGGGCTGAGTCAGTCTCTCCAACAAGCTAGGATGCCAGTTTGTGGTCTGGTTAGAAATAGAAGATGGAGTCTGTCCAGACCTGGAGCTTTCAGTGACTGCTGGTGTTAACAAAGGGGAGCTGCTGACAACCAGTTGCCATCTCCGGGTGTATAGAATACCTGAGATTCACGCATGTCTCAGGACATCTGAACTTTAACCATCCAGAGAGAGAGAGAGAGAGGAGCATGGAAATCATGCCTGGAGGAGCCTTGCTCTGCTACTCTTCAGCCAGGTTCTGGCTCTCTCGGGGTTCTGTCTCCTTGCCTGTACAGTGGAGTTGGCCCAGCAGACACCTAGAGTTGATAAGGACTGATTGGGGAGGGTACAGTACCAGAAGACTGGAGCACAAGGACGCATCCATTCAAGGTGTCTTAGTCATTCTTCTCTTGCGGTGAAGGGACAACTCTTTTAAAGGAACATATTTCATTGGCGCTGGCTTATAATTCAGAAGTTTAGTGCATTGTCACTGTGGCAGGAAACACGGTGGCATGCATCCAGACGTGGTGCTGAGGAAGTAGCTTGAGAATTCTACGTCCTGATCTGAAGGTAGCAGGGAGAGAGAGACAGTGGGCTTGACTTGAGCATTGAAACCCCAAAGCCTATCCCCAGTGATACATTTCCTCCAACAAGGCCACACCTAATTCTTTCTCAAGTAGCCCCAGTCCCTAATGAGCAAACTTTCAAGTCTATGAGCCTATGGGGGCCATTCCTATTTAAGCACAAGGGGGAAGACGTGGTGTGTTCTGAGGGACAAACAGTTCTTGACACAGAGAACTTCACACAGAAGTTAATGACCCAGTGACAGGTGTCATCTTTTCAGGAGACTCCGTGCTGTGCTATGCTTATTGTTGTTATCTTGTCAGAATGCAGAATCGCCTGGAAAGTGGGCCCGAAGGCATGCCTGCAAGGAATTCCATCAGTTGTTAGGAAAAGACCCATTTTAACTGTGAGTGGGACCATTTCTTGATTATAGGAGTTCAGAATGAATAATAGGGGAAGCGAGCTAAGCACCAGCATGGGGACATCTGTCTTCTGTGTCTTGACTATGGACGCCTTGTGGCCTGCTGCTTCAGGCTCCTTCCCGCCATGCTGGACTGCACACCTGAACTGAGAGGCAGAAACAAACCCT
This sequence comes from Microtus ochrogaster, assembly GCF_000317375.1. NCBI lineage: Eukaryota > Metazoa > Chordata > Mammalia > Rodentia > Cricetidae > Microtus > Microtus ochrogaster. Next base: position 40,052,531 of record NC_022009.1, on the reverse strand, counting down.
TTAGCTGTGAGCTGCTTTTTCTCAAGGTATTTTATCACAGCGAAAAGAACAAATCACAGCACTTATTCTTTTAAAGGGAAGGCTACACACACTCTGAAGATGCCAGCCAGGCATGGTAGAATAAATAACTGACTTTTTTTTTTTTTCTGGCAGGATTGGGGGTTGAGTCTGTGGCCTTATGCATGCTTGCTAGGCAAGAGCTCTGCCAGTGACCTGCAACACAGCTCGAAACCCTCAATAACTTGTGAAGGATTAGTTAAAGGTGCTTGATCACTGAAAGTCTTTAAAATTAATTTCCACATTTCAACCTGAAGTTGTGTGGGCAGTTACACATCTCTACTGCTCTGAGGATGGGCTGCGTCTTTCTAAACGACAATCAAAATCTGGGTTTCCATGGGGAAATCTTTCTCCTGCTTGCCGCTCTGGGCTCCCAGATGTAGGATGGCCTCTGCCAGACCAGTGATTAACAAACAACACAGCTGGAATCTCTGGGTATAGCCTCCAGCACTTGCCTTTAGAATAAGTTTTCCTGAAGAGCGCATGGGCTAGCCAACTGGGGACAGCTACGAGCTGATTCTAAGCAGGCAGGAGGGGTCCTGTCCCCATAGCTGTCTCGATCCTCTCTGTTCTGTGGATGGAGCTTTTCTGATGGCACTGTTTAGAAAGACAACTCAGCCAGACACTAACATTTGACACCACTGGGGCATGAGGGGCAGTCCATGAGGGCTGCCCCTCGGTGCCCTGGGACACGAGCCTGTTAGGGATAACCCTCAGTGCCCCTCCTCTTCTGCATGGCCCAGATCTTGGTGCCATTTCTGCATTGTGTCCACACCACTCCCATTTCCAGCATAGCAGCAGAACCTCATAATGAGGGTTTTGAGCACCTCGCTATGAATCATGACAAGGGTACCCGGTGAAGGGCCGAAGGTATTTGAGATCCTCTGGGACCAAGTGTGAGCTATTACCAAAACGAGACTCCACTTAATAGGGGATAAATCTTGATATTGTTAAGTTTAATATAGTTTGATGGTTGTAAATCCAGAGACTCTACCTTAGGAATTTGCTGTGTGTTACTTTTATGAAATATTTGGTCAGGTGTTTTTTTTAAAGGTACAGCTTTTCTCCTAAGTGCTAATTTCTGTGGGCTTAACAAGAGAATTTTATACTGATGTCAAGCACGCTGCCTGTTCGGGGTCCTTTAAAAGGAAAAGGTATTTGTTTTAGAGAACACAGTGACAGCCAAATCAAGAAGTAGATTATTTATATAAATGTCTTTAAGAACAGGAGGCCTTAAAGCAATGTAATGTTTAGATTGCCATATGAGGAGGGAGTCCACACGTGAGGCTGAGCAGCAGCTTTAGTGTGTTAGCTGGTCAGGACTGGGCATTCATTCCTCCACGCGTGTTCATTTTCTGTTGCCACATAACAAGTCCCCATGCTTACTGGCTCAGAAGACACACATCTTAGCTCACATCCTCTCTGTTCTGGAGTCCCAGCTCAGCCTAGCTAGGGTCTTCCTGGAGTTCCCAAGGCTGTAGTCAAGTTTCCCCTGTAGCGTTGGGCTCACACAGGCTCGGTCTTCATTTGTGCTCCGTGACTGCTGGTAGCGTCCACCATCTTGTAGATGCAAGTACCTGGTTGCTAGCTGCCCACAAGCACCCGCCTCCCCCCCCCCACCCCAACTTCATGGCTATCTTCTTAGGAAGGTCTGGATTGGCTTCTAAAGGGTCTGCTCCAGCACCTAGGTCATCTTTATCTCCATGAACTCAGTCCATTGAATGGGGAACCCTTGTTCCTGATGCATCCCCTCGCATCTTTGCCATAGAAGGTAGGCCAGCCACAACAGCAGGCAGGCATCACTTTCCTGGGCCCCACCCACACTCACAGGCAGGGTGTCAGATGAGGTGCTTGCCATCCGCCCACTGCACCATGGAGTGAAGCTGAGGACCTCTGTGAGCTTCGCTTCTGAAGGAACCCCAGCTACATACCGTTTCAGAAGAGGGTCATCACCAGTTCCAGTGGAATTTTAGGCTTAGATTATGTACCCTAGGCAGGCAGGTGATACCAGGGTGAGAGACTGCAATGTGGGAACCGTCACTAAGGCCTCATTCTGTGTCCGCTCAAAATACACTGAATATGGAGAATTCGTGTGAACCGGCACAGGTTCGCTGCTCGGTTTTCTTTCCTTGGGTCCAAGTGCTGAAGTCTCTGAGCGCTCACTGTTCATGACAGTCTTCCCTGATCCTTACACCTCAGAGCAGTCAGAGCCATTGTCTCTGGATTAGGAATGGATGTTACTTTGACATTCCACAGTTCCAAGATCAGAAAGCCACTGTCGCCCCTGGTCTTTACCTGTGATAATTAGCTTGGTCATATTGACACGATCTAGAATCACCCAGGGAGAAGAACTTCTGAGAATGTTTTTGAGGGATTATCTTAATGACATTAATCAGTGTGAGAAGTCTCACCCACTCTGGGTGGCACCATTCCCTACGTGTGGAATTCTGATCTATAAGAGTGGAGAGAGCCAGCTGAGCGCTGGCGTGCATACATTAATTAGTTCGTTGTTCTTTGCTTCTTGCCTAGTGTGAGAGTGGCTGCTTCAAGTTATGGTTGCTGTGACTCGCCATAAGTGATGGGCAGCAGCCTGTAACTAGGCTAAAATAAACCTTGTCTCCCTAAGTTCTTCTGAGTGATGGACGGCAGCCTGGAACTACAGGCTAAAATAAACCTTTGCTCCCTAAGTTGCTTTGGTTGTGGTATTCTATCACATCAATGGAGACTAAACTAAGATACATATCCAAAACCAGTATCCTTTGGGGGGACAGTGTGCTCATCTACCCTGATTCTCCACCTTACACTCGTCCAACTGATCACTTTCCATTTCCCAATTAACACAGAACCTACTTGTAGTCAGATAGGACACGACAATTTATTTTTTCAATAGGTACTGTGGGTCAGTGGGAAGTAACCCGTCAAACCCTATGTCCTAGCAGCCAAGGAGGATGCTGTGCTGTTGTGATTCCAAAGACAAGGAAGTGGGGAGGGGCAGGAACATTCATCTATGAGAAAGTGTTTTTAACATCAGCAAACGTGTTGCAATGCCATTAAGAAAGTTTTTGTTAGGGACACGTTCGACTTGAGGTTTTTAATTTGTTTGAAGTATTTTGCTAAAACAGAATTATGCTGGAGTTTATATAAAAGCAGAAAAAGACATGAAAAGTTTTAACTTAAGCAGCAAAATATAGAGGCTAATCTTATTTAAAAGTAATATGTATGTCTTGATTGAATGCCCAGATACGCTCAACTGGGACTTTTTAGTGGGATCGGGTCTGAGCTGTTACACTGAGTTATACCAAGAAGGTTTCCTTGGGCTTATATTGCCAGACCCGAAATACTCTCGTGGCTGCATTTAATAACGAATTGAAAGTCTTGAGTAAGGGGATATGATTTTTTATGACAGAAGGAATGCAAATAACTCTTAGTCTCATTGCCTTGACCGGGTTTGGTTTGATTTGACGGAGTTTCATAATGACTTGTAACCTGTGATGACAATATGCAGGCCCGCACAACGTCATTTAAGTCATTCATTCTGCGTGCTGTAAAAACAAAGAGATGGCAAATAAATACCCAGGACGTTCATTGTTTGTCAGAGAGCCCAAGCCAAGAGTTTTCAGTGACCTTTTAAAATATGGTCCCAGGCTAGTACTAAAATGTCTGTCACTCAACACACACACTTGCACGCTGTGGCCTTTTAACCCATGCAGCTTGTGTTTTTCTCTTTCAAACGGGCGTATGAATTTCCAATCAGCTGCAGCGACTTGGGCTTTTGCATGGGAGGATTACTGTAAATTGCAGACTGACAATTACAATACGCAGGGCACTGGCGAGTTATTAATGGGCTCGCCTACCGATGGCCTTTCAGCGCACCCTCAGACCCGCCGAGCTGCAGTCTAATTGGATCCAGGGGTTCAGGCCCCCGTGGGGGGGATGAGGCGGCGGGGAGCAGGACTCTGAGACCTCCACCCCCCCTCCCAAGCGAAGGAAGATATCAATTGATCACAGAGGGCTCCTGCCCGCCGTGGCTCTTATTCACTCTCTCTGTAATGACTTGTATTGGCTTAAGGAGTTCTGCATGATTTGACAGCATCAAGTTCAACTGACAAAGACCAGTAGGTGACTTTAATTGAAGACTTCTATTGCGAGAGATTTTATGCGAGACAGAGCAATAGTCCGCAGACACAAAAGAGGCCTGGAGAAAGAAAAGAAAGAGAAAGAAAAGCGCTCAGCATTTCCAGGAGACCGAGGCCAGATCCCAGGCTAGCTTTGCTTTCCTCTATGCTTTCACCCCGTCAGTGGCGGGATGGGAGGGGGACCCACTTGGCGGCCCCCGGGCCCCAGCAAATTCTGCAGCTGCCTCTCCTCTCTTGGGTTTCAATATTTATCTTTGGGGATGAATTATGTCCAGGCATAAATTATGTTTGACACATCTTGATGCTGGGGGGAAAAATTAAATTTTTCACTGCTCTGAGAAACATTCCACAGACCGTATCGCGCGCTCCCCGTGCATCCTGAGAGAACCAGCGTCGTGCTGTTTGGTTTTACAAAATTAAATGGACGGCCTGTCTGAAGCATTGGAAGGGTCCGGGGATAACGATCAGTGAGTGAATGAATCAGAGAGAGATGATGGTGATAGGACCACATGCTTGAGTCCTGGAACAGAGGAGGGCAAGGCTGGGCCAGCCAGGGAGCACCTCCCTCTCAGGGGCTCTTAGAGAACTCTAGCCAAGGCCGTTGTTCGTGGAGGATGGAGCAGGCTGAAGGCATGGTGTCATCTGGGCAGTGGGCAGCTGACATCCACTGGGAACCTGCTGCTTGCTCTTGGTTAGAGCACAGGGGGAGCTGAAGCCTCCTTCCCCCTTGATCTAGTGCCTAGGTAGGCTCTGCACAAGTAACTCAGCTTCCCTTCTCTTCCCCACACCTCTACCTCGCTGCTTCTCACCGTGACCCATACAAGCTGAGTCTTTCATGCCTCTAGCATTTTTACTTTCTCTTCCTTAATTTCTCCCCCTCCCCATCTCCTGCATCTTACAAATTTAAGAGCTAGTTTGGTCAGCTCTTCCAGAAGGCATCCTCCTCTTGCCTTTCTTCCCGGCGGTCTGATTCTAAAGCCTGCACTCTCCACTCCCCCAAAAGGGTCAAGAAGTACTTAGATGTCTACAAGAGCCAGCCAGACCAGTGTGGGTCCCTAAGAAGGTACCACAATACCCCAAAACTTGAGAGGAAGCAATGATGAGTTCTAGTGGAAGGTGGAAGGGGAAGCAGAGAGGCAGAATTAGGGTCACCTTGGAAGGAGGGTTGTCCTTGAGGCTGGACAGGCCCTTGGGCTGTGGCAAGGGTAGATAGTCCTGTACAGAGTCCAGACTCAGGAAATCCACTGGGTACTGATGCCAACTGGTGGAGGGGGCAGGAATGCTGCCAAGGCCTACAGCTTTGGAACGGTGAGTCCACTAGGCAATGCAGGGTCTGGTCAACCTTACTTGCCAGCTCTGCTCCAAGCAGATGCCTTCAGACCAAAACTGGAGCAAATCCACGCCCTGCTACAGCCTTGGCCTCTGCTCTGGGAATAGCCCGGTTTCACCTGCCTGGCTCCTGTCATACGCCTTCAGCCTTTTTTGGATGCCAGTTGTAGCCTGGGTATCTGCCAGGGTTTTTGCACCATTTGAGGCTTCCCCCTGCTGCTCCTGCTACTCCCGATGCTCCAGCTGCTCCAGCTGCTCTCCCACTCTATGATGCAGCCCCTGTCCACTCCTCACTCAGGCCCTCAGCTGGCCCATCATGACTGTCACTTGCTGCATCTCTTTAACTCACCTCCCAGTCCCCTCTACCCATCTTCCCCACTCAGGGCTGAGCTCCACCCACTGATTTTGAGTTCTTCCTGCTGTGCCACTGAGGAGTGAGTGGGTAGTGGGCTGGAGAGGGGTGTGGGGTGGGGTGCGCACAGCATAAGGGGAAACACGAGTGTGGGGAGGTGAACAGGCTGGTGTAGAATCACAAGAGTTTGGTCATATACAGTCACAAGTGACTTTGGACCTGCACCTGAGCTTCACATGCCTCACTACAGGGGTGATCCCAGCAACAGCTGGAGACAGTATTAAGCTCAGCCCAGGGTCTTAGGCAGGGCAAATGTGAACAGGTCTATGACTATGTCACTGTCTTATAGACAACTGTGTATCACGGTCAGCTACTCCTACCTCAAAGTGGGGTGCCTCCTTTTACTTTAGAGCAACTTCAGATTTATTCTTCCTGAATGACCTGCCCCGGGGAACTCTGAGCCCCAAAGCTGCCCTAAGCTGCCAGGCAGGCTGGGGAATAATTGCTCCATGAGGCACAATGGCTGGGTCAGTCATTCAGTGACCAAATTGGTCCCCTGGATGTCATCATCACCTTGGCCACTCTCCCCGCAGCCGCAGCCACTCAGAGGGCCTCATTAGGCAGCTGTGGGAAAGCGGTCGACCCAGGCTGTCAGACTGGCTCTGCCAGGCATAATTCAGCCTGCAGGGGAGACACGCGCACTAGACTCCCTGGGGCCCTTGGGTGGCCTGAAGTCATTTTGGTCCCTCCTCTCTTTATAGGGGGGGGGGAGGGAGAAGAGGGAAGAGACTTTTAAACTTCCCCCAAGGATATGTATAAGAGGAGGTTCCCTGTTTTTTTCCTAACCCCAACCCGAAGCTGAATCCTGTGATTCTAAGTTTCTAAGTGTAAAAGCGGCACAAGGCCAGCCCACGAGGCTGAATGAGGCTGCACAACTGGGGATCTAGGTGGGAAGGGGGAAAAAGAGGACATAGGCTCACAAGTGGCCTTGTGGATATCGGGCCCTGTTGCCTCCCGTGCAGGAGCCAGCCTGACCTTGCTGGCAAGGCTCTAGGGAGTGGCGATCAGAAGGAATGGTGGTCTAGAGCCTGGTAGCTGGAGCCCTCTTCCCTCAGTAGGATGTGGGGGTACAGCCCAGATCTCAAGGCCAACACATGAGTGGGGGATTGTAAAGAATGTTTCCTTCACCCTTCTCAGAGGAGCCAGTGAAGGAATTCCCTTCCCTTCCCTCCCCTTCCCTTCCCTTCCCTTCCCTCCCCTCCTTTCCCTTCCCTTCCTACTGCAGAGTGAGATTGAGAGAGTCAACTGAGACTTGAGGATCTTTCCTGGTGTAACCTAGTGCCTCCTCTCCCCAAGGGATTTTCCAACTAAGGAGAGAAAGTGGCTGTCCTGCTCACTGGAGAGTGGTGGAGGGTGGCTTGCCCTGCAATTACTTTAGACACAAGCAGCTTCCACCCTCGCCTTTCATGTGTCGAAATCTCCTCTCAAGATCTTTTGATTGAAATCACGCTCTATGCAACATGATGGTTTTGAAAAGCAGTGTATGTATCGGGAGGAGAGGGTGTGGGAGAATGGGAAGAAGAGGTACCATGAGGCAGGGAGACAGGCAGAGGCAGTAGCGCATGGGAGGAGGACTCCATGAGTCTGGAGACTTTCCGGAATAATGCTGGATAGCGGTAAATAGATGACGGTAACGATGATGAAGGTGATATTGAGGCTAATAGAGATGATAACGGTAATGGTAGTGATGATGGTGGCGGTGATGGTAGCAATGGTGATAGCGATAAAGATGATAATAGCGATGTTGATGGTCAAGGGAATGGTTATGATAGTGAGGATGGTGATGTTAATGGTGATGGTGGTGACGGTAATGATG
>NC_022009.1:40018104-40044393 GCF_000317375.1 Microtus ochrogaster | reverse complement strand
TGATGATGGTGATAATGAAGGTGCTCATGAAATGGTGGTGGGGATTAAAACAGTAAAAGTAATTATAATGGTGCTGATGATGTTGATTATAGTAACAGTGATTGGTGATGATAGTGAAGATGGTGGTCTGGAGATGAAAATTATGGTAATAATGGTTATATTGACTCACCGTGGTCTTAGATAAAGTCCTTCCTATTTAATTTATTGAATTTCAGATATTTTCATGACTCTAGACAGGAAGCCCATTCTGCCTCGTGCTGGGGGACCTGCCTAGTCTCCCAGCTGGAAGTGGGTCACCAGCTCAGCTTTTCTGGTGCTGACAGCACCTGACTTCCTGGCCCCTGGAATCCTCACCTGCTAATCACATCTACAGGCCTTCCCTGGGAGGAGTTCCCTGCCCCCCCCTTGGTTCTGGAGAAAATCACTGTGGATCAGGTTTCAGCCCCTGGGGATGAGTAGGTGTTAAAAAGAGGCCAAACTGGATTTGTCAGAAACCAATCAGTTTTGGTGCATGAATGTGCTCTTGGTGCAACCTGCTAGCCTGGTGTTTAGGGGTGTGAGAGGCCAAGGGAGGGGTGCAGAGCAGGGCTCTGGGAAAGTGCTTAACCCCAGGGTACCAATTAGTACCCTGTTTGGCCTCCAGAGCCAGGCAGAGCTGCGGGGAGCCAGGAAAGGACTCAAATTATTGCTGTCATCTTGCCTTGTGCAGTATCTATGGACTCAGGTCTCTACCCAGCTGCTGTGGCTTCAGAAGCCAGGGGTCCAGACCCCTGCATCTACTTAGCTTTGCTTATACAAGGGTCATGTGGTAGATCTTTAGGGAAAAACTCCGCAAGCTGCAAATTGCCGATAACATGCAACTTATCTGTGCATGTCTGTGACCAAGAATGTTGTTTGTGCATGTGTGTGTCTGCTGCGTGTTTGCATGTGTGTACATATACACCTGTGTGCTCGTGCATGTGGAGATCAGAAGATGATCTCAGGTGCCATTTCTCATGAGCCTTCCACTTTGTGTTTAAGGCAGGGTCTCTTCTATGGCCTGGAGCTTTGGCAAGCAGGTTAGGCTAGCTGGTCAGGAAACTTGCAAAGGTCTGTTTGTCTCTGTTGCTCATCTCACCTTCTCAGGGATGACAAGCATGCACCACCACTCCTGGCTTTTTATCCACAAACTGGGAGCTGAACTTGAGACTTTATTCTTGTGAGGCAAGTGATTTATTGACTGAACCATCTCCCCAGCTCCTAAGAAATACGTTTTTAAAGTAGCCAACGAAAGTCAGGCCCAGGAAGGGCCCAGAGAACAAGTGTTCTACTCTCTCTAGCTTGTCCCTTCTGAAGAGTTCTCACTTGACCTTGGGGACCACAGCTCTGTCTCCTACACAGGCTCCCTCTCTGCCTGGCCCTGGAAGTGAGTTCCTCTAGCTGTATTCCTGGCTCTGTTCTTTCTGCACTGTCCTTCCTTCTTCTTGTCCAGATGGCCTCCTCATTTCCTTGCAGCCTTGGTGACCAAGGTTCAAGTCCCGAGTGCAGAGCAAACCTCAGTACCAACCCATGGAGCATCTCTCCTTAGAGGACCACTGGAAACTAGCCACCTTCACAGCTCTGCCCTGTAAAAGTCATCCTGTTCCTTGAGGTGCCCAGAAAGAGGCCTCAAAGTAATATCTATCAACAAAAAAAAATTGTTTTTTAACAAATAAATCTTACTTGAAGACCAGAGGCAAAACTAAAGCCACTAGAGGTCAGGTAATGGTGACACACACCTATAATCCCAGGATTTGGGTGACAGAGGCAGATGGATCTCTGTGAGTTTATGGCTACCTTGGGCTATACACAATCAATGTAGAAACAAATCCAGATGGTGGTGGCTCACACCTTTAATTTCAGTGCTAGGACATCATGCCTTTAATCCTAACACCAGAGGGAATATAAAATGAGAGGAGAGAGACTTAATCTGCTTAGTCTATGGTCGCCCAGCCATGGTAGAGGTAAGACTTCTCTAGTGGCTTGGCTGCCTTGCTTTTCTGGTTTTCAAGTTGAACCCCAATTTCTGTTTCTGGGTTTTTATTATTTGTGCTACACCTCCCCAAGAAGCCCCATGTTCTTGTCAGCTCTTCCTCCATCTGAACCCTAAGCTTGGTCCTCCTCCAGCCGATCTCCTCTCCCCTGGAGACCTGAAGCAGATGCCCTGCAGATCTGCTCCTCTTCAGCCTTTTGTGATCCCTGTACTACAGCACCCTGATGGCCTCTTTCACATGCAAGTCTCGGCCACCCATCCTCCCTCCCAGGACACCTCCCATCTGTCTCCCTGAGTAAAATACTTAGGAGAGCCTCTTGGTGGCCTCTGTGGTCTTTGCTGTGAAAGTTCCCCCATCTAAGCCTATGCTACGTCCTTATTTTCCAGAGTGAGTCACACCATGCACTTGGCCTCAGTTTTCCCACCCGTGCAATGTTGACAGTACATGGCTAATGCGCACGATCCATGGAAGAGCGTTGTTGGGTCCCATGTTGAGGTGACATCTGCCTGGCCCCATGTTGAGGACTATTTGTCATGACATCTGCAGAGTCCGTCCAGCTTATTCGTCCGTGCTTGGAGGGAAACATGAGGACTAAGAAAGAAATAAACGAGTCAACAGATAGGATCGGGAGGGCATCTAGTAAAGGTTGAGCTTCACCTTGTGTTTATTTCTCATAGCCTTTTTATACCCCAGTCCAAAGGAGGGGGGGGGAGAAGCAAAAGGCTTCTTTACCAAGACACAAAGAGCAAACAAAGTAATTACCTGCTCAATACCCAAAGCATCAAAGAACCACACCCTAGGTCAAAGCATCCTGTTAGTAGCCACACCTTAGGGCAAACTTTCTGTCGTGTAACCTTGAAGGAGAAAGAATAGATCTGAACTCTCTGACCTTTAGGCAAAATGGAACGGATTCACTTCTGTAGACTCCCACAGAATATATAGAGCAAGAGGCACCATTTTTGTAAGTGGCATCATGATGATCTTGTGCGTGTGTGTGTGTGTGTGTGTGTGCTTGCAGCGAGTTGGCATGCAAAGTGTTCATGCACATGTATGTAGAAGCCTCCTTTGTCACTCGTCCACCTTATTCTTTGAGGCAGGGTTTCGCAGTCATATCTAGAGCTGGGTAGCAAGCTCGTTCCCGGGCTTACCTGGCTCCTGTTCTGAGACTGGAATTATAGAGAGACTACTGCACCCACCAGACATTTAAACGAGTTCTGGGAGTTGAACTCCAATCCTTTGACTTGCATGGCAAGGGCTTTAACCACCGGCCCACGTCCTCAGGCTCCAAATGTGTATTATACCCGTGGAAAAGACAAGCCGGAGTCGGCAGGCTCCCTTGGCACTTTCCTTGTCCTGATCATCCAGGTTCACTGTCAGCGTTCAGGATTCAGCAGCTGCAGCTGTAGTTTCCTGCCCTGGAGACACCAGCTCTGCTCCCCACACTGATCGGGAGGCCATGGAAGTCCAGCCTTCAGGAGGCCATAGCTCAACTCCCTTGTTCAGAGGTGGAGCTTGCTGCAGGCTGTCCTGGCAGGTCTAAGCACCACGTTGTCTACAGTGTCCTGCACTGTGGCTGGAGCTCCGGTGGCCTTCCCCTGCTTCTAGCCCGACCTCTCCAGACCCCTGCTGGTAACGTACAGAGTCTTCCTGCCTCCTGCAACCTGCTCACATTGGAGCCCGTCTGCGTCTGCTTTCGGGAGATAGAACAGTCTACTGCCGGCAGTAACAGGAAAAACAGCCATGACGACAATTAAAAAAAAAAGCCACTGTCGGCATGTGAATCATTTGTCATGCCTGGTCTTCTGCTGATCCTCTCATCCCTCTGCGGTAGCTGCTGTTTACAGATGGGCTTAGACGCTGAATGACTCCCGGAGGCCTCACAGCCAGGGCTATAGGCTAGGTTCCAGCTCTACAGAACTTGCTGGGACCACCAGGCAAATGGCCACGTTGCTGTCTTCCCTGCATCCTTTTGGTCCTTTTCTTTCTTTCTTTCTTTTTTTGGTTTTTCGAGACAGGGTTTCTCTGTGGCTTTGGAGCCTGTCCTGGAACTAGCTCTGTAGACCAGGCTGGTCTTGAACTCACAGAGATCCGCCTGCCTCTGCCTCCCGAGTGCTGGGATTAAAGGCGTGCGCCACCATCCTTTTCGACTCCGGAGAAAGAAGGGACCACAGTGACACCTTGCCTTGTAAAATGAAGAAGCAGAGACAGCAAGCATAAAAGACTAACCTCAGGCCACACAGCGAGCTGATGTCACCACTGTTTTCACTGCCTTTGGCAGAAGCTTCTAGAAGTACAACACTAGAAAAATCACCCACGTGGTCTCTTGTCAAGGTTAGTGAGAGGGAGTCTTAGCTATCCAGACTGCTCTTCCCTTCCACTTTTCTTTGGGAGAACTTGGTCCCCTTAACAGGCCTCCAGCCCACCAACTTGTGAAATGTGGGCACGAGGACCATGTCGCTGCCCTCCTCAGGCAGAGGAGAGGGGATCGGCAGCAAAGAGCAAGGAGGAGTCAAGTGGCCCTTAGCCCAGGAGCCAGAGGCTACCTGGGAAAGGGAACCTTATACACCTGCTCACAAAGCAGGTGCTGAGCCCAGCCCAGCTGTTCCTGGGCTTGCAGAAGGCAATGTCCACCACCCACCACCAGAGGTGGGCCTAGAAGGCAAGGCATCAATCTGCTTTAGAGGAAGTTTTGTGCTTTAAATTCTGAGCATAGGAGCGAGGGAGATGGTTCAGTGGGTAAAGGGCCCACTGTGTAAAAGTGAAGACCTGAGTTCAGATCCCCAGAACCCACATAAAGTCTGGTAGACAGGAAGATGGTTCTTAGGGCACACTGGCCAGCTAGTCTAGTCAAAATGACAAGCTCCAGGCACGAAGAAAGACCCTGTTTCCAAAAGTAGAATGGAAAGGAGTAGAGAAAGATTCTGGGCCTTACCTCTGACTTGGACTTACACACACACACACACACACACACACACACACACACACACACACACACACACCAGCATGCATGTATGTGTGTGTGCTATTGGCCACTATTAAAAGTCCACCACTGAATGATTATTGAACTAGCCTTATCCTGAGTCTTTATCTTTCCCACAGATTGCTCCCTTGTGGTCCTGGCTATAAAATGACATCATTTGAAAGCTATCTCTTGGATGGACTTAGAAGCTAAATGGGGAAACTAAGGCATCTCAGCTTCTAGTACAGCAGAGGGAAGGGCCTGGCTGTGGGCTCAGTCCAGTCAAGGGGCAAAGCCTTTCACTTAAAATATCCCATAGCAGTTAGACCCTTTGTATCCTGGGCTGTATCCACACCCCTGGTCCAGTTCTGACAGGATCACCATGGGAGGGGGGCTTGGCTATGCAGCTGTCACAGAGACCCTAAGTGCTGTCCTCTGTGGGTGGCTGGCTCTGCCTGCTGGTTTGTTTTTCGAATCTCAGGGCTATGGGGTTTGGTGGGTAAGTGATGATTCACCAGCTTCAGAAGGTTGGTTGTGTTTATTTAAGACCTTACAAACAGTTTACAGCCAATGGGCCGTGGTTTACAGCCAGGGAACCACTGTGAGATGGTCTTAGAGGCCACCGGGAGGGCAGACCTCTTCCTTGCAAGAATACAAACTGAGTGTGATTAACAAGGATGTGCCACCAGCGTGCTGACTTGGGGGACTCACTGGACGTTCCTAGCTTTCCCTAACTTGGGTTGGATTGTGTGCCTCTGAAAGATACACTGGCATCTGAACTCTCAGTGCTTCTCATCTTTGAAACTGGGTCCTGGTAGACACAATGGAGTGGAGGTGAGGTTATGTGGTCAAGGTGACTCCTAAACATAATGGCTGGTGTCCTAGTTACAAGCATGTGAAAAAGCACATTGAGGTGACAGTCACATCCCTCCTGGAAACAGGGCATAGGCTTAGCCTGACACTAGGCAGCAAACGCCCTTGCTTACTGGGAGCCACCAGAAATAGGGACAGTCAAGCACTGATTCTTTAAGTACTCCTTAGTATGGTTCTGACTGCACCTTGGTTTTAGATTTTTAGGGTTGCAGAGTTAAGGATTTGATTGTGCAGTTTGAAGCCACTCCATTGTAAGTCCCTTTGTTAAGGGGCCCTCAGGACGTCACTGGTCCTATTCACTTTCAGGCCTCTGCTATATCTGCTCTGTTTTTAATTGGTGATTTTTTTTTATTAATTTATATTGAACTCTACGTATTTCTCTGCTCCCCTCTCTGCCTCTCCCCTCCCCTTCAGACTCCCTCAAGGTCCCCATGCTCCCAATTTACTCAGGAGACCTTGTTTTTTTCTATTTCCCATGCAGATTAGATCCATGTATGTCTTTCTTAGGGTCCTCATTGTTGTCTAGGTTCTCTGGGATTGTGATTTGTAGGCTGCTTTTCTTTACTTTATGTTTAAAAACCACTTATGAGTGAGTACATATGGTAATTGTCTTTCTGGGTCTGGGTTACCTCACTCAAAATGATATTTTCTAGCTCCATCCATTTGCCTGCAGATTTCAAAATGTCACTATTTTTTTCTGCTGTGTAATACTCCATTGTGTAAATGTACCACATTTTCCTTGTTCATTTTTTGGTCAGGGGACATTTAGGTTGTTTCCAGGTTCTGGCTATGACAAATAAAGCTGCTATGAACATAGTTGAGCACATGTCCTTGTGGCACAATTGAGCATCCTTTGGATATATACCCAAAAGTGGTATTACTGGGTCTTGAGGAAGGTTGTTTCCTAATTTTCTGAGAAATCGCCACACTGATATCCAAAGGGGTTGTACCAGCTTGCACTCCTACTAACAATGCAGGAGTGTTCCCTTTTCCCCACAACCTCTCCAGCATAAGCTGTCAATGTTTTTGATCTTGGCCATTCTTACAGGTCTAAGATGGAATCTCAGAGTTGTTTTGATTTGCATTTCTCTGATGGCTAAGGATGTTGAACATTTCCTTAAGTATCTTTCAGCCTTTTTAGGTTCCTCTGATGAGAGTTCTCTGTTTAGGTCTGTATTCCATTTATTTTTATTGGATTATTTGTTCTTTTGATGATCAGTTTCTTGAGTTCTTTGTATATTTTGGAGATCAAACTTCTGTCTGATGTGGGGTTGGTGAAGATCTTTTCCCATTCTGTAGGCTGTCGTTTTGTCTTGTTGACCATGTCCTTTGCTTTACAGAAGCGTTTCAGTTTTAGGAGGTCCCATTTATTAATTTTTTTCTCTCAGTGTCTGTGCTACTGGGGTGTATTTAGGAAGTGGTCTCCTGTGCCAATGCATTCAAGTGTACTTCCCACTTTCTCTTCTGTGAGGTTCAGTGTAGATGGCTTTATGTTGAGGTCTTTGATCCATTTGAACATGCGTTTTGTGCATGGTGATAGATAGGGATCTATTTTCATTCTTCTACATGTTGATATCCAGTTATGCCAGCACCATCTGTTAAATATACTTTCTTTTTTCCATTTGATATTTTATACTTCTTTGTCAAAATCAGGTGTTCAAAAGTGTGTAGATTAATATCTTGGTCTTCAGTTTGGTTCCATTGGTCCTCCTGTCTGTTTTTATGCCAATACTGGGCTGTTTTCAGTACTGTAGCTCTGTAGTAGAGTTTGAAGTCGGGATTGTGATGCCTCCAGAAATTCTTTTATTGTATAGGATTATTTTGGTTATCCTGGGTTTTTTGCTTTTCCATATGACGTTGAATACTGTTCTTTTGAGGTCTGTGAAGAATTTTCATGGGATTTCGATGGGCATTGCATTGAATCTGTGGACTGCATTAGGTAAGACTGCCATTTTTACTATGTTAATTCTGCCTACTCAAGAGCATGGGAGAGCTTTACATTTTCTGGTGTCTTTTTCAATTTCTTTCTTCAAAGATTTAAAGTTCTTGTCATAAAGAACTTTACTTGTTTGATTAGAGTTACTTCAAGATATTTTATGCTCTTTTGGGGTGATGTTTCTCTAATTTCTTTCTCAGCCCATTTATCATCTGTGTACAGGAGGGCTACTAATTTTTTGGAGTTAATCTTGTATCCTGCTACATTACTGAAAGTGTTTATGAGTTGTAGAAGTTCCTTGGTAGCATTTTTGGGGTCACTTATGTAAACTATCATATCATCAGCAAACAGTGAGTGTTTGACTTCTTCTTTTCTGAGTTGTATCCCCTTGATCTCCTTTTGTTGTCTTATTTCTCTAGCTAGGACTTCAAGAATTATATTGAATAGATATGGAGAGATTGGACAACCTTGTCTTGTTACTGATTTCAGTAGGATTGCTGTGAGTTTTCTCTCCATTCAGTTTGATGTTTGCTGTTGGCTTGCTGTATATTGCCTTTATTATGTTTAGGTATGTTCCTTGTATCCCTGCTCTCTCCAAGACCTTTATCATGTAGGGATGTTGTATTTTGTCGAAAGCTTTTTCGGCATCTAATGAAATGATCATGTGATTTTTATTTTTCTGTTTGTTTATGTGGCGGATTACATTGACAGGTTTTTGTATGTTGAACCATCCTGTCATCTCTGGGATGAAGAGGACTTGATCATGATGGATGATGGTTCCGATGTGTTCTTGTATTTGACTTGCCAATATTTTATTTAGTATTTTTGTATGAATGTTCATGAGTGAGACTGATCTGTAATTCTTTTTCTTAGTAATGTCTTTATGTGGTTTGGGTATCAGGATAATTGTAGCCTCATAAAAAGAGTTTGTCAATGTTCCTTCTGCTTCTATTGTATGGAACAATTTGAAAAGTATTGGTATCATTTCGTCTTTGAAAATCTTATAGAATTCTGAGCTGAAACCATCTGGTCCTGGGCTTTTTTGGTTGGGAGACTTTTGATGATTGTTTCTATTTCTTCAGCAGTTATAGGTCTGTTTAATTTGTTTATCTGGTCTTGATATAATTTTGGTAAGTGATATTTATCCAGAAAGTTGTCCATTTCCTTTACGTTTTCCAATTTTGTGGAGTACAGGTTTTTGAAATATGACCTGATGATTCTCTGGATTTCCTCTGTGTCTGTTGTTATGTCCCCCTTTTCATTTCTGATTTTGTTAATTTGGATATTCTCTCTCTGCCTTTTGGTTAGTTTGGATAAAGGTTTGTCTATTTTGTTGATTTTCTCGAAGAACCACTCTTTGTCACATTGATTCTTTGTATTGTTGTTTTCTTTGTTTTTATTTTGTTGATTTCGGCTCTAAATTTGATTATTTCCTGTCATCTAGTTCTCTTGGTTGAGTTTCCTTCTTTTTGTTCTAAAGTTTTTGAAATGTTCTGTTAATTCACCAGTGTGGGATTTTTCTAGCTTCTTTATGTAGGCATTTGGTGCTATGAACTTTCCTCTTAACATTGCTTTCATTGTGTCCCATAAATTTGGATATGTTGTGTGGTTATTTTCATTGAACTTTAGGAAGTCTTTAATTTTTCCCTTTATTTCTTCCTTGACCCATTGGTGATTCAGGTAAGCATTGTTTTAATTTCCATTTGTTTGTGAGCTTTCTGGGATTAGTGTTGCTGTTGAATTCTAGTTTTAAGCCATGGTGATCTGATAAGATACATGGGGTTATTACAGTTTTTTGTATCTGTTAAGGTTTGTTTTGTTACCAAGTATGTGGTCAATTTTTGAGAAGGTTCCATGAGGTGCTGAGAAGAAGGGATATTCTTTTATGTTTGGATGAAATATTCTATAGATGTCTGTTAAGTCCATTTGAGTCATAACATTGGTAAGTTCCCTTATTTCTCTGTTAATTTTTCGTCTGACTGACCTCTCCAGTGGTGAGAGTGGAGTGTTGAAGTCTCCCACTATTAGTGTGTGGGGTTTAATGTATGATTTAAGCTTTAGAAATGTTTCTTTTACATATGAGGGTGCCCTTGTATTTGGGGCATAGATGATCAGTATTGGGATTTCCTCCTGATGGAGTTTTCCTCTGACTAATATGAAATATCCTTCTTTGTCTCTTTTAATTGATTTTAGTTTGAAGTCGATTTTGTTAGGTATTAGGATAGCTACACAAGCTTGCTTCTTAGGTCCATTTGATTGGAAAAAATTTTCCCAACCTTTTACTCTGAGGCAATGTTGGTCTTTGAGTTTTAGGTGTGTTTCTTGTATCCAGAAGAAGGATGGGTTCTGTTTTCATATCCAATCTGTTAGCCTGTGTCTTTTTATAGGTGAGTTGAGTCCATTTCTATTAAGGGATATTAATGACCAGTGATTCCTATCTCCTGTTAATTTAGGTTTTGTTGTTGGTGATGTGAATTTGTGTGTTTTCCCTTTTGGGGAATTGCTGCTGTGAGATCATCAGTTGTCTGTGTTTTTGTTGATGTAGCCAACTTCCTTGGGTTGTATTTTTCCTTGTAATACTCTATGTAGGGCTGGGTTTGTGGCTAGGTATTGGTTAAATCTGGTTTTATCATGGAATATCTTGTTTTGTCCTTCTGTGGTTATTGAAAGTTTTGCTGGGTATAGTAGTGTGGGCTGGCATCCGTGGTCTCTTAATGTCTATATAACACTTGACCACGACCTTCGGGTCAATGAGAAGTCAGGCTGATCCAGTCTATTTGGTGTTCTGTACACTTCTTGTATCTTCATAGGCATATCTTTCTTTAGAAATTCCCTCAGCTTGTGTTTTCTTTATTGTCTTTATTTCAGTTTTCAAGTCTTGAATAGTTTCTTTCATATATTTGATTGCTTTTTCTTGTTTTCTTTAAGGAATTTGCTAATGTCTTCCAATTTTTTGTTTGTCTTTTCCTCCATTTCTTTGTGGGAATTTCTCATTTCCTCTTTAAAAGTCTGAAACATTCTCCTGAAGTTATTTTTTAGGTCATTTTCTTCTGCTTCATCTATATTTTGTTGTTCAAATCTTGCTGTTGTAGGGCCTCTAGATTTTACTGGTGTTGCTCTTTGTGGTGTTGCATGTGTTCTTACCTTGTCTATTCATCTTTTCTTCTAATTGTTGTGGTTGGGGCTGTCTGTGACTCTGGTGATTGATCTTCTAGGTACCAGTGGATCCAAGGCTCAGATGGTTGTTCCTCATGATAATTCAGTGCCATGGTTCTAGTTACCCTGTTGCTCACTCCATGTTCCTGGAGGTCGCTCAGCGCTCCCAGGGTTTGAAATTTGTTGTCTCAAGCCTGATCTGGTCTAAATTGCAGGCTCAGACCTGTTTCTGTAAATGTCCCTGGTCTAGATCCATTTCTGCAGAGGTCCCTGGCTTGGGGTTGGTTCTGCAAGGGTCTCTGGCTCTGATCTTCTCCCTCGGAGGTCCCAGACTCTGGTGCTCCTGGACCTGCAAAGGTCCTGGCTCAGGCCTACTCCCTCTGAGGTCCCAGACTCATGCCTGGACCCACAGAGATCTCTGGTTCATGCCTACTCTCTCGGAGGTCCCAGATTCACACCTATATGTGCAGGGGTCCTGGCTCAGGCCTAGTTCCTTGGAGGTCCCAGACTCATGCCTAGACCCATAGGAGTCCTGGCTCACGTCTACTCTCTTGAAGAGAATGAGGGAGAAAGAGGGGGATACATGTGGGGTCAAAAACTGTGCCAGCCAGAAATGGGAAGCAGTGAAAGGAAGATATACAGAAGGAAAGAAAGGTAAAATGTCCCAAGGCAAAATGTAACTCAAGAGAAACAGGTTAAGTTATGAGAGCTAGCAAGAAATAAGCCTAAGATAAAGTCAAGCATTCATAATTAATACTAAGTCTCTTATCGTGATTTGGGAGCTGGTTGGTGGCCCAAAAGAAAGTCTATTACCTTCCTCATAGAGATACTTTCCTGGAAGAGGGGCATCTTATGGACAAGAGAGCCATTAACCAGGTGGTCAGAGTGGGAAGGATGCAGGCAAAGGGACCATGGAGACAAAGCCCTGATGAGGGCACGGACAGTGTGAGAAAGACTGGTATAGGGCTGGGCAGTATAACTGGGGGTGAGACCTGGAAAATACCTTCCCAGCGCCTTCTACCCAAGGGCAACCACTTCTGTTCTTTCGCCTCAGGGATCTTGTCTATTCTTGTACATGACAATAATGGAGCTGCCCAGATGACACCTTCCTGCCTGTTGTCCTTCACTCTCTGTGGTCTGTGAGGTCCTGTCAGGGTGACGGAGGGTGCCTGGTTCCTGTTGGAGTCCGTAGCGTCCCACTCCAGCAGACTATGGAGGCCATGGCATGCCCATGGTGGCAAAGCCTGACATGGTGGCGAGCAGACCTGGGCAGAAGTACTCTCAGCTGTCTCGGTTTCTTGTCCCCCCGGGTCACATCACACTCAGAAGGCAAAGTGTGGGGGATGCCTGCTGATGCCTGGCTTACTTTCGCTATATGAGCAGTCCAGAGTCTCCTGCTAGAACATGATCAGCCTCCCCTCATGAGTGTAACCATGATATCGTTCGCAGGCTTTGGCCAGAGGCTAACCCAGCCTAGCTAGCCCCTCACATGTATGGCCAGAGGTGTTTCTCTTAGGTGAGTCTAGATCCTGAAAAGTTGACAATAAACACTATCAGATCAACAGAGAGAATCCCCTAGAAAGTTGTAGAGACTGTGTTTCTTAAAGAATCAGTATATGGGCTGGAGAGATGGCTCAGGAGTTAAGAGCACAGGTTGCTCTTGCAGAAGACCCAAGTTCTGTTCCCAGTACCTACATGGAGGCTTACAACAATCTGTAAGTCATTTCCGAAAGGAATCAGACACCTTTTTTGGCTTCCATCAGCACCAGCACACATGAGGTACACATATACCTGTAACAGGTAAAACATTAAAAATACACATAAAAAAATCTTATCTTTTAAAAACCTTTATTAGTGTGTGCTTTATTATTTATTAGTGGGCTTTATTTATTATTTATTAGTGTGTGCTTTATTAGTATCAGATAGCTAAGAAAAACTACCAAATCTTGTCATTTGACCTTAGGCAGGTTCTTTTCCTGCTCGAGGGCCTTGTCGCCTTCTGTGAAGAAGGCCCTCTTCATCCCAAGCTGTAGGGTAATCACATTAGTCCCGGTTGTTTGGTTTGAGACTCTGCCACCCTGGCGAGTGGACTGCTGACCACCGCATTTGTTTGGTTGGAATTCATCTCCTGGTCTACACAAATTCATTTGTATTTATTTGAGCAGCTAAACAAGTCATTGAAACTGGGCAGTCCCAGGCCAGACTCCCACTTTTCCTGTGAAAATGTCTTTGTGGGTCTGAAATTCACACAAAAATGTTCTCACAAGCAAAATGCTTCCGTGGTCTGTGCAACCCCACAACGGACAACTTCTGGGGGATGTGTGCATGTTTCCACCCTGGAAACACACGTCAGTCACAATAACATGCACAGATAAGATGCTTACTGTGTACAGTTTGTAGAGAGGGGGGCAGAAGCTGACATGTCCCCAAGGAGGGAACCAGGGGAGCAACTGAAGTCTCAACAATGTCCAGGTCTGAGCTAGGTGCACAGAGGACTAGAGGCTAAGAGATGGAGTAGGGGCCAGGGCAGGCCTCCTCGAGTGTCTCTAGGACTTCCACACAGCTGATGATGTGGAATTAGATTTCCTGAGCATCTCTGCAGGCCAGCCCCTCTAGAGCTGTGGGGACATTGCTCCATCCCATCCATGGTTCAGACGTATGAGGTGACTTGCTTAATCTTTCCTTTCCTCCTACCTGCTGGAGAGAGGTAGCATGGCCAACAAACCCAATATTCTTGATGTTTCTGAGAGAGCGTTTTTATGAAAAGCATTTTACGCAAAGAGTGGATGGACTCTCAGCAAATGTGGGTAGGCGTCATCTAACCAGATGAAGGCTCAATAGAATGAAAACTGCCGCTGCCCTCCGGCCCTTGAACAGAGGGAATTTTGCAGAGAAGGTCTTAGACTACAACACCAGCCTTTTCTGAGTTTCTAGCCTGAGAGGCCATTTGCAGTGTGTGTCTTGCACTGAGTGTCTATTTCACACAATAAACTCTGTGTATATTCATGCATACAAACAGATACCTCCAAGTGCACAAGCAGGCACATATAGATACGAGTGTCCGTGTGCATGCACACACACACACAAACCCATCCATCCATTCTGTTCCCTCCTCAATCTATCTGACCTACTCCTTTCTTCATTCTAATTCTCAAGCATGTATTGATAGCTCAATCTTTATCTTTTTTTTTTGTTTTTTAGCAGAATTATGGAATTCAGAAGGAGATACAGTCTGTGGCCCGCTCAAGGAACTCCTATAGAATCGGAGCAAGCTTATCCCTTTAATCTGAGGGCAAGTGCAGCAGACAGAGTTCTGAAGGACCTTCAGCTGGATATGTGAGGCCCAGAGCTCAGACTCTGGAGTCTCCTGGCTTAGTAACCACTCTGTGACTTCTCAGTTTCATCTGCATCCACTGATGAATCAAAGTGCACACCTGTCTGTTCTTCTGTACCATCTGGAGGTAGAGGAGACAACAAGGCAAACAGCAAATAAATCCATGTCAGACAACAATAAGCCCAGGCAGAACCCGTGCCACTGGGGCGCAGGACAGAAGGAACTCTCAGGGATAGGAGCTGGGTGTGAGTGGGACAGTGTGGTTGGGAAAGAACTTGACTGTGGAGGGATAAAGAGGGGGTGAGGGTTGGAAGACACTGCTACAGGGTCAGAATACAGAGAGAGGAAGTGTCTGGATACAGAGGCTGGAAGACACTATGCTACAGGGTCAGAATACAGAGAGAGAAAGAGTCTGAATACAGAGATAGGGAGTCTGGGTAGCTGCTGGAAGCTGGAGAAAGCAAGGACACTTGAGCTTCTGGAAGGAGGCAACCTTGCAGACACAGGTTCTAGGCCTATAACTCCATTTCGGACCTTGTCCTCCAGAGTGTGGTGCAGTGCTGAGCTTGGGTCTGCATCCAAGCTCTGGCAGCAGCAAGAAACATTTGGAATTCAGGCAGAAGTGAGACCACAGGTGAAAGACAGTGGCTCTGCTGGGCTGGGCACCTTGGAGGGAGTGGAAAATGATGGGATTCTGGGCAGGTGGGAATGGAGCCAACAGAAAGGGGCATGCTAATGAACTGGGTGTGGTTGAGGCAGGAGAAGCACGGAGGTCTCCAAGGTTTGTGGCTAAGACAATGGTGATGTCCACTGTAAAGGGAGATTTGCAGGAGGGGGAGTGGCCTGGGGGCTGGGTTGGGGTCCCCCTGGGTTGGTGAAGCCTTGTGAGAATGGGAGGACAAGCCGGGCAGCCATGTTTGTTCTGAGGTGCAAGGGATTGGACTGGGTCGGAGTGAAACATTTCCTGCAATGTCACTGGAGGGAGCAAGGACAGCAGTGTCACCTAGATGGCAGTGAAAGAGCATCACTTGTGGTCTCCTTGGCTGCTCAGGACAGGAAGAGCATAGTCCCCAGGGATGTTAAAGCTAATGACAACTTTCTCTCTGCCACACAAGCACAGCCATGGGAGGAGTGCCCACCACAAAGCCAACTGTGATGCTGGTAAGTCCACATAGTCCTGAAGCCCCCTGTGTGCCAGGCTGCCATAGTGAAGGACCAAGGCTGGGTGGCATTCAACAGACTAGACATCCAGGAGCAAGGTATCAGCAAGGTTAACTTCTTCTCTCATTGGCCACTTTCTCTCTGTGTCATCACGTGATCTTCTCACGTGATCTTCTCTAGTGTCTAGCCTCCTCACTTCCTGGTATGCTTGGTTTATGTGTGTGGTGGTGGCGGCGGGTATGTGTGTGTGTTTGTATGGTATGTGTGCACTCGGTCAGCACCAAATGTCTTCCTGGATTGTCTCCTACTTTATTCTTTGAGACAGGGTCTCTTGCTGAATCTGGAGCTAAGCTAAACTGTCCAGCAAGCCCTAAGAATCTGCCTGTCTCTGGACCCCTGGTGTTGGGGTTACAGACATGCTGCCACCGTCCTCACCTTTGGGACAGAGTGGTGGGGGTCTGAACTCAAGTCCTCATGCTTAAGCGACATATACTTCATCGAGTGAACTGTCTCTCCAGCCCCCTATTTATTTAGCTTTTTGAAACAGGGCTTTGCTACACAGCCTTGAACTCGTGAGCCTCCTCCCTCAGTTTCCTGTGTGCCGGTATTACAGGCAAGCACCTCCAGGTTCACTACCCTCTTCTTACAAAGGATACCAATCTCACCGTATTAATACTACCCTAATCACTTTCTTTGACAACCTCTTTAAATGTAGTTGTAGGATGATTGCTTGCAAGTTAAGACCTCAACATACAAACACCAGGGTGGGGGTGGGTGGGTAACACAACAATGCCTGGTAAGACATAAGGCATATTCTCTACACCCTAATTGGGGAACTGACCTTCATTTGGAGAGTAAATTTTCATAGCCATCACCCCATGGATGGGGTCCACATCCCATTCATTTGAGGTCACATTTCTCCTTGCTATCACCCCACTGGCTTAGACACCAGAAAACCTCCCCCCACTCCTGGTGTCCATTTCAATCCCTACAGGCACCCTTCAATGGTCACAGGGGCCTGCTCCCAAACTTGCACCAGCCATGTCATATGTCACGCTGTTGGTGGTGGCCTCCTGTAATCAAACACCTCTCTGAGTCAGACATCGCAGAATTAACAACCCTCCCCTCGGCATAAACAGAGTCGAACTCGAGTGCCAGCAAAAGGATATTGCCTTTTAAATAGCTCTTGACAGCTGTGGAAAATATTATGCCCAAATAGAACCTTTACATATGACAGACATTAATTCTTAAAGAACCCCTAAACGGGTCCTCGGGATCGTTTGTAAGATTTTATTTTATTATGGGTTGGATGTATTGAAGTAAGACTATAATCGTATTGTGTTCTGACCTCTGTTTTTATAGCCCGGTATGAACAGCAGTTAGCGTATTAGATGGAGAGATGTTTACAGATGGAGAAATAAAAACACGCCGATTTACTGTGCTGGAGAAACCCGAAACCAGCCCTAGGCAGGGCCTGGGTTTTGTACGTCAGAAGCCCTGTCCTGATGGGAGCAGACAGCTTGGAAGGTTGAGAATGGGTAGGGCAGGGCCTTAGGCTTCTGTTGGCAGGGGTAAACCTCGCCTGTAGCCCCAGAGTGGCATGGCCTGCCGCCTAGGTCCTTTCAATGCTCCTAACACCCTGACTTTAGGGATCCCCAAGTGGGCTGGGGAGAGGTGTCACAATCCCCAGAGTGTTTGGGTCTCTGACTTGTACAACAGTCTCTAGATATGGGTTTTGGGACAGGTCAGACCCTGGCTGTGCATCTAACCATTCTGGGACTTAAATTTGGGCTTTTCCAAACCTTCAGTGGAAGGAAGAAATTCTGTGACACAGGCGCTTCTGAGGAGTAGAGGAAATATCTGAGAGCTGTGTCAGCCCTTCCCCCCAAGTTTTTCCCCATCCCCTCTCTTTTAAATGTTGCACTGTATTTTCCCATGGTGGGCTGCATAGTTCTTGACCTCCTGTGGTATCACAGGCCCATATAGGGAGTCCCTTTAGGGTCCTCAAAGGGATGTCCTGCTTTTGTTTCTAGATAACTAGCTCAGTGCTGTGCCAACAGGCAGCAGTTGAAGCAGAGGGATGGGTGTCAGTGTCTTTGTGGCCATGGGGTGTTCAGGGAACAAGTGAACATTTGGATGAAAAGTCAAAGCAGTTGGGGGAACAATCATGCCAACATGGAAACGGGGTTCTAGGTACGGGGGACAGGAGAGACAAAGGCCAGGAGGAAGCGCAGGCTTTGGAAGTCTTTGGAAGTAAGAGTGGAGGGGCAGCAATGGTATGGGGTCAGGGACATGATGGGAGTAGGAACAAGCTCATTCTGCAGAGGGCCAGACACCAAGGGCCTAATGATTCTGAGGAACATAGTGCTGGAAGAGCCTAGGGATCCCGATGTCAAACTGTGGGCCAAACGGGTCCTATTTTGTTTGGGACAACTATGGCGGAGAATTGCCCAACAATTATACCACAGTGAAAAGGGCTTGCTGGGAAAAAAAACATTGTTAATGAAATCATCCAGCTTGTGACATGCACACATGTTGGAATATATTCAATAGACATCTGGCTTGCGTTCATGTATTGGTTAATATATTCAGTTACATCTCCATAAGAGCTGATAAACAATGTGGATCAGGCTGGGGATGGTTCAGTGAGTAGAGCATCTGCTAGGTAATCCTGGTGACCTGAGTTCAGATCTCTGGAGCCTAGGCAAGCCAGATGCAGTAGCTCAGATGTCTGTGATCTCGGTTCCCCCATGGGAAATGGGAGGCAGAGACAGAGAGCCTCCGGAAGCATGAGGGCCGGGAAGCCTGGCTGACACAGTCAGTAGTGAAGAGTCCCTGCCTCAAATGAGGTGGAAAGGTGGGAGCCGACACATGAGGTTGTTCTCTGACCTCCACATGCCTGAATTCGCACACAAATCCATATACTTCTCTCTCTCTCTCTCTCTCTCTCTCTCTCTCTCTCTCTCTCTCTCAAAGTCATGAAAGAAAGGAAAAAAGTGGAAGATGGAGGAAGGTGAAGGGAGGAGGGAGGAAGAAGGGATGGAGGCAGAAAACATACTGAAGATTGAAAATTGTGCCTGAGCAAGAGCCGCTGACACAAGCTCCAAGTTCATTGCCATCTAGCATTCCCCAAGGTTCATTCCCCAAGGTTCTTCTATGCCAATGGTCTGAAGCCCCAGTACCAAAGGCTGACATCTCTGCTGTCTTCTGCCCCAGGTATCATAATACCAGTTCACAGGGATCTTCAAGACTTAGGAAGTGGCCTCTTGTAACTCCAGTCTCTCTTCAGCTGCTTCCAGTGAGGCCTCCTGCCCTGGCTGCATTCATTCCTCAGACAAGGACTCTACCCCTGTGTGAGAGCATCCTGGTGAGGGGGTGGGTTCACACCTGTGAACAAGGCAAAGCCCTCACATGAAACTGAAGGGGCTAGGGAAGTGTGGTAGCAGGCATCATTTGGAACAACAGTAGCACTGAGAGAGACAGAAGAGGGGAGGCCAGGCCTATGCGCTCAACTCAGAGGAGACCCTTTCTATAGTATGGGACCATTCTCATTTTGGGAAGATGTCATTCTAGACTATTGTCTTAGGGTTCCTGTTGCTGTGAAGAGACACCATGACCTCAGCAACTCTTATGAAGAAAAACATTTAATTGGGTTTAGTCCATTATCTTCATGGCAGGGAACATGGTGGTATGCAGGCAGACATGGTGCTGGAGAAGAAACTAAGAGTCCTGCATCTTGCATGCAACAGGAAATGGTCTGAGAGTCACATTGAGCAAAGCTTTAGCAAAAGAGACCTCAAAGCCCACCTCCACACTGACATACTTCCTCCAACAAGGCCACACCTACTCCAACAAGGCCACATCTCCTAAGAGTGTCTCTCCCTATGAGTTTATGGGGGCCAGTTACATTCAAACTACAACAGCTCTCATCTTCAGTAGATCAGGAGATTTTAGGGGATAGAGGAGTTATGGAGGAATCCAATTACCTGTCATACCATCAGGGGCCTAAGTGACCAAGTGAAGGACCAGACAACATTAGCGCGCTGAGCCCAGAGCCAGGCACGCTCAGCAGGGAGGCTGCAGGTCTTCATCTCCTCATCTAGGACTCCACTCTGCAGTTTTGCGATGGGGCTCTGGACAGGTGTGGGACAGCATCGCCCTCCTCTTGCCTTCTGATCCTCCAACCAGCCTTAGATGCAATCGGCAAAGAGAAGGGGGCTTTCAGATAATTCCAAACGGTGAAGCAGGCTCTGGATGGACAGCCACCCTGGAGGGCAGGACCCTACTGTGGGTGCCCACACAGAAGACTGTATGAAAGGGAAGGTGTGGAGATCTCCTACCCCAGGCCTGGGCTGACCTCTTGCTCTTCCTTGGTTGGTGTCCGGTTGAGTCCTGGATCTAGAAAATATGTTTCTAGGGATATTTTTCCTCAAGGCATAGTGAAAAGCCAGGTCTGATGCTTGATGTCTTGGGGTACACAGGACAGCTATCGTAAGATGGAGACCTCTGCGAGTGTAGTGAGCAGGATCGTGGCTGAGAGACTCTGGGCTAGAAAGATGTTGAGACCAGTTTAGGTCTTCAGAAGTCAGCGTGCTCAAAGCTGAGAACTCTGAGACCTGATCAGTAGGAAGGGGAGGCTTTTCCTTGGGGCTTGCAGTGAGCCACAGCAGGGGCAGGAGGGCCCCACCAGCTCATCACCCAGTGTGTTTTCTATGTCAGACCAAGCTACTGAAATCACTGCTGTGATCGTCTGGACATGACGCATCTCCTCTAAAGGACTCCTGTGTTGAGAGTTTGGTCTCTAGCCTGCGGGGGGCGGGGACAACAACCTTAGGCTGGACCTCCCCAAACCATGAGCTGGAACAAATCCTTCCCCTTCTCCTCCTAAGCTGTTTATTCCAGATATTCAGTCCCAGTGACACAAAGGTTATAAACACAACACAGGTCGCTTCTGCCAGTGTTTGCTTGCCTAGATAAGTGAGGCCTAGGGTCTTGCTAAGGGTTAAGATACCATTGCGCCCACATGGCTGGGCTTGAGGCTCAGTTGCAGTTTGCTGTGCGGCTGCAAGCTGAGAGTTATTTTCTTCTTTTTATTCCTCCATCAGAATCTGGACCCCACCCAAACCAGACTTGCCATCTCATCTCTGAGCCACAAAGTCAAGCAGGCTTCCCTGAGCATCCATCCTCTGCCCGAATACGGTGATTGCTGGCATTGCTTCTGCTCATAACTAAAACCAGGACCTTGTTGCTCGTTGGCATAGCTGGTGATGGACGTCCAAGCCACGGAGGACAAACCAGTTCAATTAAATGCCATCCCTCCCCCCTGGATCTTTGGGGTGGCTCTACAGTCAAGGTAGGACTCCCATCTTTCCATTTCTCCACCGACTCTCTAAGGTCCAGAGTTGGGGGGGTCTAGGCCTGGTTATGACTGACCAGAAGGAGTTTAATCAAAACTCTCCTCAGATTACATTGGAAATGCACCAGATCCTCCCTTGAACTTCGCTGCAAGATGGAGTGTGGGTGCCTAATGCCTGTGGGTCTGCCCCAACTGTGCTGCATGTACCAGAACCTTCTGACGATGGGAGTGTGTGACGCTGGCCCATGGTATCCTGATTGAGAAGCAGGGATATAAAGGGCATGACAGATGGAGGTGTAGAAACCACCTAGCGGCCCTAGGACAGAGGTTGAGAAGGTAGGGAAGGTTCCTGAGCCTGAGTGGTGTGGGGATTCTTTTTCCCTTTTTTCTCTTGAAATGGTTATAGACTCGTAAGAACTTGCAGAAAGAGGACAAAGTGGTGCCATGGATCCGGGGCTCGGTCTCCCCTGGGGGGTGACATCTCTGTGACTGTGACACGTCACTCAAACCAAAGCATTGTCCCTCACAATACACTATAATTAGCTGGGGTGCATCCTGTCTTGGGTTTCACGCGTTCTCACATGCCTCCATGTGGTTTCGTTTTGGGTGTATCTTTGTGTACAGTTCTGTGACATTTTATCCCATGTATAGATTCCCAGAACCGCTGCCAGGACGCAGACCCTCCCGCCATGATGAAGGGGCTTCCTCGTGCTTCCTTTCCACAGCTACGCCCGCCCGCATGTCTAATCCCTGTGACCGCTGGCCTTTTTTTCATCCCTGTAATTTGACTGGTTTGAGAATGCTAAATCAATGGACCCAGACAACAGGTTAGTGCTGGGCACGGGCATTTTCCACTTTGCAAAATTTCTTTGTGATCATCCATGTTCTTGTATGGATCAATGATTGGTTCTTTTTTATTCATGAGTAGTACCAGCCTATGGAATGAATTTTTAGTTTATTTCATCCAAATTCAAAATGGTCCACTCGATTCCACGGGGAGCCATTAAGACAGTGATAAGAAAGGACAGCATCCTTGTCCTGTTTCCAAGCGAAACCCCCGCTGAGGACTTGGGGCCGTTTCCCTCCATCAATCCACATGTTTGCAGCATGACACAGACTGTGTGCAGCCTCAGCAATGTGACAATGAAGAAAACAGGACCCCAACCAGTTCCAGGTGTCTGTTCCTCTGTGGCCCAGGGGACAGAGGAAAAGACACAATTCTAGTTTTTGGTGGAGGTTTTAAGAATGAAGACCTGAGGTTGCTCCAGAAGCAGCTATAACATTGAGTGGGACGATTGTGGCGGTCTTGCCTGGGGAAGTGAGCAAGATGAGGAACTGGCTAGTGGAAGAGAAGGGCATCTGTGGGGGCTTGGATGAAAATGACCTCCATAGATAGACTTAGAGGGTAGGGGGTAGCCTTTAGGGCACAGATGCTCAAGCTAGGCCTGGTGTGGCTCTCTCTTCCTGCTGCCTGCCAATCCGAATGTAGAGCTGTCAGCTACCTCTCCAGCACCATGTCTGCCTGAATGCCGCCATGCGTCCTGCCATGCTGACCGTGGACTAAACTGCTGAACTGTAAGCCAGTCCCATTAAATGATCTCATTTATAATGAGGTGCTGTGGTCATGGTGTCTCTTCACAATAATAGAAACCCTAACTAAGACAGCATCTCAGGCCCAAGAACACTCTTAGGAGAGTTCTGAGGCTGGAAAGAGGCATGGGATGGTCAGAAGGCAAGTGCATTGACTCCTTTTTTTTTTGTTTGTTTTTTGAGACAGGGTTTCTCTCTGTAACAGTCCTCTCTACCCTGGAACTTCCTTGGTAGACCAAGTTGCCCTTGAACTCACTGAGATCCGCCTGCCTCTGCCTCCCAAGTGCTGAGATTAAAGGCGTGCGCCACCATCACCTGTCACATTGACTTCTTGATTAATAGTCTAAGTGAGACCAGGCAGGGTGTCATTTGTATCTTTGTTGGAGGAACGTTTTTATTTTAAAGCCAATTGATGTGGGATGCCCTTCTGTATATGTATTGCTTTTATTGGCTGATGAATAAAGCTGTTTGGGCCAATGGCTTATCAGAGTAAAGTCAGGCGGGAAATCTGAACAGAGATATAGAGAGAAAGTAGGCAGAGTCAAGGAGACACCATGTAGCTGCCAAAGGAGTAACATGTGAGCACTGGTAAGCCACTGCCTAGTGGTAATACACAGATAAAAAGAAATGAATTAATTTAAGATGTAAGAGCTAGCTAGAAAGACGCCTAAGTTATTGGCCAAGCAGTGTTGTAATTAATCTAGTTTTTGTGTGATTATTTGGGTGTAGGCATCCGGGAAATGAATGAGCAGTCTCTGCCCACAGCCAATGGGAAGCCACTGGAGAATTTTAAACAGGTGAGTGCATTTTCTGGTTTGTACTTTACGATGACCAAGGTGACTGGAAGTCACGGTAACCTCCTGTAACTCTGATGGTCTGGTTTAGGGTCTTTACAGGAGAAATGAAGCATTGTGGGCAGAGTAGTCAGGCGGGAGGTGGAGCAGACTTGAGTGGAGAATGCCAGGCTAGCCTGTCTTGGAGTTGCTGTGTGATCTGCCGTGCATCTATGTGATCCATGAGTTGCAGAGAAAAGGGGTACTGAGACAGGGGACAGGCTCTGGGGAGAGGGGCTTAATTCAGACCACACCTCGCACTTAGCATCACCTGACCTTGGTGTCTTTGTCAGTGGAATATGGAGTACAGTCGCAATCGCAAGGGACTATATACAACATACATGTAGCTCTCTCACAGAGACCCATACGGGGGCTGCAGGGTGTTCTAGTCATCTTTGATCATCTTCTCTCATAATGAGGAAAAGGTGGGGCCTCATGTAGCTTTCTCAACACCATATGTGGCAAACCATGGGGCACAAGGTGGGTGCTCCGTGTAGGTGTGTTAGTGTCTCTCCCCTTTCCTTGAACCCCCTTTAGAGTCTCCTCCTCCAGTAACAGGTAGGCAGGGCCGGGGCTTGTGGGGTGCTCTCTCAGGACATGGGGAGTGTTACCAGGGATGCGATTTGCACACAGCAGAGAGGTGGGTGCTGAGAAGACTGCTGTGGCCACGCACATGCGTCTTTATCTTTTTAGAGCTTGTGGGCATGCCCATCTTTGGAGCTTTAGAAAGCATGTCTCCAGGCAAGGACGTGGAAATGAATGCTTTGCAGGTCTGCAGGGCGGAGACCTCCATATTTTCTTTCTTCTAGACCGCTGGTTTTTCTCTTCTCTTGCTCCCTTTCTCTGTTTCTGAAGTCAAGACACATTCCTCCATCAGTGTGTGCTTGTCAGCATGGCTTCCTTGTGCCCCTCCCCACTCCAGAAACTGCCATTAAATTTTTCAGATGACATTTTATATGGAGGGGATCCGACTGTGCTGGCTTCTGACAAGCAGAACTCTTGGCTGTGATGGATTGAGTCACTATGAACGAGGCTGAGCATGCCAGACAGAATGTGTCTGAAGGTTTTAGGGTCCTCAGTGGCCTCCCTTGGCTGATCAGGCTTCTGAACTAGATGGAGGCTCTTTATTGTATGTTAGTACATGACTTCCTCACAAGGTCTTGGAGATGATGGTACTAAACTCAGAGGCATCCCCATGCATCAGATCGGGTCTCTGTGACAAAGCTAGTCCTAACATGCAAAGATGTCATGTTGGTCACTCTATGTGCACAGAGAAGACCACTCCGTACCCCCACCCCATTCTCTCCATGTCTTTCACTGGGAGGTCAACATTGCTGGGTGTGTGTGAGTAGTACTGGGTTTTTAGAAGTTTAGGGGGTATCAAGAAGCAGGTGGGTGGCACATAGCAAAGGTAGGGGGACTTGCTAGAGGTGTAGTCCCTAAGTGCTGGGGCTCAGGGTGGATGGAGCCTCCTCAGGTCTTGTCTGCATGGTTCTTGAGTCAGTTGTGCTGTATATCTGAAGTGACTATGACCTCACCATCACGCAAACGTTCTAAAAGTATGGACAGCTGTTTGCTAGGGGTCCCTCATGGTCTCAGATCTCTGGTTGTGAACACACCGGACAGGCCCTTACTTTTCCCAAGGACAGCCCTTGGACACCTTACTGAAGGTGGAGGCTGTGTGGTAGGGTGACAGGGTCTTGTGGAGCCTGAATCATGAGCTGTCACTCTTTGTGTAGTCTGTGACTTGTGGTGACCCCAGGGTCCATGCTATAGGCTGGAGATTAGATGAGATGACACTGTTCTGTGTCTCCTGTACTATGGGGACTTTGCAGTTTCAGGAAATTAACCCTGGAAGGAGGTGGGGATGGGAATACCATGGGACAGCATCAGGTGCATTGCAGCATGTTTTGGAAATACAGGGACATCCTCCAAGCCAACATAGGACTCCTTCTGTTCTGGCTGGGTTTGCTACTGACCTGCAGAAGACGGAGTTGCCGCCCAGGGGATTCCAGACTAGTGCATGGGGCCTGGAGAGAGGCTCAGAGAGCTCTAGAATGCAGAACATGGTACCTCACAGCGGCTGCAGGGAAAAAAGTACCGAGGGTGTGTGCTTGTGTGTTGGTAAGTGCGTGCGTGTGTGTGTGTGTGTGTGTGTGTGTGTGTGTGTGTGCGTGCACATGTGCATGTGCATATTTTTTGCTGGTGTCTTATCAACATAAGCCAAAGTCATTTGGGAAGGAGAAACCTCGACTGAGAAGATATCCTCACCAGATTGGCCTATGGGCAAACCTGTGAGTTTTTTTTTTTTTTTATTGATTGATTGATGATTGATGTAGGTGGGCCCAGATCACTGTGGATAGTGCCTGTCCTGGACTGGTTGTCCTAGGCACTAAAAGAAAGCAGGCTGAATAAGCAGGGAACAAGCCTGTAAACAGTGTTCCTTGCTGTCCTTTGTCTGCAGCAGTTCCTGCCTTCCAGTCCCTGCCTTGACTTCCCTGGATCATGGACTACACTCTGAAAGATGGAACAAATCCTTTCTCCCCCAGGTTGCTTTTGGTCATGATGTTTGATCACAGCAGTAGAAACCCTAACTAACACAGTATGCCAGAGGGCACCCCTAGGTGCCCCCTCCCTCACCCAGGGAAGCCCATTTTATCTGTTTTCCATTTTATGGCCCTTGGTGGAATGGAAACAGTGCTTAGCTTGTCCTGGCCTGCTCTTTTG
The DNA here is from genome assembly GCF_000317375.1 of Microtus ochrogaster. Taxonomy (NCBI): domain Eukaryota; kingdom Metazoa; phylum Chordata; class Mammalia; order Rodentia; family Cricetidae; genus Microtus; species Microtus ochrogaster. The sequence goes on along the minus strand of NC_022009.1, from coordinate 40,018,456 downwards.
TCCCTAAGAGCAGAGTGTCCTGTTTAGCTTCAGCACTGTCTGCCAGCCTATCCTGTCTGCTCCTCTGTCCATTAAACTCTGTGTCATTCTTTTTTGAGTCAAGGTCTCGGGTAGGTCAGACTAGCCTCAAACTCATGATGCAGCTAAAGATACTTGAGCTCTTGTTTTCCTGCCTCTACTTCCAAACCGCTGAAATTGCGGGCATCTGCTGCTACACCTGGCTTATGCCACACTAGAGATTAAACCCAGGGCTTCCTGCGTGCTAGACAAATACTCTATCAAATAAGTTACATCCCCAGCACTTTAGGTCTTCTTCATCCCTGTTCCTTCCCTCCCTCCCTCCCTCCCTCCC
>NC_022009.1:40008978-40018004 GCF_000317375.1 Microtus ochrogaster | reverse complement strand
TGTGACAAGGTCTCAGGAAACCCGAGTTTGCTATGTAGCAAAGAATGACCTTGAACTAAAAAAACAGATTTTGTTTTATGTTTTCAATTATGTGTACAGGGGTGTGTAGATGAGTATGGGTGCAGATGCTCACAGAGGTCCGAGCTGGATTCCCCTGGAGCTGGAGTTACAGGCAATTAAGCCATCCTATGGGAATGGGTGCTGAGGATAGAACGTGGTTCCTCTGGAGGAGCAGTATCCCCTCTTAACCACCGAGCCATCTCTCCAGCCCTGACCTTGAACATCTTGTCCCCATCTCCCAAGTGGTAGGATTACAGCTGTGTATCACCATGTTTATGTGGTGCTGGGGAACAAACCCAGGCTACTATGTTGGCGTTTTACCACCTGTATAATGCCCTCAGTCCTGTATGGGCTTTTTATGTTCCATAGTCCTTTATGGTTTTGAGCCAGACAGGGTAAACTGTCTATTGGTTGACTAACTGTTCTCATCTGTGTCACAGTCATATGGGAGGAACAGGCCTCGGGCTACTGGAAGATGGACAAGTAAGCACAAAGGGGTGGTCCCTCAGTGTCCCCAGTGTCCCCTACCTCTCAGTTTGGTGCTCTTCCATTGTCCTCATGCATGCCTTCCCATGAGAGGTGCCCACAAATGCATATTAAAATCACCCCAGAGGGGGGCAAGGGCTCTGAACCCCTGCCCTGGCCTGAGCCAAAATTCTTCCCAGGAATGTTTGATTTTTCTCCCTCTGCCTTGTAAACACTTGAGAGGCCTGAGGACACAGGTCCTTGCTGACTAGAGAGAAGTCAATGATGAGTCTCCCGTGCTCAAGCTGGTTTTGGCCAGGCTGTCTTCTGAATGAAGTTTTAACACTCAGCGTGGGCTCTTGAGAATAGAAGCTGTTGATCTTTGCTCGATAAGCCTGATTCTGCTCCCAGAATGTGTTAGAGAGTGGATGGAGGTGATGCATGTGTGTGGTGTGCATTAATGAGAGCGCAGATGACAACATGATAATTATCTTATAGTGTTCCTATTGCTGTGAAGAGGCACCATGGTCATGGCATCTCTTATATAACTAGAAAACATTGAATGGAGTGGCTTACATTGTCAGAGATTTAGTCCATTGTCATCATGGTGTGACATGGTGGTGTGCAGGCAGACACAGTGCTGGAGAAGGAGCTGAGAGTCCTGCGTCTTGACCTGGGGACAACAGGAAGTGGTCTGAATGTTACACTGAGTGAAACTTGAGCAAAGGAGATCTCAAAGCCCACCCCCACAGTGACACACTTCCTCCAACAAGGTCACACCTACTCCAGCAAGGTCACACCTCCTAACCCTTCCCAAACAGTCCACCAGTCAGTGACAAGGCACTCACATGAGCCTATGGGGGTCCCTCTCATTTAGACCACAGGGGGCAGGCAGCAAGTGGAGCTAGTGTATGAACTCTCATGCCATTCAATGTCCCCTCAATAAACAGACAGGATGGCTCATGCTGTAGCCTGGGTGGCTGTCTGCAGAGCCAAGAGCTCAAGGACGAAGCTGTGCCTATTCAGAGAAACACCTCTCTCCCCATGCCTGCATCTCCAGAGACAGCAACTCCGAAGGGGAAAGGGATCGATCGTCTCCCTCTGAGTGACAGTTTGGCTGGGCTCAGGGATACCCAGGTATCTGCCACAGTATCCCTTTTGGGTAGTCTTCCTTCGGGAGGAGTCATTGGAAGCTTGTCATGTGCAATGGAAGGGAAGGAAAATCTGCCCTCATCCAGTCCACTGAGGGACCAGACAGAAGGTCTGACGGGAGAGAAAAGGCTATCGTTCTCGCTCTCTCCCGCTTCCCCTGGCCTTCTCTCTTCTTTCCTTCCTTCCCTCCCACTCATAGATGAGATATTTGCCTTTTTGTGACCTTAAGTGGTGGAAGCCCTAAATTCTCAGGCCTTCATCTTCTATGGCATATGTTACCTGCCAGGCCATTGGTCAGGGACTTAATGACATCATGGCTCTTTCCCAGCTCACAGACCTCAAATAGTGGGAGTTCTTGGCCTCCTGATGGATCCCTCACACACCTACATGTAAGTGCACCTCCCTTTGTTGTGTTTGGGCAGTATTGTGCTTGTCAGATGGTTTTGTGGCAACTCCATGTTGAGTAAGCTTCCTGTCTCCTTTGTCTCCAAATCCTAGGCTTGTTCCAAACAGCCAAACTGGCAAACGGAGAGTTCCTGAGGGGAGTCAGCATTGCTACTCAGGTGAGCACACACATGTTGTAAAGCAAAACACTCTGGGGGCCTGTGCAGGGTTTCTTAGTGACCTGCATAGATCAAACCGGTGATAGCGTTCATAGAACCGGTGGCCGCGTTCATGGAACCAGTGACAGCGTTCATTCATGGAACCAGTGACAGCATTCATGGAACCGGTGACAACATTCCTTTAGTTCACTTCCAGGCCAGTGCCGAACCCCCACTCTTCTCTTATGTGAATGCTGAGAGGAGGTAGTTCCAGAAGAATCTTTAAAGCCCACAGAGGTCATCTCATGAGGGTCATGGAAAGAAGCTGTCTCTGTAACATGCAAGTACAGGTGGCTCCAAGGATGTTGGTATGGAAGCTTCCAGAAGGTACCCAGAGGATGTGCTGAGATCACTGCCAACCAGTGGATTTTCAGTGTAGCTCAAACAGGCTTCTAGCAGAAGGAGACTCCAGCAAGGACTGTCATAATTGAGTGCTTGGCTTCAAAGCAACGGACAGGCTGACTTCCTCGGTAGGTGTGAATGCAGGACCCCTTCTTCTCCACACTTATACACTTCCACTAGCCTCACACCTGGCTGTGCCACACCCTCACATGCTCACAGTTGGAGCCAGCGCTCATTTGCCATTCCAAAATCCCAGGCCCCTTAAGAATTCTACAAAATACCTTTGGCCTGTGCTAAGAATAGCAAAGCCCAGACGACAGCACATCTGTTTACAACATGGTTTATTAAATATTTAAAGTTTGCTATTGAATCCAATTCTTTAGGGAAAATGTGGCTTTCGGAGCTTTGTTGGCAACACACCTGGTGTCCAAGCAGTGATGGAGCCGTATAACAAGATGAGTGTTTGAATGTCTGTGGGCATACCTTCTGCTCTGGAGCTCCCAGACAGAGGAGTGATTTTGACTCTCACATCTTTAAGAAATATAGTTAAAAAGGACACAGCTTCCGTGTGTAGTAGTGTCTCTGGTGAATATGGGTAGAGTCAACCGAAAGAATTTTGAAAAGGATTCATTGCAGAGGCCGTTAAGTTTCACGGGCTGTGGTTGTGTAGGTCAGTAGTGGAGTTGCGTTCCCATTTCCGTCAAGACGGAAGCATGTGCGAGTCAGAGAATCAAAACATCAACACGAGGTGGTAAGGAGATGGCTCAGTGGTTCAATGCTTGTGGAATAACTGTGAGGACCGACACTCACCTGTTCTATTGGCTACAGGAGAGGCCTGTGCAGTCGTGTTGGCCTTTTGAGGGAACCCTGGTGCCTTTACTTTTGGAAAATGGGGCTTCCTTCTCTCCTGACCCTTAGTGGAACTTAGGACTGCTAGGCCAATGAAGCATGGTGTTCCTTTAGGCTTAGAAACATGTTTGCCTTGGGTCTAGGAGGTGGTGCAGTCAGTCAAGAGCTTGCCGTGCACAGGAAAAGACTTGAGTTGGGATCCTCGGCACCCATGTGAAAATCCAGGATTGGCAGCATGCACCTGTAATTCTAGAATCATAAAAGCAGAGAGACAAGGCGATCCGCTTGGCTTGCTGACCTGCTAACCAAACGGTGAGCTCTAGGTTCAGTGAGAGATTCTACCTCAAAAACCAAGGTGGGGAATGATTGAGGAAGCTGTCTGATGTCAACCTTTGGTTTCCAGATGCACATACAGTGACATACATAAGCACATGCAAAAAAAAAAAAAATCCACCTGGGTGGCTTGGTTCTTCAAACCATGGCCTATGGGTTTGCCATGGCCTGTGAGTTTGCCATGGCCTACGGGTTTGCCATGGCCTGTGGGTTTGCCATGGCCTGTGAGTTTGCCGTGGTCTGAGGCTGGGAAGATACTGAGAGGCCTGGAGAAATCCAGTTAGTCCCTCTGCTGACAGATACTTTATAATTTTTTTATTAACACGTTAGACTGACTTTTATATACACAAATTGATAGCAGCAAATGACACCCCAAGCAGATGTCACCCCTTTGAGGAAGCTTTTCTAGCCATTTGGCTGGGTCAGACAATCTTGTTCCTCTCCCTGCTCTGCTTGCGTCTTGGCAACAGCCACCATGCAGGGCCAGGAGTGTGGCAGCTTACATCTGGCATTGCTCTCGTGGGGACAGAGACTGTGTAGTTATTTATATCTGTACCCTCCCTGGGTGGCACCGTGGCGGAGGACACAAGGTTCATGGTAAGCAGGTACTTGCTGAGTGAAGTTTGTGTGTGTTCCTTGCCTGATGCCGTCTAGTCTTTTCCTGACCCTACAGAAAATGGGGTTAATAAAATTATTTGTAGTCAGGCGTGGGGAGTCTTGCCTGTCCCACCCCCTTACTGCTGCTATGAACTATTGACTAGACCGAACGAGAGTTTTGTGTCCAGAATGTTCACTGGCAGAGGGAGAGCTCCACCGGAAATCTCAGGCATCACCCTCATTGGCATCGTGGGGCGTTTGTGCTAGGCGGGCAGGCTTTTGAGACACGCTGCATGGGTCAGAAGGGCTGGCCCCTTACACCTCCATCTTACTCAGTCACTGGGTGTGAGCTGCCCTGGGGGAGGGGCCTGCTTTCAGCCAAGTAACCAAATCAACCACTGAAGATATGTCTGAGTAAAAGTCCCGACCTAGGGCCTTGCCCAAGGCCAGCCAGCTGCCTGCAGAGGCAAGCTGCCCCTTGGCACCGTCCTCCTCCAGCCTTCCCTGTGTCTCTCCTCTTGGGTCAGTCCAACTGCAAGTGCCAAGTCCCAAGCCCAACAGTTTTGGGGGACATGCAAGAATGACAATTGTGAGGGCAAACAAGAAAGTCCCTCTAAGGGGTGCAGCACCACGCCAGGCATATGGTAAGTGTCTCACGGACGCAGACCTTTGCAGCTGTGGTCATCACACTTGTGACATCATTGTCACCGTGGTGTGGTCATCACACTTGTGACATCATTGTCACCGTGGTTGTGGAGGGTGGGCTTCTATGGAGGCCCTAAGGTTGCCTAGTAGTGACAGATTCCCTTCAGTGTCTCTCTGTCTGTCCAGTTTTGAGTCTGGCAGCCGGCGTGCTGTACGGTCCAGATCAACTGTTCATCAGATGTCCTAGGAACTTGTCCCCAGCCCTGGCACCTGCAGGCTCTTCTGTTATATCTTTAAATGTAAGGTAGAGGCTCAACTGGCTGCTTTGGAGCTAGGCCAGGGGGGTCTGCCCCTCCCTGGGGGCCTGCCGGTGCCTCGGACGGGTCCCAGCAGGAAGATGTAGGCAGTCATTTTCTGGGCCCAGATGGCTATACCCAACCCCTCCTCCGGCAAGACGCACGTACATGGTCGGGTGATTAAAGCAGACCTACTCAAAGCAGGGAGTTGAGCCGAATCAAAGGAAAAACAAAGAATGCATAAAACCCCAGCAGTTTAAATTTCATATTGGAATATCAAAGGAATATTGAAATATAGGAATATCAAATACCGATTCGTCGTGTTTTCTCAATGTTTTGCATTTACAGAGTCAATTTCAATGGGATAAACCCCACTGTCTTTAAGAGGCTCCCATAGAGTAGAAACTTGGCTGGTTTTAAAGGAAACAGATTGGAAGCCTGGAGCCCAGATAGGTGGCTCATTCCCCTTCCCACACTGTGGGGAAGTGTCTAGCGTTCTGGGTGACCCTGAATGCTCACTGACTTATGGCTGAGGCCCCTCTCGGGAAACATCCTCTCTCCCCAGGGTCACAGGGATGTTGGGGGAGGCACAGAGAAGCAAACCAGTGAAGTTTAGGGTGGTGCCTGCCTTCTAGGGAGTCCTAACTCCTTTCCAAAGCTTACTGGTAATCTTATTTTGAGCAGACAGATTTCCCAGACCCAAAGATCTCTCTGTCTATGCCTCTAGAATGGTATATGCAATTAACTCTCCTTTCTGTGGGTTTTTCAGTCAGACTAGATCATCTGCAGGCAGGAAAAATTCAGAATTTTACATGTGTACTGAACATAGACAGACTTTCTTTCTTGTCATTAAACTAAAAAATATAGCATAAAGGCAAGTCACGTGGGGACTGTTAGTATTGTTGTTGCTTGAAACAGGGTCTCACTATGTAGTCCTGACAGTCCCGAGATTCATTGTGTGGATCAGGCTGGCCCCAAACCCAGAGATCCTTCTGCCTCCCTAATACTGGGATAAAGGGGGTCTAAAGGCATGTGCTACCATGCCTGGCACTGCATTAGCTGCCTAGAGGTGCTCTGAACTATGTGCTCATAAGAATAAACTCAGTGATAGCAGACAAAAAGCAAAGGTAGGTCTGGGGAAATAACTCACACTTTGTAAAGCATTTGCCTTGCAAGCATGAAGACCTGAGTTCAGTATGATTTCCAGCACTCACAGAAAAGAGCAGGGTGGGGGACACAGCTTGCAACTCCAGCCCTAGAGACAGGGAGATGAGCAGATCTCTGGAGCTACTTGATCAGCCATTCTAGCATTCTTGACTAAATTCCAGGCCAGTGAGAGACTCTGCCTCAAAACCCAAGAGACTCAGGTGGGCAGAGCCTCAGATTATCCTCTGGCCTCCGTAAACATGGCAGAGGCATCACCCACATACATGTGCACCCCACATGCACACACACACACACATGCACACATGCACATTCATGCACAGACACAGATTTAAATAAGAACGGTGACAAGGATGGGGAGTGCTCACCATTCAGCCTCTAGCAAACCAAAAACCGCACCACACCTTGTGATCTGCTGCCTCTCCAGGTGGCACAACCGCTTCAGAAAACACCATGGCAGCTCTATGAGATCTTAAACACTGTGTTACCGCATGATCCCTGAGTACCACTCCTAGGTAGGTGTCTGAGAGAAGAAAAATGTATAGCCACTCAAAAACCTGAAAGTGAATATTGTCAACAGCATTATTTCTAATAGCCGGAAAGTGGAAATGATTCAAGGGTGATGAACTGATAGTTTGGTGAACAAAATGTCCACATAATTAAATATTACTTGGGAGCACAAAGGAATAAAGTACTGATGCCTGCTACCACATGGATGACCTTGAGAAGAGTGTGATTCCATTCATAAGACATGCCCAGGGACTGGAGACATGACAATGACTTAAAAGCACTTGCTGCTCTCACAGAGGGCCCGTGTTAGCTATAGTTCTGTTGCTGCGATACAACACCTTGGAAGAGTTTATTTGGGGTTATAGTTCCAGAGGGATAAGATCCATCATGATGGAAAGGCATGGCAGCGAGAGACAGGCATGGCAACAGGAGCAGGAAGCAAGAGCTCATCGAGGCCAGCAAACAAGGAGCAGAGAGAGCGAGCTGCAAGTGGGTCAAGGCTGTACAATCCTAAAGCCCACCCCCAGTGACGTACTTCTTCCACCAAGGCTGCACTTCCAACCCCTCCCCCCAGACAGCAACCCCAACGGAGGACCAAGTGTTCACATGCCCCAGACTATGGCTGACATTCCTTATTCAAACTGCCATGAGGTCAGAGTTCAGACTCCAGCACCCATGCCACGTGCTCACAACCACCTGCAATTCTAGTCCTGATTTCCTTTTCTGGCCTCTCTGGGGAACCTGCATACATGTGGCAAACACACATAAGAAATGTCCAGGACAGGAAAATGAACAGAGACAGAACGCGTGTGAGGGTCTGCCTGAGTCTGATGTGGGAAGATGGGGTGGGAAGGGCCTGCTGTGATGGAGGGGGTTTCTTCTCCGTATTGCTCACACAGAGGAAATATTGGAGATCTTGGACCTGCACACTCAGAGTAAAGGAGTCCTGGACAAATGAAATCTCAGGACAATGGGGACAAGAAAACAATTACAGGCAGAAAGAGTGACGGGTTTCACGATTGTTCGGGAGGAATAGGTTGGGAACATGAACAACTCCAAGGCTTGGCTCTTGGACTGAATGAGGGAGGAATAGACAAAGGACAATCAAGGTTAGTCATAAATTAGGTTCTGGAAAACTTATGCCAAGTACCAATAGGAGGGGTTTGTGGTGGACATGTATGAGCACTTTGGGAGACACCCAGTCGAGACCCTGACCCTGTGCATCATGGGAGCATCCCTGCAGTGCGCATCACTCTCAACCTTCTCTAACTTGGGAAGGTCCCCTTCCCAAGCCCCATTTTTCTCTTCTGAGCAATACCTAACTTTGCCAGCCCTGTAGCAATTCCATCTCTGCCAGCTCCAGAAGGTTCCACCTGCCTGGGCTGGATCGAAGCAGGCATTCCCTGTTCCACCTGAGGGCCTTGGATTGGGACCCATGCTCAGCTTGAGGAGCTGCCCTTCATTCTGCCTTCCCCACAGCCTGCTCAGCTACTTGCTGCCTCTTCCCCAGGTCCCTTGCCACCTCATGTGGGAACCTGAAGGACTCCCTGGCTTCTGCTTGCCTGTGTTCTTTGGGGGGCCAGATGGGTCTCTGGAAACCAGGAGCCTCTATATCGGAGATTTTCACTCAGGCATCAGTGTGTGCTGTTTCATTCTTGGCGGGATGACCCCTGTTTTGCCAGTTGGGTGGACTCATCAGTGCCAGGGCAGACGCTCCTGCCTGCCAGCATCGGTCAGTCTCTGCTCTGGGGTCTGCTTAGGGTCTGCTGCAAGGGCTGGGTAGGTTCTGGAAACCCGAATTCCTCACTGTCACTGGCTTTGGGATATGTGTATAGGCAGACTTGTTCTTAATGGAAAGCTAGAAGGGCTCTGCACAGAGGGCTTTTAGGAAATCGGACACAGGAAGAGACTGTTTCTTCTTCTTCTTCTTCTTCTTCTTCTTCTTCTTCTTCTTCTTCTTCTTCTTCTTCTTCTTCTTCTTCTTCTTTTCTTCTTCTTCTTCTTCTTCTTC
>NC_022009.1:39996611-40008878 GCF_000317375.1 Microtus ochrogaster | reverse complement strand
TTCTCTTCTTCTTCTTCTTCTTCTTCTTCTTCTTCTTCTTCTTCTTCTTCTTCTTCTTCTTCTTCTTCTTCTTCTTCTTCTTCCCCTCTTCATTTTCCTTCTCTTCTTTTTCTTCCCTTTCCTTCCTTTTCTTCCTCATTTTCTTGCTACAATATTTTCCTGGGTGCCTGGGATGGTGGCAGCCAAGGGGAGCATCCAGAAAACCCAGTGACATGCCAGGTGGGGACCAGCAGGAGCAGATCCTTCGTGTTCCACTGAACTCTGGCGGGGACTCCTGTTCAGATGAGAAAATCCACGCTCTTTGTTGCTGAGGCTGTTTTGAATGGGGGTTTCTGTTCTAGAAGCTGGAAGCTCCCTGACCACACACCTTACCTGAAATGGACTCCCTGGACAACTGTCCTCAAGGTATTCTTTATAACAGATGGGTGTTTTCTGTTTCTAGTACTAAAACCGAACCCTGAATCCAGGGATGGGGAAGAGATGACTTTAGGAGGGCCTGGATCCTCTTGCGTTCAATGTCTGGGCCAACTCAGGAACCACAGCAGAAAGTGGTCTTTCTCACAAACAGAGCAGGCAGAGAAGTACCAAGGGGACTCTTCCGGGCAGGGCTTAAGCAACCTTGCCAGCTTTAGGAAGGGGTGATAGGGAGAGGGGTAGTTCAGCTGTCTCCCTGAAAGCAGAGGACAGGGGTGCTGGGTAGGCAGAGCCCAGCAGGTGCCTACTCCAGAAAGCCTTTGGAGGTTTCAGTTTGGAAAATATTTCTTGATCTCTATCCCAGAAACTTAAAAGGCACTTGAACATACTAGAGGGTCTGAGAAGTCTCTCAGAAAAATATCAGAACGTTAAACGCCTTTCTTTCTTTCTTTCTTTCTTTCTTTCTTTCTTTCTTTCTTTCTTTCTTTCTTTCCTCTCTCTCTTTCTGCCTTCCTTCTTTTCTTTTTTCTTCCTCCCTCCTTTCTCTTCCTCCCTCCCTCCTTCCTTCCTTTCTCTCTTTAGGTTTGAAGCCCAGGGTAAATAAATAGCTTGTGAACCTAAGCCTTAAGGGCAGAATAGGGCAGCGTTGGGCTTGGTACCGAGGCTCCACAGTCATATGCTCTCACACTGTGAATCTTGCAAAGTTTTGAAGCAGGACAGAAAAACCACTGGGTCCAGGGATGGAGGTGGGACACTGTAGATCTGTCCTAGAGCCTCCTCGTTATAGCACGGCGAAGTGACTCTCTACCAATACTTGTCATCGACCTGTGGCCAGGATGTGGGAGGTAAGCATCAACTCAAAGACCTTCCCAGGGAATGACAAGTGCCAGGAAACAGTTCCCCCTCCACCCAGACTGTCCCACGGGCACAACTGGGTAGATAAACCGGAAGCTGAGTCCAGTGCAATGGTTGCTGCTGAGAGTTACACAGGCTCACTCACCAGCTGGAGTCAAACTGTGAGTGTGTATGTTTCAGATTTATATTAGGCAAATGGAAAAAGCATCGTGTTGGTTGAAACTTCATAAGGCTGGGAGCTCAGCTCAGATCTGCATCTTGAGATAAAAATGGTGCAATTTCCAAGGCGGGCCATCCCCTGGAATGGCTTCAGACAAGCCGGCTGCTGTAATTGTGGACTCATGGAGCAGAGATGATCCAAGAATGTTCCAGGCAGATCAGACCGACCGCCTTGATTGCATCAGCCCTCTCGGAGTCTCAGGCGGGGCTTCCTACTTTGGGGCAATGCACAGCTGGGATTTTGGTACTTTGCTGGGGGCCCTAGCTCTGGGTGTCTGTGCTTGTTCTTGCTGTTAAGCCTGCTCACCTGTGTCCTGAAGGAAGGGCTGCTAGACAAAAGAGAGAAGGTACTAGATTGGGGCCATGGAGCCGAGAGGACTTGGGTTTCCTTGAGATCTGAGGCCCGTTTGTGTCTCCAAGGAAAGAACCTCCAAGGGCGTCTGTGGTCTGGAACACATTCTTGTGACAGGGTCTTAGGACAGACAGAACAACAGATACTTTGGCTCTTGAGAACATTGAATAAGGTGTGATGTGAGCCATGAGGAAAGCACTTTCTTCAAACGTGGAAGCGTTGCGACACTCCCAAGCTGCCGTGTTGGCTGGCACTTCATGACCCTAAAGAGCCAGAGGGATGGGGCCTCCTCTCCCCTCCATGTTGCATGGAAACCCCAAAGTTTCTGGATTCCTGGGGCCTAGGTTTCCCCATTGGCCTCAGGATAGAATCTGACTCCTTATGGACCACAACCCTTTCCCTCGGTTCACACACACACACACACACACACACAAGTTCCCTGGGGTTTTTTTTTGGAGTAAAACCCTTTATTTAAGTGTTTACTCATGCAGCCTTGCCCCCCATGATCCAGTCTGCTGGGCTTCATGGTCTGGGGTAGACTCCTGAGTGGAGATTGGATTCAATGACTCACTTCTAACAAGTGGGAGGTAGCAGGAATGGTGGGGTGTAGCGGGAATGGTGAGGTGTAGCGGGAATGGTGGGGTGTAGCAGGAATGGTGGGGTGTCATCTCATAGATTATCTTTTTTTAATGACTGAGACTTCTACCTAAGGTAAATGTTGAAATTATAAGATAATACAACTCTACTGTTGTAAGTCACTAAGTATTAGTAAGCTGGGGCTGGAGTTATGGCTCAGCAGTTAAGAGCACCGGCTGCACTGGCAGGGAACCCAGGCTCAATTCCCACACCCACATGGCCATTCACAATTGTAACTCCATTTCCAGGGTATCCAACACCATATTCTGACCTCCTCAGGTACCAAGCACATACATGCTGTGCAGACATATGTGCAAACAAGACACCCATACATACAAAATAAAATAAAAGTAATACACCAAAGAAAACCATGGGGTAATACCCTGATGAACTGAAATGCAAAAATCCTAAATATTAGTGAATTGGACTCAAAAACATACAACAACAACAAAACCCCACGATTAAATGAGGTGTATGTCAGACACACAAGGCAGGATCAGTATTAGAAAGCACATATGGAGAACCATGTTATTGGCAGCTTAAGGAAGACAAGCCACAAGGCTGTCTCAGTATTGTAGCTCTGCCCTCAGAACAGCTGCTCTGCTTTGCACAATTTCAGATGCCTGCAGTCAGATGTGGTCAATACAGAGATGAGTCATCAGTCCTGAAGAGCATGATGGGATCTCACCTGGCCCTATTCTACCCCACTTGGAAAGTGAAGCATCCTCCCTTCTGGCAAATCCACCTGGGGCCCATGCCTCTCCCATCAGTTATCAGAAGCTGTGATGGATGGGATCGGACCATAGGGTAGCAATGCTTTCAGTCAAGTCATCCTTGTGGTACTTAACCATGGCTCCGAAGCATGATTGTAATGATCCAGAATACTGTCAGGTATACCATCCATGAACTAGGACACCACCAATCAGATGGCCTGTGATCCAAGAGTCTTCCAATCAGATGACCCGTGATCCAAGATCCCTCCAATCAGATGGCCTGTGATCCAGAAGCCCTCCAATCAGATGGCCTGTGATCCAGGAGCCCTCCAATCAGATGGCCTGTGATTCAGGAGTCCTCCAATCAGATGGCTTGTGATCCAGGAGTCTTCCAATCAGATGTCCTGTGATCCAGAAGCCCTCCAATCAGATGACCTATGATCCAGGAGCCCTCCAATCAGATGGCCTGTGATCCAGGAGTCCTCCAATCAGATGACCTGTGATCCAGGAGCCCTCCAATGAGATGGCCTGTGATCCAGGAATCCCCCAATCAGATAACCTGTGATACAGGAGCCCTCCAATCAGATGACCTGTGAATGCTATTTCCTGTTAGTTATTGCAGCCCTCTTACTGGTGTGTTTGTAAATTAAACTTCCTTTGTATAATTTGGTACAATTCAGTTTCAGGCATTCACCAGGGTCTCACAATGTCTCCTCCATGGGTTAGAGGGGACCACTGTCTTTATACGGAAAACATAGGCCTAAATTCAAGTCTCAAGCCCTTAGTAACCATGAAAGCATTCTTCCAGTTGATAAAGGGTGCCTGTCAGTCCCACACCACAAACCCCATTCAATGGTGAAATTTTAGATACTTTAAGAAGGTTCTCTTTGGAGTCAAGAAGGCAAACATGTCTCCTGTGTCTTCTATTACCATGTAGCTGGAGGTCCTCATCAGTGCAGAAAGCAAAGCCAGGAGGAGAAAACCAGGGGCTACAGTCTGGCTATGCAATATTCTCGGAACATGGAAAACAAAACAGAATCATGAGTTTGTTTATTAGACGTCACAAGGCAGTTCGGCAACTCAGTATGATGTTTGAATCAATTGTGTCCCTTTCAAGTTCATGTGTTGAGCCGCCAGCTTCCAAATGACCAAGTTCAGAGACAAGAGTTTAAAGGAGGCTAGGATAGTCAAATAAAGCTCTAGAGTCAAAGTCTTAACACTTATCATAGGAATCATTGAAAGTGGAAGAATGACACTGGGCTCTCTGCATCTTCCTATGTGGGCAGCAAAGGGAAGTCCACATGATTACACAGCAAGAAGCAGCTGCCTGCAATGCAAGGCAGGAGGCCTTACCGGAAACCAGCCTCAGAGGCAACTCCAAAGAAAGAATACCTGTCGTGTTAACCACCCAACCTGTGGAGTTACCTGCAAATGCCACCCGAGTCTCTATGCACCAGCAATGGATAGCAAGAAGCCCCCGGCAGTAGTGGCCAAGGTTAAGGAGCCACAAAGTGGAGTAAATGCAAGGGCTCAAGGCAGACCAGTGAGAACACATGGGAAGGCCTTTGAAATACAAAGCACATGCCAAGCACACATCTGTGTGGACAGCAAGATGAAACAGTTCATAAAACGTCAGCTCCTTCCATGCTGATTGATGGATCCAAGCCATGTCCATCAAACTCCTCTATGTTTTCTTTTTCTTTTCTCTCTAGGAAGAAATCCAACAGTTACTTATAGCGTGGGTGCCAAATCCCAACACAGATCCTCCTGAAAAAGCAGCAATGGCAGAATAAAGTTCCCTGGCTGGAGTCAAGAACATGAAATCACTATCGGCGATGGAGATGGAGTGGAACATGATCAAGGAATAGATGTTCAGGGAGAAAGTAAGGCAATGTGTCCCACCTGTGGCACGTTGCACAGCACCTGGAGGGATGTGAAGGTTGAATGGACCCATAGTGGGGTGGGACAGCTGATGACCTATAATGGGGTAAAAGAACTAGATCCCTATCTCACATCAGGGAAAAAAATTGATAATAAACTTTAAGGTAAAATTTTGACAAAGTGCAAGTTCTCAATCCTTCCTTTTACTCTGTTGGTGGCTTGGTTGGTTGACTGAGTGCAGAGTCCTACCCTTCAGTCCAGACTGGCCTTGGATTCTTGATCTTCCTGCTTCTGTTTCCAAGGGACGGTTCGCAGCATGTGCCACTGTGTCCCACCAAATTCTCCACAGCCAGCTCTGGATTGCATGCCATAAGCTTCCGTTGTTCGGTCATTGCCATTTCCAGTGCAGTCTCCAGAGTGAGGCTGTAAGCACTCCCTGAGCGCTGCACATCCACTTCCAAGCTTGGGATGGACCTTGTAGGAACGACTTACTGCAAAGACTCACCCAGAGCACACAGCCTTGCCATCCATTGCAGTCCGTCCTCCGCATACAGTCTCCAGGGTTGCGACATCAGCCCCAAGCCTGGGATTATAGCCACAGCCCTTGATATGCTGCCAAGTTGTCTTCCCCCAAAGTCTCATCAATTCTCCCCTTCTTGACTGGCCCTGGGCTACAATATAACATAACCAGGAGTTTATCTGCCATTCAAACAGTTTCTTTTGCTAAGTAAAGTGGATCCTTTAAGGATTGCATCTGGCTGTGAGTTTATTTTTGGTTTCATCCAAACTGTACTTCTTCTCTTCTGAAATGCTTTTTGGCTTCAAAGCTTAGAAAGCAATCACTCCTTCACAGGACTCTGACAAATGTTTGCTTCTAATTTTTGCTGGGGCTATGAGGCTGATTTCACTTTCTTTTTAATGTATAGATTTTCTAGTGAAAGAATACAGCCTACCAGCATTGCAGAAAATTTGAAATAAAAAAAAATTGTTAATAAACACCCCACCACTCTATCAGAGCTACCGTGTGTGTGTGTGTGTGTGTGTGTGTGTGTGTGTGCGCGCGCGTGCGTGTATGGTCCTGTGTGAAGGCGGGAATGAGTGTCCATGAGTGCATATGTAGAGGACATTGCTTGTCCAATTCAACTGCTTTCTGCCCTAGAGAAATGGCATAAGCTCTCTCACTTAACCTAGAGCTTGTTCCCTTTCTTCTAGGCCAGCTGTCCAGCAAGTGCCGGCATTTTCCTAACTCCACCCACTTCCCATTGCTGGGATTATAGACAGCACAACTATACTTGACGTTTTTAGGATCTGAACTCAAGTCTCCATGTTTGCATAGCAGGCATCCTTACCCACTGAACCATTTCCCCAGCCCTCAGAGCTAATAATTTTGCTAACCTCTTTCAGTATGTTTTCAGTTGCTTATATCCTTCACAATATGTTATTCATAAGCAGAAATAACCACACACTCTGCTTTTCCACTCACCACGAGAGCATATTCATTTTCCACCTTGCCTGTCTGCCTTCTGAAGAGAAATGTTTATGGCTGCCTAGTATTTCACGTTGTGAATGGGTACACCACATGCCTTGTAACTTCATTAAGCGCCCATCTCTATTTTCGGATCCTAAAGTTGCTCTGAAGGTTTCACTTATTCATGAATTCAGCAATCAAAAGTGTTTATGAATAAGATATTTTCTGGAATATTTCTCCATAACCGAATCCTGGAGCCACATTCCAGACGATGGCTTCCAGTTCTCACTGGCAGACTCAGTTCCTCATTCAGTACAATTTTCCTCTCCTTTTTTGGGAACAGAACCCAGATTCTGCTCAGGGTAGTAGTGTCCTCAATATAAAATTACACCCCCAATGGTTGGCATTGCTCTTTGGCCCAGCGAGAAGCAAATGGCAACCCGCAGCTCTAAGTCTGGGAAACCATTACATTCTGCTCTACAAAGGAATGCTTTGGAAGTCACCCTGAGCTGGAAAAGTAGACAGAGAGGATCATGGCTATCGATGACATCGTGGAAGGGGATGGCTGCCCTAGACCTCTGGGCTCCTGGACTATTTCTGATTAGCTATTCTCTTTTAGGAGACAGGGTTTCCCTATGTAGCCTGGTGTGATGGCTGTTCTTCATTGTCAACTTGACTACATCTGGAATTATCTAAAACTCAAGTGGCTGGGAATACCTGTGAGGGGTGGTGTTTTTTTTTTTTATCTTAATTAAATCACTTGAAGTGGGAAGGCACATTTTTAATATGAATGTTTTGAGAGGGAAAGATCCATCTTTAATCTGGGCCACACCTTCTACTGGCAGGCTATAAAAAGGACATAGGAGAAGGAAGCTTGCTCTCACTCTCGCTGGCAGTCAATTCCTTTGCTGACATTGGAGCCTACTTCTTTGGGATTCTAGAATATACTGAAGACCAACTGAGAATCCATTCTCGTAGACCAAATAACTATTGGATTCTTAGACCTTCTGTTGGTAAACAGTCATTATTGGACTATATTCTCTCTCTCTCTCTCTCTCTCTCTCTCTCTCTCTCTCTCTCTCTCTGCATTCTACCAGTTCTGTTTCTGTAGAGAACCCTGATGAATACTCCCAGGTTGCTCTCAAACCTAAGCCCTCCTTTCTCAACTACTTGAGTGCTATATTCTATCACACCTAATTTGGTTAATCACTCTCAAGACTATCTGAGAGTACCATATGGTACCTGTTATATCCCAGATGGAGTGGAGGATGAGGGATCTCAAGGTGAAGAAACATCATAATACCAAACGGCTCTCAGATGTATTCCAGGTCCCAAATGTACAATATATTCCTAAGCTGTTGCTATGATTGAATGTGTGTGCTCTCCACATTTGTATGTTGAAACTTAATCCTCCATGAGCTAGTATGCCACCATGCCTGATTCTCAAGGCAATCTTGTAACTGTCAGCACCTGTAAAATCAAAAGGCAACTTACATACTTTCAAAGTATAGTGGCGCAGAACATTCCTACTCCAAAAGGGAAGAATGGAGACATAGTAAGAAAATATTGAACCAAAGAAAGACCAAAACCCAATGTTGAAGATCCATGTCTGGCATCTAGGACTCATGATAGAATCACCTGGGCTTTTAAAAGATTAAGCATCCCCAATCTCCAACTCTGCTGTATAAAACACATGCAAAGCTCTGTCTTGAATTGGTTCTTATTCTAAATCTTTGGTTGTCTTTGGCAAATGTTCCACACACAGTTCTGGTATTTCCACAGTCTTGGACTCTTTACTTCAAGTTAGATTTCACCTTCGCAGGTTTATACAGTGGCTTATCAGGGCCTCTGTGCACAGGCTCCAGACCTGCTACATATGGCCTGACTTCAGGTTCAGGAACTCTTTCTGAAGCAATCTCAGCTGAGGCTCTTTTCTCTCAAATAAACTTGCCTTGCTACAAGCAGGAGCCTTCCACAGGTAGGGCCTTTTCTTCAGAGGACCTTGTTTATTGCTGCAGTACAGAGAACAAGATTTATCTCTAACAGAGCTGCTGTTTCTCAACACTATAGCTGCTGCCTCCCCACTGGGCTTTGTATCCCTCAAGCTGTTTTCCTTGACAACCACATTTTCCCCATAGTTTTCTATTCTTTCACTGTAAATCTAACAAGAACAGTGAGCAGTAACCACGTTACATCCTGAATGTAGCTTTTAACATTTCTTCCACCAAGTTACTTAGCCTGTTGCTTTTGATGATCAGAAATTGAACCTTAAAAATTGCCTTTCTTCAGCTTTATCAAACCTGACACGATGTGTGTGTGTGTGTGTGTGTGTGTGTGTTGTGTGTGTGTGAGTGGGGTGTATGTGTGTGGTGTGGGGTGTGTGTGGTGTGATGTGTGTGAGTGGTATGTGTGTGTGGTGTGTGGTATGTATAATGGGTTGTGTGTGTTGTGTGTATGTGGTGTGTGTGCATTGGTGTGTGTATGTGGTGTGTTGTAACATGAGCGGGGTCCTTTTTGTTTGTTGGGGTTTTTGTCCACCCGGTACCCCACCACTGTTTAGCTGCAAAGAAAATCACAAATAGGTCTCCATAAATTATAAGCTGATTGGCCCATTAGCTCTAGCCTCTCACTGGCTAACTCTCACATCTTGATTAACCCATTTTTCTGATCTATGTTAGCCATGTGGCTCAGTACCTTTTTTCAGTGGGGCAGATCACATCCTGCTGCTTCGGTGATCTGGACAGGAGTGGGAGGAATCAACTTCCTCCTTCCCAGAATTCTCCTGTTCTCATTACATCATTTCTACTTCCTGTCTGGTTTCCCACCTATATTACCTGCCTGGCCAATAAGCGTTTATTTAAAACATGATTGACAGAATACAGACAATTCTCCAGCACCAGTGTGTGGTGTGTGTGTGTGTGTATGTGGTGTGTGTGTATGGTGTGTATGTGTGTGGTGTATGTGTATGGTGTGTGTATGATATGTGTATGGTGTGTGTGTATGTGGTGTGTATGGTGTGTGTATATGTGGTATATGTTTATGGTGTGTGTATGGTATGTGCATGGTATGTGTGTGTGGTGCATGTGGTGTGTGTGTATGTGTTCTCACTGTGTGCATATCTCTATGTTCTCCCTTTATCTGCAGGTAGCAGTACAGACTAGTTTATTCTTCTCTGGTCGGAGTTATCAGATGTCATTTCTCATCTCCCCTCCCATACTTGGAGAGCAAGGTGCTACCTCTGCTATTTCCCACCTGCCCCCACCTTCCCTCTTCATGCCTCTAAAGTCCAGTTGGTCCTCATTGTTCATGGTTCTGTGTTTATGAATTGGCCTCCTTCACAAATGCAGGCACAGCACCATGCTTATACTGACTGGGGAGCATAGGGGTGTTCAGGGTCACAGAAATGTGTCACCGCCAGTCCTCCGATTGTGGGTGGACAAGGCAACACCCAATAGCACGCACATGTCCTTGCTGCAGTCTGCAGCGTCTTTTTGGTTACTCATTTTTTTAGGTGACCTCGGCATCTTAGTGTGCCTCCGAGCACAGAGACAGCACACAGGCTAGTGTGCGGAGAAAAGCCGTCTGTTAGATCTCCTGGACTCTGGCCGAGGAGCACTGCTGTGGCTGGGGGTTCAACAAGGGCAGAAAACCCAGCTCTGTACTGAGCAGGGGACAAGACCATCCCTGGAGGCCTCTGGTTCTCCTAGGAATGCTGGTTTGGAGTTTGCTATTTTGATGCTGTGGCCACTGGTGGGATGTACCTCAGAGATAAGGTGAAGCCACCGAGCTTGTTTATCCTTCTCATTGCGCACATACGGAAACTGAGCTCCGGTCAGTCCCAAGTTCACACTCCGGGTAGCTGGGTCTGAACCTCCTGCTTTGGCCGGGCAACCTGGCTGTCTCTGCTTGAACCCTTGAAACGTGAGGTTTAATTTCTGTCTCCCAAGGGATCCCGGAGAAATCGCCCCCCCCCCCTTTCATTGTCCCAGAAGGATCTCCAGCTGGGGAATGCTAACCTCCCCCACCCCTAACCTGGGCAGGGTACAAGGGTCCCCATTTCAAGTTTTCCCACTCCCCCCAACTTTGAAGCTTAATAGCTTTAAAATCTTACAAGTTGTAAAAACAATTAAGGCAATAACCTTAAAGAGAAGCAGAATGCTGGCCTTCAAAGGCGTGTGAGCCGTTCACACTTCGTGGTTAAATGCGGCCTGGAGCAGGCCGGGGCCTGAGGAAACGCAGAGGCGCCCTGCGAATTTGTTGATGCCAGTTTGGACAGACTGTTTATTTTCATGATTTCATGGAAGAATTTTAATTTAATGAGTGTTTTATACTCTAATGTAAAGCATCGTTCAAGCCCCGTAATTACCGTGTCAAAGTGGGCTTCCTTACACAGCGGCTTGAACTCCAAGGCTATGCCTTGCATCTGAAATCAGCCCGGGGACAGGGAGGAGGGGCTGCAGGGGACCACGGCTGCTTAATGGAATCGGAAATTAACTCTAGGAAGGGGGTGAAGGGGCTGAAGGGGTGTCAGGTTGAGCTAATTCCCACCCCCCGAACCTGTGCCTTGCACACTGGAGCCGATGGACCGGGAGACAAGTGTCTTCTAGCCAAGAGCTTGACCTTCATAAGGCTGCTGTCTGAAGGGCGCGCCGGTAGGTAATTTCAGACACGTACTTCATCATTTCCGCTTTTTTTTTTTTTTTAAAGAAGGACTTTTGGCTTTAGCTTTATGTACGACCCACAAAAAAATATTTTTTCCTCTCTTGCATTTATTTGAAAGCTTAGAAGAGATTTTGTGCAGACTAGAAGGGCGGCCATTCCCTGTACTCGGGGTCTCGGGAGACCCTCCCGCTTTGTGCCTGTTCCACCTCTTTCTGCCCCCTGCCCTTTTTCCCTGCTTGAACGATCTCCCAGAGTACATAAGACTCTAGCGGGGCTCAAAATGGCCTTTCCAGATGTGGCCTCCCTGGACCCCCTTGACCCTGGATGGGGTTCCCCCAGACAAGCCCCCAGACGTCTTCTCTGGGGTGTTTCCCCACCCTTCTTCATACTTGAATTTGTGCTCAGTTGTCCAAGTCCAAGAATCCAATGGTTGCAAGTTGGTCACCTGCTATTTCTGTCCTCTGTGCAGTTTGTGCTGTGGAGAGATGGTGAGCTTTCCCTAGCGAGGAGAGAGGTGGGAGGAGGGAGGAGGGAGGAGGGAGGAGGGGCTTTTCACTAGAGTAAGAAAGCCATCTTCTCCCCTTGGTGTTTTTGTAACACTTGAAGGTTCTAGAATACAAGCCCCAGTGACCATTCATAGGGCATCTCACAGCACCAGGAAGCAAGGTGTGAGTCCTTCATCCAGGTTGATGCAGGTTGATGTTAGCACTGACAGGGTGAGGGGGTGGTGCACCTCTGAGGAATGCCAGATTAATTAGGGGGGGGGGTATGCTTAGCTAGGTTGCAATTCAGATCTACAAGGAGTGATTTCAAGCCTGCTCGAGATATATTTGGCACATATACATATACTAAAAAATGGTTTGTCTGAACGTCAAACTTAACTGGGTGTGCTGTACTTTGCCTGACAGCCTAAGCAACTTCCACCCTCCAGCTGCCTTCTCTTAAATGCACCAAGGTGTAAATCCTATAGGTGCAGATGGTGGCCCCGGCTGGATCCAGTGGCGCAAAGTTTGTTTTGGATGATACGTTTGAAATTTGAATTTGATTTTTTTTTTTTTTTTTTTTTT
>NC_022009.1:39992575-39996511 GCF_000317375.1 Microtus ochrogaster | reverse complement strand
TCATGGCCAGTTTAGTTCTTAGTCCATAAAAGAACTCTTTCATTTTTTTTTTTTTTTTTTGATGGAGCAGGCCCTCTGTAGCTACCGTGATCCCCCAGCATGCCTGTGTGACTCTGGCAACTTACCATGTGAATAAGCACCCCTATCTTCCCTCGGTTGGTTACACTGTTTCAGCCTGCATGCGCCTTGCTTCTCTATGGACTTTAGGGGTAAAATTCATAGTGCAGTTTCAGGAAGCCACGTCCTGGGCAAGCTCACTAGGGAAGAAAGGAAGCACATCCGGGACTGGAAAGAGCTGGGTTGGCTTTAGCAGCGACACCCTGGAAAAGGGGCGGGGCTCTCTGCTTGTTTGCAAATGAGACTGCAGAAAATTAAGCAACTAGTCCTATCAGGTCACACGGTCTGGCTGCAAAAAAGGGATTCAACCGAGGTCGGCTGGCTCCAACATCTCTGTCTTAAAATTCCCTTACTTGCGCCTGCACTTTGCTAAGTGACCGTCACGTCGCAGGCGCTGTGCTGGGTCAGTGGTCTAGCCAGTTATTTTTGTTTCTTCTGCTCGGAAAGGATGGAATCCCAAACCCCATGCCACGTGAAAGGGGCTAAGGCTATTTTGATCCCGAACCACAGGGTCTGGTCCTGGATTTATTTTGTTTTGATTTTCTTGCGAACCTCATGGTGGAAATGCTCTTTTCTTTCTGGGCCTACAATGCTGCTAAATTGTTCGCTGGATTTATTTCAAAGAAGAAAAAAAAAAGGAGCAGTAAAGATTGCGATGCTTAGGCTGTAGCTGCTCGTTTTAACTCAATTACATTTTGACAATTCGGAATGAAACTTGGGGGCATGTCTTTGTTTAAGCCGGCGGCCTTGCATCGGAACAGTCAGCTCAAGGTACATGGCTAGTGTCAGGACTAACAATCTTTGACAAGGGCATTTAGCGGTTGTAATTCAAATCTAATTCAGAACATCTTAGCACCGGACCTGTCAGGCCCTTGAAGCCCACTGTAGCTACAAAAGCAAGGGCAACAGTCCCAAAGCCAGCTCTGGGCGGCCTCAAGTTGATATGTCAACAAGAGCAGTTACAATTAGACCTTCTTTCAAGCATACTAAACTAATTTACAGCACTGTGGAAAAGTGGGAAAAGGACCTGAGGCTTAAAATCCCAGGACTTCTAGACTTCAGATCACGGCACATAAAAATACAGTTAGGATTCCACACCAACAGCTCAGGCCTGTGCCTGCCCTTTGGGTTGCGTGTGGACCATCTGCCCTTAAAAATAGACACGCTTAAAAATGCATGCATATATGTAGTTAGAGCATAATAATGACAGTTGACTCGCAACCACTTTTTAAAAAAAAAGAAGACGAAGAAAACCCTTGTCGGGTCTTGTTAGGATCATTTTGTGGCTTTGTTGAACCCTAAATCGCCACCACACCTATTTATTACTTGGGGACGCTGCTTGTAATCGAATCTGGCTTAATTGGGGAGTGTCTCTTCTCCATGGGCCTCCACATTGGCTACTGAGCTTACGGATTCTCTGTGGCCTGGATGCTTTGAGGAGGGATGAAAAGTGAAGATGGGGAGAAAGGATGTGGAGTGTGGCTGGCCCAACACACACACACACACACAGGCCTACACACATTGAGGAGGGATGAAAAGTGAAGATGGGGAGAAAGGATGTGGAGTGTGGCTGGCCCATTGGACACAGACAGGGTTACAGCAACCAGTGTGTAATTTCACCATCAGGCTGAAACAGGGCTTGACTTTAAAGCTTGCCGCTGAGCGCGCGCAGCTGTACTCTTAAGAGGCCCCACCTTTGCGCCAGGGGCCCCAGCTAATGGGAATGTTTGCAGATTCTGCTTTTATGATTTATCTACTTTTTATGCATGACAATATGGACTCTCCCCTCTGGGGACTCATAAATGCGATTTTACTTCCCAAATTACAAAGCGAGTCAATTATTTAGCAATGAGTCCCACGTCCAAAAGTGCCGGTAATGCGATGTGCAAACCGTCAGGAAATTTTACACCAATTGGAATTATAAACACCAGATTTAAAATAAAAAAAAAGAGCAACCAAAACAGAAAAAAAAAGAGCAAAATCTTCCTCAGTTGGGTCTATTTATTTATGATGCTGCCTGTTGGGAATGGCACTGAAGGAGGTAGACTTGGAGGGCATGGAATCAATTGGGTTTTTTCTACGTTGCTACTCCCACCCCAACCTAGAGTTCATTGACTGTGGCTGTCTGTAGAGTAGAGATGCAGAGTTAGCTGCCTGACTGAGTGAAGGAAGACATGATGATGCTAAGATGTGCAAACACACAGTTGTTAGACCCTGTCCGCCCCTGAGATGCTCTATAGACCTAGAGTTCAGGGACCCCTTCTCTCTGCTCACCCAGCCCCCTAGATTCTTTTTTTGTAGCATGGTCTCCTGCTGCTGGGAGCCTCTCAGGTCCTTGTTGACCCCCACCTCTGGTACGATCCCAGCATACCCTCATTTTCTCCTTGTGGGCCAGCCTCTTACAGTCTGCATCTGCTGCTGGCAAGGGAGAGCCCCTGGAAAACTTGAGTGGCAATGTCTGATCACAGTGGAAAGCGAAACAGGAAACCTCGGTGGCCTTGCCCCAGAGCTGTGTTTCCAGAACACCACAGTGAATTAGGACCGAGGAACCACAGCATCAGAGCTGGGTAGGGCCCCAAGACCATCTTGCCCTCCCGACATAGGAGTCTCTGGGTTCCATTGCCCAACCGCTGGCCTCCTTAGAGGCCTGGCTCATAACTAGTTTTGATCTATTTCTGGATTCAGAATTTTCAGCTCTCTACTGGGATGGCCTTCAGTGTTCCTTCTGGGGATAGAAGTCCTTAGCTAGCCTCTCTCCTGCTATCCCCAGGTCCTTCCAAAGATCTAAAGTTTATGTACTTACATTCATGATGCTGTATTTGTCATGGGTCATCAGGACACAGCGAGGAGACAGAAATCTAGGGAGGGATTCATGCCGGTGGCAGAGGAAAGAACACTTATTTATTCACCCAGGTTCTGTAAAAATAATTAAATAGGCAACTATAAAGATGACTCAGTAGTTAAGAGCATTGACTGCTCTTCCAGAGGACCTGGGTTCGATTCCCAGCACCCACGTGGCAGCTAACAGTAGTCTCTGATACCCTAGTCTGGCCTCCACAGGCATTGCACACACACACACAGTGAACAGATACATACGGGCAAAACATCCATACACATAAACATCTTAAGCGTATTTAGTGTGTGTGTGTGTGTGTGTGTGTGTGTGTGTGTGTGTACCTGCAAGGCGGCACATCCCAAAGATAACTTCTGGGAGTTGCTTTTCCCCATTTAGCATGTAGGTTCTGGGGACAGGGCTCAGTTTGTCAGCCTTGGTGCCCACCACCTTTACTTGCTGTGTCATCTCCATCCCACTGCTTGTGTTATTCTTTTTAGTTTATTTTTCTTTTTAAACAAAATTTCACTATGTAGCCTTCATGTTGGCCTGGAACTTGCTGTAAAGACAAGGCTGGCCTCAAGCTTAGAGATCCATCTGCCTCTGCCTCCTGCCTGCTGGGATTAAGGCTATATACCACCATGTCTGGCCCCTATGTTCTTTTCTTAATTTTAAATAATTTTATTAATTTGTCTGTATTTATTTGTTTGTATATATGCATACACACCCATGAATAGGTACCATGGTATGGTTGAGGAGATCAGAGGACAATTTTGGGGAGTCAGTTCTCTCTTCGCCCCTTGTAGGACCCAGCAATTGAACTCAAGTCCCCTTTACCGACTAAACCATCTCACCAGCCCACCATCCACCTTCTTCTGTTGAGGCAGCTCAGAGCAATGGATATGGTGAGTGACTTGTCTCAGCAACTGGCTACTTTGCCGAGTTATGAACTTTCTCAGAGGTGCATGTGCGCGTACACACACACA
>NC_022009.1:39983496-39992475 GCF_000317375.1 Microtus ochrogaster | reverse complement strand
CACACACGCACTAAATAAAATAGTTTTAAAAGAAATTATTAATAAAAATAGAATAACTAAGGTCTTCTCCCCACGAAAGTTTCAGCCCCAATGCTGGAGATATGTGCCTTGTTCATCTCTGCCTCCTGGGGCCTGGCACTGGGCCTGGTACATAGCAAGTGCCCACAAAGTGTGTGTGCTATATAAATAGCGGCAGGGTGGACACATAGGTGGATAGCTGGAGCGACAGGAAGGATGATGTCCAAAGCGGTGGGGCAGGTGGTAGGTGCTGTGCCCAGAAAGAAGTTTTTAAACAGGGCTTCAAACCTTCATAGTCATAGAGGAAAAAAATAAAAAACAGACCAGAAGAACTGAGGATGCACTGCTTAGAGAGCTTATAAAATGGTGCTGGAAGCGGCAAGTCAGGACCCGTTGTGATGACGAGGGTCAGTGGGGAAGCCCAGTTCATCTCCTAACTAGACCACAAAGAGAGAAAACTCCCAGTGAAGCCACATGCGATTCTCCAGGAGACATACATAAAACACAGCGACTCAAAAAATTAAAGGAAAATCGTCTTTTCAAACAATTTTAAGAAAGGGAACAGAAATGTTTTTTTTTTTTTTTGAACACACACACACAAAAGAAGCACAGAGGGTAAATGTTAGTTGACAAAGGCTTGCAAACTACAAAGAAAACAAAAGCACTCCCAAAGGATTCTGGGACGAACTTGCCTGGTTAACATTTAGAAATTGAAAGCTGTAAACAAAACAGAGAAGCTGGGCAGGGTGAGCACCCCTGTGATTCCAGCTCTTGAGAGGCTAGGCTGTGTGATCATGAGTTCAAGGCCAGCCTGGGCTATGTGGTGAGACCTCCAGCTCAACAAACAACAAACAAATAAATATATAAAATAAATGCAAAGCCAACAACTACCACCAAAAAAAAACAGGGAAAAGACTGCAAACATAATAGCAGGGCATATTAATAGTCATCCTAGGTGTTTACAGACAACCAAGGAGCTTGAGAATTGCCTCAGGTCTTAAGAACACTTTCTGCTCTTACACAGGACCAAGGATTGATTCCCAGCACCCATGCGGTAGCTTGCGACCATCTGTTAACCCCAGTCCTGGGGACCTGATGGCCTCATCTGAGCTCAGTGGGGACTAAGCACACATGTGGTACACAGATATACATGCAGGCAAAACTCAGATATATGCAAGATCACAAGATAAATAAATCTTTAAAAAATCCTTTTAAAGACAGGTAAACAAAATGAAGACCATGAATGGATGTGTCCATTGCTTTTCTTGTGTCAAATATTTAACAAGAAGCAACTTCAGAGAGGGTTTATTTTGGCTCAGAGTTTGAGTGGCAAGGTAGTTTGAAGGTAATTGGTCACCATAAGTTCACCACGAGTGACACTATTGGGAAGTGTGACTTTACTGGAGTAGGTTTGGCCATATTGGAGGAAGTGTGCCACTGTGGGGGTGGACTTTGAGGTCCTCTGTGCTCCAGTTACAGTGAATCTGTTCACTTCCTATTGCTCGAGGATCAAGATGTAGAATTCTCAGCTCCTTCTCCAGTATCATGTCTGCCTTCATGTCACCATGTCCCACCATTTTGTTGACGGACTAAACCTCTGAAAATGTAAGCTATCCAGCTGAATGTCTTTCCTTTATATAAGGGTTGCCATGGTCATGGTGTCTCTTCAGCAATAGAAACACTAACTAAGGCAAATGGTACATCCATCGTGATGGGGGAAAGAAAGGCATGATGGTAGAAGCATGAAGCAATGGCTCCATTGTATTCATAGCTAATAAACATCCACAGGAAGAGAAGAGATAGGAAGTAGGGTCGGGTCCCATTCCTAGTGACTAGTGACCCACTTCCTCCAACAATACTTAACTTCCTCAGGTTCTATAGTCTTTCAGTCAGTGCTACCAGATGAAGAACAAGTGTGCATATTATGTAGACCCATGGAGGATATTTCACATTCAAATCATATCAAGGATAGATGCAATGTCCATATGGATTGCATACACGCATACAAATATACATACATACATACATACATACATACATACATACATGTATGTATGTACTTCCTATTCTGAGTTGTGCCACAACTTTTCCCATCTTATGGAACATTAGAAAAATAGCTGAGTTTTTTTTTTAAAACCACAGTAAGAATTTGGGTAAGTCCCACAAAGCTCAGTTCCCACTGGGAAAGCCACCTAAAGGTGCTGTGAGCATCTGCAGCATCCCTAAATAAGAACCACTTCCGACAAATGGGAAAAATTTCCCTCCATGAATCTCTTAATCAGACAGCCCTTAAGAGTCACAACAGGAGAACACTGTGATGGCATTGGCTGTGACTTCCAAGGCAGTCATGCAGGCAATGTGGACAATTCTGTCTTAGCGAAGTGAGTGGTTCTCAACCTTCCTAAAGCTTCAACCCTTTCACACAGTTCCTCATGTGTGGTGGTAACCCCAACTGCAGAATTATTTTCATTGATACCTCATAACTGTAATTTTGCTACTTCTATAAATCAAAATGTAAATATCTAATGTGCAGGCTCTCTGATATGTGCGACCCCTGTGAAAAGGTCTTTTGACCTGCAAAGGAGTTGCGACCCAAATGTTGAAAAACATTGTATTAGTGATAAATTCATTCTAGCGGCTGATGTCACAAACTGCCACAGGCTTGGTGGCTTTAACAAAGATAAAAGTGTTCTCCCATGGTATAGAGTGACAAGTTTGAAATCAAAGCATCTTTTGAGCCTTTAGGGGATAATTTCCTCCAAAAGCCCTGCAAGTCATAGTCTTGAGGCCACACCAGCTCACAATGTATGTCTGTCTTTCATGACATTTTTTCTTCCTTGTTTCTGGATCAGATCCCACCCTGTGGTTCAAAAAGACATAAGAACGACAAGTAGGACCTGTCTAGGCCATCCAGGGTCACGTTGTTGAGGTTGCTTTCCTATATGGTCACGTGCATGGGTTCTGGGTCTTGGGAAGTTTGATAGCTAATCTTGGTTGTCACTTGGCTGAATCAACCAAATCACAACTTGCTGGACAATCTGGGGAGGGATTTTCTTGACTGGACTATTATTTAAAGTGGAACAGTCCACTGTAAATGTGGGCAACACCTTCTGTGGTAGCCAGATAAAAAAAGTTGTGGAGAAGAAGACTTCACTGGCTTGCCCACACTCTCGCTGGTGGATCCATCTACGATGTTGCTGTGTCATCCCATTACTGATATTACAATCAGCTCTCTTGGATTTCCAATGTGGACTGAAGAACAATGTCTCTTCAGGAATCTGCCAGACCTTTGTCAACAGGTGATAAAACACCATGGACTGAACAACTAGGGGATCTCTGCCTCTTCATTGTTGGCCTGCCTACCCAGACCATGTCCTGTAAGCCAATCTAACAAACTCCCTTTAAATACATATTCCCTCTGTCACTTCTGTTCCTCTAGGGAAACCTGACCAATATAAGAACTGAATACATATCTTCTCAGGGGACCGTTTTCTTTCTGCCACAGATGCACATAATTTTAATTGTTAAGTAAGAAAAACTAAAGATGAGTGAACTGTTTCAAAATAAGGATGTGTGTTTAACAAACAGGAAGACAAAAATGAAATTACCAGGAAATATGTTTAATATACTCTAGATTTTTCACAACTATATAAGTACCAGTGTTAAAGATAATCTTAAAAATTAAATATAAGTTTTAAAAGTGTGCTTAAAATATGAAATGACATGGTGGAGACTTTATTGAACTCATTAGTTAATAAAGCAGCTGCTCAAAAGTTGCAGCTGGCTCAGGAAAACTTGAGAGCTGAGACGCGCATGCCACTGTTATGGCTTGAGTTAGAAACGCTCCCTGATTCATGTGCTGGAACACATAGTTCCCGGATGATGACACTGCTTTCAGAGCCAGAGATACAGGGTGACTGGGGTAGGACTCGGGGTACCAACGGTTATGTATAGTCCAGTTCCACGTCTGACCTGAGCTCTCTGCTTCTAGATCCACTGAAGTGAGACAAGCTACACAAGAAGCTGAAAGCCTGAGGGAGTCCAGGTGTTGTTGTTGCGATCCCTAGATTCTCACCATGGAGCTGCAGGGTTTGATGTTTATCCTTCTGGGTTTCTATCTTGCATTGATCTGAGTCTCGTGCCTTAGCTCCCCTGCCTTGATAGACAGTATCCATTAAACTGTAAGGTACATAAATCCATTTTTTTCATTTAAATTCTGTCAGATATTCCTCCTTTCCCAAGAATGGTAAAAGTAACTGATACAGAAAATTGATACTGGAAGTGGAGCCGTTCCTGTGATGAACCTGACCATGGTTCATCTGGTTTAGAACTGGTTTGTAGGAAGAATGTGGAAGAGTCTAGAGCTGAGATTACAGCTCTGGCATGCTGGAGTCAGAACCCAGTGGGCCACTCTGGTGGGAGCTTAGAAGACTAGAATGCAGACAGATGCAGATAGCTGAGACATGGTGCTCCTGAGGCTTCAGAGGGGAAGAAATGCACGGGGACTTTGGCTTTTTGTAACATTCTGACAAAGAATTTGGCCACTCAACTCACATCCTGAGAATTTGAGTGATGTTGGATAAAAATGGAGAAGAAAAAGAAGAGGAAGAAGAAGATGATGATGATGAAGATAGAAAAGAACAATGGACTAACTTTTTAGTGGAGGAACTTGCTAGACAATCTAAGATTCACACAGTGACAACTGTCACTGTTTGGGGGTGTACTCCCGCAGGACTGACGAGGCATATGCTCCCCTGGTTTGCGATTAGACACTCAGACACTTGGAGCCCACTGTAGATGAGCTGGCTAGTCTTAGTCCAACTTGACTGAGAGGAGGGATCCTCAATTGAGAAAATGCCTCCATGAGATTGGGCTGCAGACAAGCCTGTGGGGCAGCAGTTCTCAACCTGTGGGTCATGACTATCTTTGGAAGTCCAATGGCCCTTTCATAGGGGGTCACCTAAGACCAACATAAAACACAGGTATTTTCTTTATGATCCACAGCAGTAGCAAAATTACAGTTATGAAGTATCAATGAAAATAATTTTATTGTTGGTTCATCATCTGACATGATGAACTGTTTTAAAAGGTCACAGCATTAGGAATATCAGAAACCACTGCTGTAGAGCGTTTTCTTATTAGTGATTGTTGTGTGTTGAGAGGGGAGCAATCCTTTGTGAGTGGGGACACTCCTGGGCTGGTAGAACTAGGTGAGCAATTCAATACCCCTCCATTGCCTCTGTATCATCTTCTGCCTCCAAGAGCCTGCCCTGTTTGAGTTCCTGTCCTGATGTCTTTCAAAAATAAACAATGATGTGGAAACATAAGCCTAATAAACCCTTTCCTCCTCAAGTTGCTTTGGTCATGGTGTTTCATCACAGCAGTAGAAACTCTAACTAGTAGCTGTGCTCCAAGAGGGGATAGCTACGTCTTAAATTAGCAGGCAGACTTGGTATCATGTGTGTGGTTCTGATTTCACAGTCATTATGCAAGTGATGCGATCATTGACCATCCAAAGTGATTAGATCTCTGGACCATACAAAGGTCCAGAGAGGACTGGTTAGCGTGCAGAAGGGAAGCCTCTGCAGGGTGACACATGAAGCTGTGAGGGTGAGGTTCAAGTTACAGTGAAGACTCCAAATGTAGATGCTGGAAAGGTGGGCTGTCCCCTGAGGAAAGTTGCAGACACCAAGTGGAGCTGTTCCAAGAGAGAATCTACTTAGATTTCAGGTGGCGAACCTGGAGAGGCAGAATCTCCAAGGTCTACTGGAACCCAGGTGATGCACCTGTGAGTTCCAGATGCCAGATATGGAGTTTCAGGGTTTGGTTATTTTCATGCTGTGGTTTAGTTTTGCTTTGGTTATTCTTTTCCTTGGTATTCTCCTCTTCTTCCTTTTGGAATGGGAATGTTTACTTTGTTATATGTTGAAAACATGTAACTTAATTTTTCTTTTAATTTACAGGGTGTGATGGCTACTCTTGGTGCCAACTTGACTATATCTGAAATTAATTAAAATCTAAGTGACTGGGTACACTTGCAAGGAATTTTTATTAATCAAATAATTTGAAGTGGGAAGAACCAACTAGTCTGGGGCTTTCGAGGTGGGAAGACCCACCTTTATTCTGGGCCACCCCTTCTGCTGGTAGCCTGTATTGTATAAAGGACATGGAAGAAAGAAGCTTGTTCTCTTTGCCTGCTTGCTCTTCTTCTTGCTGACCAGTCCATTTCTTCACTGGCATTGGAGCCTGCTTCTTCAAGATTCTAGCATATACTGAAGACCAGTTGAGATATCCAGCCTCATGCGTTCAACAGCTACTGGATTCTTGGACCTTCATTTGGTAGACAACCATTGTTGAACTAGCTAGACCACAGCTTGTAAGCCACTCTAATAAATCCCATGATATATAACATTAATATATTACATATAATATATACTATATCCCAGTGTGTATATATATATGTATATATATTATTAGTTCTAATTCTCCAGAGAACACTGACTAATGCAGATTTTTATACAGAAATGGTTCTATTACAAGAGAAACATTAGGATGAATTTTAAGTATCCAGAATAGTGTTTCCAATCTGCCGACACCTACAGTTACTGAAACCTCTCCTGGAAGCTCAGAGATTTCTCAAAGCCCATGGTGTGAACTATTGTACAAACTGAAGTAGACAAATGCATTGGGTTGTCTTGATTCACCAACTGTGAGAGGCAACAGACTTGGTGACTCCGTATATAAATTTGTAGGAAAACAACGATGCTGGTTGGTTGCTCCTATAATTCGTATAAATTGATGAAGGAAAAGATAAAATCAACTAACTTCTAGCATCTCAGAATCTGGTGAAGGACAATTAACACAATGACAAAACTGACCAGCTCCAAATGTGCATAAACAGTCTAAAGGTTTCTAAGTGTGCCCTGGGAGAATATCTCTATGACAGTCAACAGAGCTCAAGGTGGGGAAAATCAAACCAAAGCCCTCATTACAAGGTTGCCTGAATTACAGGGAAAATTCAAGTCCCAGCCTCAGTGGGTGTCTGTGGTTTAAAGTAAGAGCATTAATTCATCAAGAATGGGATTCCATATCTTGGGTTGGGAAGACCCGATTGAGGCTGGGAACTTTGAACCCTCAGATTCTCAAGGGTTTATCTCACCTGAGGAAGCAGTCTCTCTCCACCCTCAGCAAAAGATATATTCCCATACCCAGTCCCTGAAATAATGCCTTTTCTGCTTTCGACTGAGGAAAGTAATCCTTCATTGTTTGCTAAACCAACAGTGAATTTCTCTAAAGAAGATGCCAGGCAAGACAATAGTGATGTCTCTCAGAGCTCACCAATAGTTGCTTCTAGACCTATAATCAGACTTAAGGTTAAGTAGGCTCCTCAAGGGGAGATAAAAAGTTAGTCTGTGAGGAGGTTCGCTACTATTAAAGAGCTTAATGAGTTTGCTAATTTATTCAAGAAGTCTGGGGAATGTGTGGGTAAGTGGATTTTAAGGGTGTGGGATAATGATGGCAATGACATTAAACTCTATCTGGTTGACTTTGTTGATATGGGCTGTATTAGTCAGGGTTCTCCAGACTAACAATTTCTACAAGAGGGTTTTTTAGAATGACTCACAGGCTGTCGTTCAGTAAATTCAGCAATGGCTGCCTCGGAAGAGAAAGTCCAAGAACTCAGCAGTTGCTCAGTGCACGAGGCTGGATGTGTCAGCTGGTCTTCAGTGTTGTGTTGGATTCCTGAGGATGCAGGCTCCAATGCTGGTGAAGGGATGGACAGACTAGCAAGGTGAGGGCAAGCAGGCAAAGGGCAAAGCTTCCTTCTTCCTTATTTTTATATAGGCTTCCAGCAGAAAGAGTGGCCCAGATTAAAGGTGTGCCTTCCACCTCAATATCAGGATTCAAGGCATGTGTCTTTCCATCTCAAAGGTCCGGACTAGAAGTGGACTAACCCTTCAGACAAACACAAAACCTCCCAGGTGTACCCTCCATTTCTGGATTGTAGTTCATTCTAGATGTAAGAAAGTGACAGCCAAGAATAGCCATGACATGTCCACCCCTTGTCAACTTGATACATAAGCACATCTCCTTATGTCATGATTAGTTTCCAAATGAAATACAATTGCAAATGCATTATATATTTAACCAGGCCATAATTACACCTACCATGCTATAATTATACCTCATACAACTGCACACTCATGATAAATTTAGAATAGTGGCAATGTCCCTTGGGGGACATTTTTTTAGTATATGAAACAAATATGATAATCATTGATAATCTCCTAATTGATGTTACAACACATGATAAAGAAATTGAAAGAAAACACAAATATCTGTACAACACATTCATAACAAACTACAACAGAAACACTCATGTCAACTGTAATCCTTGTTTCTGCAATTGGTCACATGGCCTTAGCTAGTATATTTAACTACCTTCCTCTGCTACCCATTCTGTATTTTCTCTACCCTCAGCAAGAACCTCAGCAGGTCTTGGCTCTTTTTCTGGAGGCGTGACCCATGCGGTTCATTCCTGATAGGCCCGTGTCCTTTGTCATCCTGCCTGGATTAGGCTGTTCTCATATCCCATTGACCTTAACCACAGAATGTGGTCACCTTTCCACCCCTTTGGAATGGTAATGTATATTCTATGTCAGTGTATGTTGGAAGTATGTGATCTGCTTTTCCATTTTGATTTTACAGGGAGTTACAGCTAAGACATTACCATGAGTCTCTGAAGAGAACTTTGAACTTTGGCTTTTTAAACATTGTTGAGACTGTTATAGACTATGGGGACTTTTGAAGCTGAACCAAATGCATTTTGCATCATGATATGGATATGGGGGTTAGGGAGTGGGAGGTGGTGATATGAATGAAAACTGTCTCCATGGGCTCCAAGTGAGTGGCACTATTAGGTGATGTAACCTTGCTAGAGTAGGTGTGACCTTGTTGGAG
>NC_022009.1:39920306-39983396 GCF_000317375.1 Microtus ochrogaster | reverse complement strand
TCTCTCTCTCTCTCTCTCTCTCTCTCTCTCTCTCTCTCTCTTTCTCTTTCTTCCTGCTGCTTACTGATTCAAATGTAGAATCCTCAGTTCCTTCTCCAGCACCATGAACTGTAAGCCACCCCATTAAATGTTTTCCTCTATAAGAGTTGCCATGGTCATGGTGTCTCTTCACAGCAATAGAAACCCTGATTAAGACATGGACCTACTGAGTGGAGATCCTAGGTTTAATGTAGAAACTCTTATGGTTAAAAAAAAAAGATATCAAAAGTTTGTTTAAATGGTTGCCTGACCCATTTGTCAAAAGATGGCCTACTGAGAAGGAGTTGGAGCCACCCGATGACCCTTGGCTTAGTGTTGATAAAGGGATTTTAAGGCTCAGAGAAATCACAATTGCAAATGAGCACACATCATTACTTATTAAAGTTTTGGTTTATCTACTTATTTTAATTTTATTTCTTTATTTTAGAGCCAGGGTCCTGGACTGGGGTTGCTAGGTTAGGAGTATGTACATTGAACTTGGGTTTCCCTAGGATGAGTACTGTCACCCTCTACCTCAACCAATATGTATAAAAATGTAGGTTTTGATCTTTGTAAATTGAGTATTTAAAGAGAGAATCTCATACTTAACTCATATTTCTGTTACCAAGAGTGAATTTAGGGCCAGTTATCCTCATTGCCTTAGACCATGAAACCCAATACGGACAAGTTCAACAGAACCTCCATATATGTGCTGCCCATGCCTCCTTCCGCACTGCCAGGGAACACACTTCATTCATTTTTTAACACATTTAAAGCAAGCTTTATTTCTTTTATCTCGATCTGTTTATTCAACTCCTTTGTTGATTTCCTGTTCAGCTGTGGTCCTTGTCTTGTCTGTCTCTTGTGGCAAGCTGTACGCATCTTCATTCCCATGAGCAGAGTGTCTTTGGAAGTTGTTCACGTGCTTTCTAAATTTCTATCCCATATTTCTTTTTACATAATGAAAATTTTCAATTTTACTTCTTGCTCACAGGTAACATGAGTTCTGTCATTGGGTTGCACACAGGTCCATGGGCAGGTGGCTCCTCACTATCTTTGCTTGAGTAAAATCCACGCACCCTGGCTTACTCTTGACCCCACAGCCATGGACCCTCTTGACCGCTGGCTCATGCTTTCTTTCTTTTCTGTTGTCCCACACTCCCTTCCCAAGCCCGATTAATGACAAGTGGGGACGGAGGTGATGTGGTATAATTGTCCCTTCAGCTGAGGATAACTGTGAGATCAGACAGAGGCAGCTGATGGGCCCTCTAGACACTCTAGACCAGGATATACCCAGACAGCTGCAGCCTGAGACTTGGCTACTTCTGTCCAGCAGAGTGGCTCAAACACTGAAGGTTGAGACTTAAGCCAGTCTAGATGTGGCACGGTTGTCACCTTAATGACTTAGTACAAAGCTACATGTCAGCCTTTGCCAGAACACTCCTTGCTTTACTAGAAGCAATTAAAGAAAAAAAAAAAGTATCTCAGCGGGCTTTTTTTTTTTTCATAGCGACCCCAGCTGCACTGATAGGCCTCTTGTTGAAGGAGCGGGCATGGCCTTTTGAAGCATAAAACCTATCCACCTCAGAAGGTCATGAAGGACGAAGTTCCCCTCGCTTTGCTGGAGTCTCTTTAGTGCTGAATGGCTACCAGGCTTGTATGGAACCTGGTTCTGGGCAGGGTGCTGTGTTCCTTTTAACCTAGTCCTTCTCCAATTTCCTCTTTCCTTTTCATTCTTTCCTCCCATTCCTAAGTTCCTGTCTCTGGAATCCAGACCTCAGGAGATGTGGCTTCTTCCTTATGCAGCACTGAGAAAGAGTGTGGAGAGCGTGAATCAGTCCCATTCTCTACAAAGACTGATAGACACAGGTGCGCGTCCATGTCCCAACTTCAGATCCCATGAATTGACCTTCTTTGAGAAAAGGGTCCTTGCTGATGCATTTGACATTATCTGGGGTGGAGTCCCGAAATCTAATGATCAGTGTCCTGATAAGATGCCTGAGGGAGATACATACAGAGGAGGCCAGGTGATCGTGGAGGCAGGGTCCAGAGCCATGTCACCACTAGCCAGCCAAGGACCAGCTGGAATCATCAGAAGCTGGACAGGGTCAGGCAGAGCATCTTGCCCCCTCGGGGGAGCATGGTCTGCTGACATCCCGATTTCCCGCTTTGTTGCCTGCTAGTTTTTTTTTTTTTTTGACAAGATTTCTCTGTGTACCAGCACTGAGTGTCCTAGAACTCACTCTGTAGACCAGACTGGCCTCGAACTCATAGAGATCTACCTGCCTCTGCCTCCTGAGGGCTGGGCTTAAAGACGTGCACCACCACCACCTGACCATTGCCTGCTATTTTAAGATGCTAAGCTTGCACTCCTGTACGACAACCATGAGAAATAAACTTATAGTTTGCAGCTTGGCATCTGCTGCCCCCAAATCTCCTGTCATGGCCCCTCTGCAATGGCTTCGCCGTCAGATGAGGCCTTCCCTAGTTTGTCCCATGGGTGAGGCTGTGGTGGTGCCCCCAGCCCAGCCCAGCCCAGCCCAGCCCAGCCCAGCCCAGCTGCACTGTGTGGGTGTCCTCGGGCTTTCTGCCACCTGCCCTCCCTCTGTCCCCACACGCAGTCAATGCCTGCTTTCACCCTGGGCAACCCTATCATCAGAGAATTACGGAGGCACTAGTATAATTTCAAAGAAACCAGAACTTCCTTAGACACTAGGGATTGCGGGGGGGGAGGGGGGGCGGGGGGGCTGCCGCCCACACAAATGCTGCCCGGGACAGGCTAGCACAGATGCTGAGGACAGCCGGGGCTGTGAGGCCACTGTCTTTCGACTGGGTGCTCCAGGAGGCATCTGTGGGATCCTTTCACAGGAAGTTCCCAGCCCTCAGATGTACACTACAGTCTCCTGAGGAGCCATTTTTTCAGTGATGATGGATAGATTTCTTTTTGAAGCACCCCAACACTTTGAATGCACATTGACTTAGTATGAGTTTCAAAGCACGGTCCCTGGATGTCACCATCCATGGCAGCCATGTCGTATTCTCAGATCCCATGCAGGCTTCTTGGATCAGATACTCGGGGCAGGGTCCAGAGTCTGGTTAAACGAGCTCTTTGGCAGGGGTAGGACTGTTGCCTCTCCAATCTGAGGATCCATGTCTCAGGGAACACCTCCCCCATGGCTTCTCTTTTTAATACCTCCCCATACTTTTATTTTAGATGTCCTCAAACCCAGGGTATTGTAAACAGTAACCTAAGTACTTAATGTTCTAATGGGTCCCCTGCTCTCAGGAGCCCCCACCCAACCCCACCCCATGTCTGTCCACCTTGGTTGGAGTGTGACTCTCCCTTCACTGACTGATTAGCAGTGGGTGAGGGGAGCATCCTCTGAGCCTCTTCCCTTTGTGTCCTGGCCCTTGGCAGCATAAGATGCTGATCCCCCAGCCCAGTGACTGGGGGATTTCCCAGGGCCCAGTGACTTCTGCTGTCAGAGTAGAGGGGTCAGGCCTAAATAGTCTTTGTTCAGCCCAAGGCCATAGAACCTTGAAACTCTCAGCTTAGTTTTGAAAGACCAGAGAGAGTTGCTGCAGAAGAGTCTTGCAGAGTAACCATGGAGACCAGATACTGGTAGAGATGCTCCATATGGGAGCATCTTAAGGCCAGACACAGGGTGACAGTGAGATGAGGGTGGCGTGTGCACACTGTGTTCTCCGAGGTACCCGAGATTCGGTTGTGATCCCAGCTGTGTAAAGTGGTCCTAAGCCTCTCACTGGTCAGTTGTTGAGGGGAGCTGGCTCCGGTCTATGCATCAGGAGCCTTCTGTGGTCATGGAAACCACATTCTCCTTCACTCACCGTCTTTTGAAGTGTGAAGAATGAGTTCAGTTAACTGGGACTTTAGTGATACTGTGACCTTGATATCTTCCATCTTTATTCCTCGTTTATTGGGCAGGGCTTTGCACCATTGCCAAGCTCATGAATATGCATGAGCATGGGTTTAATTTGCTCAGAGGCACTGATGCGTGGTGAAATTGTCCCTATTTTTAAGGCCATGTTTATATTTTTAAGGCCATGTTTGTATTTGTTTTGGAGAATGAATGGAGAATCTCTGACTTTGTAAACAGATCTAAACAAAAACAATGACAGCTGCGGTACAACACAGCGCACAGGGTCATTGTCACGCAGGGGCTGGGTTCCAGTATGTATGTGTGACTTCATTTATGCTCATGACAGACTTTAGGAACCTGTTTTCTACCCATTTCTCAGATGAGGAAATGGAGGCCTCTAGAGAGGGAAATAGGAAACGGCTCACTCAGAACCACGGTTAGGAAGCAAAAGCGCCAGTAATAGAAGCGAAGATTGGCTTCAAAGTTCACACTTAATCTGCCAGGATGCTCTCCCAGCTGCTCTGCTACTGTGCAGGGAGCCCACGGTGATTTTGATTATTTAATCAGCTGCAAACCACCCCGAGTTCGAAGCAAGCTTTCAAATGCTAGCTAGCGCTGACTCTGCCAGACTCAACAGTACTGTCCACCACAGCAGGTCCTCTCTACCCTGCAGCTCACCTGGGATCCCTCACTTCCCTTCCTCTTCGCCTAGATCATTGGGATAAAACCGACAGGTGCTGGGCCTCCGTGGTGACTCTGTCCTGTGTGTGCTCCGGCTCCTGCTTGATGACCGGGACACATTTGAGTCTTTTCTGTCACAATCCTCCAAATCTGGAGCCAATTGAAAGCACAGATCTCTTTGAGTAGACCTAAGGCGCACCGGACAAGCCTGTGCACAGGTCAGGGGGCTATTGTCGGGCCTGGAGCTCCTGAGCCAGCCAGAGGAGCGCATTCCCTGTCACCCAGCTGCCCCTGTAATTGCCATGGGCTCTTTTGTTATTAAGCAGACCCTGCCTAAACAAAAGGGACACTGTTTCTTTTATGAGTAATGTGTTAAGTCGCCCTGGCAAAAAAGGAAGGGGGGGAAAAAAGGGAAAAAGTTTAGGTCCAGTGTAAGGACCGAGACAGTCTAAGATTTATTACGAAGGCTGTGGAATTATTCCTCTTTCACAGCATTTAAATTGTCTAATTATTTATAGCACTTTCCAGTTTGGCCCGTGCTGTTAATGAGGGGGTGTGACTGGGTCTTCCCGTTCTTCAGCCACCTGAAGCCTCCCTAGGCACTGCACAAAGGGCCCTGGCTACAGGAGCCTACACACAGCTGCCTTCTGCTCCAGTTGAAGAGCAAGCAGAAGTTGGGGAAGACCACAGTTTCTTCCCAGCTACTGAGGGGTGTGGATTAGAAACTCCAGAGAGGCAACCCATCTTTCCATCTCCTCCCTGATCCCTTGGGTGCCCTTAAGAGCCACATCAGGAATGTCCTTGGAGAGAAATAGAACCAGCCAGTAGGTTTCTCCATTCCTGTGGGGGGGCCTCACAGAGAAGCAAGAGAGCCAGCCTCTCCTCCTCCATCCCTCTCTTCCTCCATCCCCTCAGGAGACTTCTGGACACTCTCCCTGTTTTCCAACACAACTCCAGAATTCTCTTGTCTCTTTTATCTATGCTGCTCTGGTTTCGATTAGTGATCAAAACCTATGTTTGTTTAACAAGCAATAAGTAGGCGCCTGCTGTGTTTGCAGTATAGATCCGTACAGCAGGGTTTTAAAATGAGTTAGGCATGTTCCCCTCTAGACTGGAGGCTGAGATGCAGTGTCTTAGTCACCTTTAACATCTCCCCCCAGCCTAGCAGATGGGCTAGTATCCAAGAGGCGCTCAATAAATGCATGCTGAGTCAATGCATGAATCACAGGCTGCCTTGGCTAGGAGACTTAAGACTACCCCCTTTAGATTCAAACATTTAACCTTTGCTTCTTGTTGTGACTGCCATTGGTGGGCAGCAGCCATGGATTTGCACGACACTGTGGCTGTGGGCCTCTATGCTGTGGCCATGGGCCTCAACTAGGGCTATAAGGTAGTGAAGCCCATCTACAAGCCGAGGCATAGCCAGCACCATGAGTGCCTCACCAATCAGAACCAGGTTTTGAGGGCATAACCTGGAAGGTGTTTGGTTTTGCACCCCACGAGCTCTGTGCCATGGTCTCCACTGGCAGCCCAAGCCCTTCCATGGACAAACCACACATTCTCTCATCTGCTTTCTGGATATGAGCTCTGAGTGGGCTTGGCAAGCCCACCCATCTCTCTCAGGAAGCCACTTCACTCTCCTCCACCCTCTCTCCTTTCCTCACTTTGCTTTGCCTTGCTTTGCACAGGCCGACCTCCAAATGGGAGACCAACTCTCCATTCAACTAGACCAAGTATCCAGTACAATCAAAGTATTTGAACAAGGTAGCTCATGGGACCTAACTTGGAGGCAAATCCCATGAGTTACCTTGTAGTTAGGCTTCGGGGGCTCCAGGAGCCTTCCCCTGTCTTATCTGGAGACTCAATGGGCTGGGGGCTCCACAGTGGGTTCTGGACTGGTTTGGGTGATTTCTATGTCTTTGAACGGGAAAGTAAATCTTTGACTCAGTTGCCAAAGGACTTGATGTCTGGTGATGGGCCATGCAAGGGGCTGCTGCATGGCTGCCTGAAGACATTGTCATCAACAGCAACTATAAAAATACATTTTGCAAAGCACTTGTTGGATGTAGAAGAATGAAAATAGACCCATATCTATCACCCTGCACAAAACTCAAGTCCAAATGGATCAAAGACCTCAACATAAAGCCAGCCACACTGAACCTTATAGAAAAGAGGAAGTGGGAAGTATACTTGAATGCATTGGTACAGGAGACCACTTCCTAAATAGAACCCCAGTAGCACAGACACTGAGAGAAACAATTAGTACATGGGACCTCCTAAAACTGAAAAGCTTCTGTAAAGCAAAGGACACAGTCAACAAGACAAAATGACAGCCTACAGAATGGGAAAAGATCTTCACCAACCCCACATCAGACAGAGGTCTGATCACCAAAATATACAAAGAACTCAAGAAAATGATCATCAAAAGAACAAACAATCCAGTAAAAAAAAGGGGGGGGGGGTACAGACCTAAACAGAGAACTCTCAACAGAGGAATCTAAAATGACTGAAAGACACTTAAGGAAATGTTCAACATCCTTAGCCATCAGGGAAATGCAAATCAAATCAACTCTGAGATTCACTTGACACCTGTAAGAATGACCAAGAACAAAAACACTGATGACAACTTATGCTGGAGAGGTTGTGGGGTAAAGGGAACACTCCTGCATTGCTGGTGAGAGTGCAAGCTGGTACAACCTTTTTGGATATCAGTATGGTGA
The DNA here is from genome assembly GCF_000317375.1 of Microtus ochrogaster. Taxonomy (NCBI): domain Eukaryota; kingdom Metazoa; phylum Chordata; class Mammalia; order Rodentia; family Cricetidae; genus Microtus; species Microtus ochrogaster. Next base: position 39,976,096 of record NC_022009.1, on the reverse strand, counting down.
TTTTTCAGAAAATTAGGAAACAACCCTCCTCAAGACACAGCCACTTTTGGGCAAATACCCAAAGGATGCTCAATCATACCACAAGGACATGTGCTCAACTATGTTCACAGCAGCATTGTTTGTCATAGCCAGAACCTGGAAACAATCTAAGTGTCCCTTGACCAAAGAATGGATAAGGAAAATGTGGTACATTTACACAATGGAGTACTCTACACAGCAGAAAAGAACTGACATTTTGAAATTTGTAGGCAAATGGATGGATCTAGAAAACATCATACTGAGTGAGGTAACTCAGATCCAGAAAGACAAATATCATATATACTCACTCATAAGTGGCTTTTAGACATAAAGTAAATAAAACCATCCTGCAATTCACAATCTCAGAGAACCTAGACAACAACGAGGACCCTAACAGAGACTTACATGGATCTAATTTACATGGGAAGTAGGAAAAGACAAGATCTCTTGAGTAAATTGGGAGCATGAGGACCATGGGAGAGGGTTGAAGGGGAGAAGAAAGAAAGGAGGGGGAGCAGAGAAAAATGTATAGCTCAGTAAAATCAAAAGAAAATTAAAAACAAAACACAACAAAAAAAAAGCACTTGTTGCGTTCAACCCCTTCTGCCAAGTCTACTACTGTATGCTCCATGTGGAGCCACGCATGAGAGAGACCACTCAAGCCCTACGAGCAGAGGGAGGACAAGGGGACTGGGAAAGGGTGACTGGATGATGTGGCCAACAGCAGCTCCATGTGATACAACAGTCAAGTAGAAACTGACAGGAGGCAAAACTGAGCAAGCCACTGGGATTGTCATCACTCCGAGGATTTATAGCACTGAGTGGTCCTCCCATCAGCTTCGGCTGCATCTGGCTGCCTTTATCCCAGCTCGGGGCTTGTCCAGAAGGCACCTAAGCCAGCTTAGCTAAGAGCTGCATCCAGTTTGGTTCTTGGAGGTGTGCCTTTGGTGTGAGAAGTCCTGTGATAAAGCAAACTGCTGAGGCTGCATTTAAACTAGAGCTTTCAAACTTTAGTTGGCAATAGAAGTCATCCCACTGTGGGTGATCCTTCCAACCGCCATAGAGACACAGTTGGTAGTCAAGGGCACTCACTGGCAATTTGAAGATCAGGGGAAATGACTGAATCCTTATGCTTGTATCCCTTTCAATTTCAACCTATATTAGAACTCCCATAACATATAGAAGTGAGTGTTTTAGTCATCTTACGTAGGACCCATCGATGGAAAGTGAGCATAAATGACTGGGTTCTGGATGTTACGTTTTCTTTCTCTGTTGTGGGTGTGTCCCGCTCAGCAAAAAGCCAACTGTACCCGGTGCCATCTCTGCAACCCAGAGACAATGGGCTCCCTGAGAGCGCAGCCTGGGTGAGCCAATGGGAGAGAAGACAGAACCCTCTTCCAACATGCACCCCCGCCAACCCCAGTAACCATCGGTAAGTTGAGGCCTCTCAGGGTGGGATATAGCTTATGAATCTGTGTGACTATGTGTGGCATGAGGTCTGACATACAGGAAAGGCATACCAGGGCTTTGAAGGAAGAACGGGCAAATGAATGAAGGAAGGGGCCTTTCTCTCCCATTGTGTGTGTGTGTGTGTGTGTGTGTGTGTGTGTTTTGTGTGCGCGTGCGTGCAAGAGCACATGTGGGTATCCACATGGAGGTGAGAGAACAATCCCTACTGTCATTCCTGATGCTGACCACCATGGTTTTTTCCGAGACAGGATCTTTCCCTGGCCTGGAGTTCACCAGCCCCAGGGCTCCACCTGTCCCCATCTCTCTGGTGCTGAGTTTCAAGCTCATATCTCCAGGCCCAGCTTCTTTCTTTCTTTCTTTCTTTCTTTCTTTCTTTCTTTCTTTCTTTCTTTCTTTCCTTTCTTTCTTCCTTCCTTCATTCCTTTCTTTCTTTTGTCTGTCTTTCTTTCTTTTGTCTGTCTTTCTTTCTTTCTTTCTTTCTTTCTTTCTTTCTTTCTTTCTTTCTTTCTTTCTTTCTTTCTTTCTAACGTGGGTCTTGGGGATTGAACTCAGGTCCTTGTTCAAGAGCTTTACCGACAGCCACCTCTTCCCACTCCCCCGGCTCCCTTTCCATTTTCTTGCTTCCTTGTCCTATCATCGTTCACCTAAGAGATAGTTACAGTGCCCCTACTATGTGCCATCTTGGTGCTGGAGGCAAAAAAAAGCCCTCAGTGAGCTCACACTTCTGTTATCTATCATACCTCATCTGAACGAGGGTCCCCTCTTGCTCTGCGGTCTGCAACTTTAAGAGCTGGTCACTAGGTCGTCCTCAAACTCCGTGTTACTTCAAGATGCCCCCATCTTGCCACTCCCCTCCCCCACCCTAGCCATCTGCCTTTATTTTGGAGCTGCGATTGGACCAGTTATCTAAATGGGAATCTTCTCAGTTCGTTGATTTATGAATGTGTATCAAGCGTCGATGAAGAGGTCACCTCGAAGAAATTTGTAGATTCGGTTCAAGGTCAATTGAAGCTAACTGTATTAAACCAAGATCTTATCTTTCTCCATGAAATATTAGCCATTCTTTTTGAGAGGGAAAGAAACCTGAAGAATTAAGCCAAACTAGTTCACATAAAGAAAAAAAAGGGGGGGGGGGCTTGCTTGATTGCAACATGCATTTACCCATGTGTGCACGTGGGGGCTTTTCTAATTATGAACAGGAGGAAAGCTTGGGGGTCATGTGGAGGCTACACTGTTTACAGACTTCGCTGAAGGCAAAGTTCACAGCACATACCCACAGAGCATGGAGCCCACTCTCCCAAGGCCCAGAGGACATTAAGGGCTGAGTGTAGTTCTGTCTTCGTCCTGTTCAGGGCAGGTTCTCCTTGTCTCCGGAGACTGACCTGACCTGGAAGGACTCAATGTGAACACTCGCACAAGCTGAGAAATTAGTTCGGGGGTCTTGGCCTCGGGGAGCTGTGTGCTGTGCTAGAGACACTTCGTAATCTATTCTGAGACGCCATCACAGAAGAGCACAGATCGACCACAGATGGAGTGAACAGACTTGTGTGGCTCACGGTGCTGGGAGGTGGGAAACCCAGGGTGCAGAAGCCATGTCTGGTGGGGTCTTATGCTGCCTCAAGACATGCAATGCATGTGTGCCTTGCAACATGGCAGAAGGCATCACCAGAAAGGGAGGGGAGGAGGGAGGGAAGAAGGAAGAGGGGAGAGATGAACCCATTCTTTCATCGCCAGTCCACTCTGGTGACAGTGGCATTAATCCTTTCCTAAGGGCAAACCCCCATGGCCCAATTGTCCCTTCATGATATCACCTCCCTCCTACCCTGTTAAGATGGAGAGAAAGACTTCGGCACATGGGCTCCAGGGAGTCATCGAAACCACAGCCTAACTGCTGGTGAAGTTCTACCCAGTCGAGGACAAACCTCTACCCTGTGTAGGCGTGGGCTGGCTTCACCTCTGCTCCAGGCCTTGGTTTCTGTAATTGCAAATGGAGAGGATGTTGTGGTTCAGGATCTCAGAATGAAAATGCCTGGGTCCCCAGTTATGTTCCCAGTGGTTCATGTCAAATGATATTAATTATATAAATAGCACACGGTGACATTCTCTACTAGGTGCTGCTGCTGTAAAGGTGACTGCTGCACCAGTCGCTGCCAAGCCTGGAGTTGATCTGACCCTTCAATCCGGCCCTGCCCCCACCCCACTTCCCCATGGAGACCACAGTCTGGGGCTGGCATCAGTGTATACATGTGTGTGTGTGTGTGTGTGTGTGTGTGTGTGTGTATACTCTTATCTGTGAATGCCTACAGCTTTGGGTTCTTGTTTCTTTGTCTGATTTTAACACTCTCTGACCTGACTGTTCACTCAGTCATATTCCTGTGGGACGATTTGTTATTGTTCTCAGTATTTTAAATTACTGCTTTGTAGTCAACCGCGTAGTTTATCTCAGCTTTCGTGGCCATTCTCCTGTGGCCACTGTTGTTTTTCTTTTCATTTCTTTGTACTGATGTTTTGTGTTTTTTTTTTTTTTCAGGCTGGCCTTAAACTTATGATCCTCCTGCCTCAGCCTCCTGAGTGCTGGGACAACAGGCCTGCACCACCATGTCTGGCTTAATGTGCTCAACTCATACATGGTAGTAATTAGACAGATTTTTGGAAGTATGTAGTGTGATAATATTTTAACTAATTCTTTGAAAATTTCATAGATGCATACAACAAATTTTGGCCATATTTGTTCTCCTACTCTTCCCTCAACTCCTCCCAGATCCAAGCTTCCCAACCCACCCCCCCAACTTCATATCATAATACATACATACATACATACATACATACATACATACGTACATATGTACATACATATCAGTCCAAGTTGGGCTGGCTGTGTGCACGGTTGTTCCACCAGGGACCACACCCTTAGAGCAAACTGTCTGTCCCTCCTTTGCCTGTTACAGCTCTAGCTGCCTGAGTGGGAGACAGAACACGATGACTAAGTTTTTTTCCTGAGAGCTATGCACTTGAAATCCACAGCAGCCCCTGGCAGAAGAGGACCCTACCAAAGCATCAGCGTTCAGTCTGGCTTGGGCCCCATGCTGTGAAAGTAAGAGGGCACGGCCCCTTCTCTCTAAAGCCTGGGACCACTGCCATTTGCCTGCAACCTGAATACAAGGGCTCCCTAAACAGTCACAATACGCTTCATCACAGTTACAGCCACAGTAAAAAGTGACCACCTATGACTTGCTGGGAATTGTGTGCTCTTAAGAAACAAAGTTAGGCCAGGCAGTGATGGCACAAGCCTTTAATCCCAGCACTTGGGAGGCAGAGGCAGCAGATCTCTGTGAGTTCAAGGCCACCCAGGACAGTCAGGGTTACACAGAGTTACACAGAGAAACCTGGTCTAAAAAAAAGAAGCAAAGCCCAGGACAGGATCCAAAACCACAGAGAAACCCTGTCTCGAAAAAAAAAATAAATAAATAAAAAATAAATAGCATAAAAAAAAAAAAAGAAGCAAAGCCAGGAGTCTAGGGACATGGCTTAGTTGGTAGGGTGCTTGCCCACAAGTGTTAAGAACCTGAGTTCAGATTCCCAGAACTCACATGAAAGTCTGGGTGTGGCAGTGCACACCTCGATAAACACTGGGGAGGACCCCTGTGAGCTTGCTGGACAGCTAGTCTAGCCAATCAGCAAGGTTCAAGTTCAGGGAGAGACACTGTTGAACAAGGAGGGCAGGGGTAGAAGACTCCTGATGTTGGTGACTGGTCTGCATGCACATACATGTGTGCACACACACACACACACACAAACAAATACATACATACACACATATACACACACTCACACACCTGCACACACATGCACATACACACACACGTACATACACACACACACAAACAAATACATACACACATATACACACACTCACACACCTGCACACACATGCACATACACACACGTACATACACACACACACACACACACACAAAGCAGAGACAGCTTAAAGCACAGGGTGATGGTGTCTCTGAGTAACCCTTTTTAGTGACTGAACAGAGAGGAAGACAGGCAGCACAGATGAAACCAAGTCCGTGGAAAATGCAGCAAGCCTGCCTGCCAGCCGTTGCTCCTTCCTGAGCCAAGGTGTCCACGCTCTATTGCCATCAGCCTTCCAACATTGACCTGGTATCAGCAACTCTCCTAAGAACTTCCAGGTCCTCAGCACCAGCGTGGGGCTGCTAAAGCACCCAGCTTCACAGACTGAGCAGTTACTGGGTCGTCTTCAGCATGCAGCAGCCACCATTGGTCATCCAGCCCCTATCACATAAGTCAATAAACCTCTTTTATAATGTCGATTCATCCTGTTGATCCATCCCTCTAGAGAGCCCCACCTAACACACGTAAGTGCATTGAAAGACTTAGATGACGTAGGTTGTTTTTCCTTCATCCTCTTGTGACTTAGTATTCGGTCACCCCTGGCAACATCAGGGTGGGGCTACACCTGCCCAGCTCCCCTACTTTCTTATCGGAAACCACTTCTTAGCTCCAAGTTGGGAACAGGATGCCTGTATGCCCCCATTAACTTTGCTCCTGTGGGACAGGCAAGTACCCTTTAAACTGGCCAAGAACAAAGAGGAAAGTAGATCAAAGCAAGAGATTGGAGGGTTGCAGGCACCAGTCTAAGGCCTGTATCTTTAAGCTAGGTAGCTTGACAGCGATTATACGGGTGTAATTACCAGTTGGAGGGCTGATGAAAGAGCATGGGACCACCAGTGTTCATGCACCTCCAGAACACCGCCAGGAAGACCCTGGAATTTGCACTGACCAGGCTGTTTGCGACGGCCCCCTGTTTACTTCCCACTTCCCCTGATAATTCCATAATGAGCCACCGTGTTCTTGTCTCCCAAGGCACACAAGTGCATGTCCCGGTGTGGGCAAGAAGACTAGGTGAAGTTGGGTTTGTGCTCTGACACTGACGGCCAGTACCAGTGACCCAGGGACAAGGCATTCTGGCTGCATTTCCTCTTTCCTCCCTCCTCCTGCTTCTTGAGCTTGTCTCCAGTTTGCTGTTAGGCAGGACTTCCCTTGATATCTCCTGGATTCCCAGGCCACGGTGGCTTGAGCAGAGATGGGCTCAAGGTTGCTGTGTCTGAGACCACTATTGGAGTGTGTCCCAGGGCTGAAGTAGGGAGTTTGTCTCCCTGATACACACTTTCTCTCTCTTTCTCTCTCTCTCTCTCTCTCTCCCTTCCTCCCTCTATATCTCACTCTCTCTTTCTCCCTCCTGGGCACTCTTGGCAGCAAAGATAGACCTCACCTCTGCTCTACTTCTTAGACTCAAAAAGAAAGTTTTCTTCTCCCCAGCAACACTCAGAAATCCCAGAGTAGGACTCCACTTGGTGACTCTTCAGTCACATGGCCTAGCTTGAGCCAGTCATTGCACCCGGAGCAAAGAAGCTCTATGATTGGCTGGGCCTAAGTCACATGGCCACCTGTTGCCTTAAGGGGATAGTGAAAACAGTAGCTACGCATTCCAAGATGTCTGCTCTGGGGTCTCCCGGTTCTAACAGGTTCTAGGAGGCATGATCCATTTATTCCGTACCTTCTCTGGTGTGACACCGCACCAGGTGTCTTGTCTCATTGGATTCTCACAAATAACGCGGAAAGCGGGCACTACAGAGCTCTTTTTCGCGGTTGGCTGCGCTAAGTGGCAAGCGGATGAGGAGAAAACGTACTCTGCCGTGCAGGTGAAACTTAAGGAGGCGAAGCCTTACTGTCGACGCTTGTCACGGGGGCTCTCACGCTCAGAGACAGATGGCCCTTAGAGTATGGCCCCTAGTCTAGCTTGGGTCTTTCTGGGCTTCCAGGTGTGGTGCATGCTGGGAGTGGGAGAAAGGCGTTTTCCCACCACTAGCAGAGGGCTACGCTTGGGATGTCCCTCTCTCCAGCCCATGTGGTACTGTTCTGTCCTCAGGAATTCTTCCGTCTCCATTTTTCTGAACACTGGCCTGGCCTGCTTTGATCAGCAGAAGACGGTAGAGGTGACACTGGGCAGGACCTGGTAGCAGCTTTAGAATGCCTAGAAGGCTCTACACCCCGGTGAAAAAGAGCCTGTGGCTGATGCAAAAAAAAAAAAAAATGCTAATTACACAGCTAGAGAGGGGACAGGGAAGAGGAACACCAGCAGGAGGAGGCTCAGGGCTGTGCAGGCAGACACATCTCAGAGGCTGGGAATTCCAATGGAGGCCTATAGGAGCAGCATAGGCACCCGGCTGAGCCCTGCCAAGACCCCTGTGTGCAGAACTGTGTTGTTTGGAGCCACTGGGTCTTGTATGCTTTGCGCTCTAACCACACACAGCAGATCCCGCTGTCTCAGGGCACTTGGCCTTCTATATCCACATTCCTCCTGGGCTCTGGGCTTGGTGCTCGCGGAACTTGCCTCCCTCATCGTGATCTCTAAAGGGCTGCACTTTCTTCCTTCCATGTGTCCCTATAACCTGCCTTTGATATTAATAGCAGTATGGGAGGGAAGAGCCTCAGGCTTCGGGGCTGAGGTGCTCATCTCAGAGGGAGTGACAGAGTGCACGGAAGCCCTTTTCTGGTGGTGGCTTGGATGAGCGTGGGAGGGCAGTGTAAAAGATCGGTTATTGCCATGCTGGTGACAACTAGACATTACTGAACATACATGTTCTGAATGCAGAGTCATATATATTATCTAGGTGTGGTAATCTACCTTCACCACCAGCTTGGCTGGATTTAGAATTACCTGGGAGACTTGGTCCTGGTACGTACATAGGGGGCGGTGAGAGGGTTAGCGGAGGTGGGAAGGCTCAGCTTGAGTGTGGGCAGCAACTGTCCCGTGAGCTGGGGGCCTGGACTGAATAAGGAGACAGTGAGCCGAGCAGCAGCTCCCATCTCCTTTGCTCTGATTGCAGATGCCATGCGGCTGGCCGGCTACCCCACATGCCTACCACATGGCTTCCACCACGATGAGCTGGATACTCCAACTGTGCCCAAACAAACCCTCCCTGCCTATTTTTGCTTTTGTCACAATAAGAACAGTAATTAACGCCCTGGGGGAGTGTTGGTCAAATACAGAAACGTCTAATCAATCAGATAGAAGAGTCCATTTAATCCCACTACCCTGCCATAGTGGTTGCTGTGCTTTGAACAGGAGATGTCCCCCATAGGTTCACGTTTGGATGCTTGGTCCCCAGCTGATGGCACTGTTTGCACAAGTTATGGAATTTTTAGGGGTGACGTCTTGCTGGAAGAAGTATGTCACTGGTTGGTAGGCTTTGAGATTTTATATAATAGCCCACCCCTCCTTCCTGTTAGCCTCTCTACTTCCTGAGTGTGGATGAATTATGATCAGCTGGCTTCTTGCTCCTGCTGTCATCCCTGTTATGGTGGACTCTATCCCTCTGGAACCATAAGGCAGAGTAAACCCTTTTCCCCCGCAAGTGGTGTTATCAGGGGATTTTTATCTCAGCAGCAGGAAAGTAACTCATACTCACACAGTGATGCTACCGGTTTGGTGTGCTTCCTCTTAGCCTTCCACATGCACTTGCATGTGCACGTGCACATGCGCGCACGCGCGCTCGCGCGCGCGCGCGCACACACACACACACAGCTGTTGGATGCTAAGGGAATCTTTTTGAAAACCTTGGCCATTGGTGCTGTGTGACAATGATCTCCTTCAGGGCAGCACGGTGCATGCCTGCAGCTCTAGCCAGAAAGACACCTGTACACCATGACAGTACAGGGTATCTTAGAAAACCCTGACCCACCCTGGAAAAAGAAATCACACCTTGGGAAAGATGGATGGGGTGTCGTCTTGGAGGACCCTCTTTTGTCATTTACACTGGCCATACTGCTCACCTGAAGTCCTGGCTGCCCTCCCCAGCCTGCTACCCAGACTTCCTGCTTTCGCTGGCAGATGACTCATTGCTGGACCAGCTCCCTGGAGACCTCGGCTTGCCTCTCAGGTTTCGTTCTCTGCCTGTCGGCTATGACACACATTTCGCCTCATGTTCTGCATCTGGCCAGGTGTAAGCTTTGCTGCGTACGTACTGGTGAGAGTTGTGGGCGCATCCTGAAGACACAGAGTCATGAGCCCTCCTTACAGCCGAGGAAACAGTCTGTGAGCATCCAGCTGTCCCTTAAGCCTCCTGGGGGTGTACCTGCTCACTAGCCAGTCAGGCTTGGTCTCTGTGTCTGGGCACCGGACTCAGGTCCACGCCTCTTGCTCATGCACAGGGCAGTGCCAAATGCTTCTTACACTGACTTGACAAACCTCGGTCCAGTTCCAGGAAAAGACATTCTCAATCCTACACGGAGGGCTGGGCCCTTTCGGACGCTCTGGGCTCCTGGATGTAATCTGGAATTGTAATTAAGCTGGCACACATGATCAGAGAGGCAAAAACGACTGTCGGAGGTCACGTGGCAGGGAAGGCTGAGGGCGGAATGACTCGTTTAGTATGTGCATAGACATACAAGGAAGTCTGCATGGGCACACACTTTTGTATGTGTGTGCAGAAGCTGGCGATGCCTTCCTCTGTATACTCCATCTTATTGTTTGAGTCACGGTCTCTCACTAAACCTGGAGTTCAGTGATTGACTAGCATGGCTGGTCAGGGAGCCCCAGAACTATCTTGCAAGCACTGGGATCCCAGCTGAGTGGGAGCTATCCTACACAGACTTTGTGAGGGTTGAACCAGGGTCTTCACGTTTGCGCAGCAAATACTCTGCCTGCTGAACGATCTCTCCAAGTACAGAACTGAATCCCAGACCCCATCCCTCACATCCCTGAGGGTCACTGGGCAGGGCAGTCTGTGACATCATGTACCTGTACCTGCTGCCTCTTCATTCCCACCAGGTTATCAGCTTCCCTCTGGGGTGGCTGTGGCTGCGGTTCCCCCCGTGGCTATCGGCCCACCTTTGTCGTCTGTCTCTGTGTCTCGGCATCTTTCTCTCTCTCACACAGCTATTGCCTCTCTTTTCCTCTTACAAAATGGAAAAGCAGGGCCATGCTGACCCTGGAGTCTGTAAATGCGCCGGCTGGGCTCCTTCCGAGCCCCGGGCTTCTGGACACAATCTTGAATCATAATTAAGCCGTTAGAGGAAAGCTCGCTGCTGGCAACAGTCGGGAGAAATAGTTTCCATCGCGCAGTATCTGGAATTGGAATTGGCTAGAAGGTGCTTGCTCGCTGCCTCACTGCCTAATGGGCAAGATTGCAAATGTTATTAATCTAAGCGAGCCGTGTGAGACCCAGGCCGGAGCACAGAAAGGAGTTATTTGATTTTAAGAAAGAAAACCAGGCAGAGAACACTCTGTATTTGGAACGTTCTGGATCCGCCGAACGGGCTGTTAGGGGAGAAATATGTCTGTGGTATGTGATTACAGGATTTAATGAAATTACAAGGTGAATCGGTCGGGACATTCAGGCCAAGGCGAGAAGCAACACCGCTCATGCACCCTGCTTGGAATTCCCTGTGTCCTCAGGGACCTGAGACAGAGAGGAGGGCAGTGCTGTAAGTGCCAGTCAGCCCGCGGACTGGAGCTGATTGGCCACTTCAGAGCCAGTGCAGCTACCGGGCCCTGGCGCAGCCAGCCATCTTGTTTTTTTAAAAAGGAAAGGTTAGAAATGGCATCTCTCTCTTTCTACTTTGCATAGGGGGTAAGAAGTAATGTCTGGAGCTGCGGCAGTCATCTTGCGACTGTGAATCAACGTGTTATTTTATACGGCTTTGCAAAGTGCTTCACAAATATTAACCCATCTAGTAATAGCTCCTTTTATTAACATCTGAGCCCCGAGGGAGGCAGAACAAAGGATAAAATAAAACTTTGGTCCTGCTGGCCTGCTGAGTCAGCAAACTGGGTTGGAACGGGTTGCTCTAGACTGCCTTCGCAGAAGAATAAAGTCTGGTTATGATGTATTCACTTTCTTTTGGAGCTGAGGGCCTGCCCGGCTATTTATTTCTGCCTTCTTCAGGTAGAATTCTGATATGCATTCACGTATATTATTACTTAGACCCAAAATTTTATTTCCTGTCCTCCCCTTGCCTTTTATAGCTTTGTGGCCACAAGACTGCATTCTGGCCATGAGGATAAGGACATACTCTGTGTGTGTGTGGACTTGCAAGAAGGCTCCTTTGTCCTGCTTCCAGGAAGTGAGGCACAAAGACTGGAGCCCCAGTAGCTGTGTTTGGACATGGAGGTGAAAAGGAGCCACATGCAGAGGTCCCTGAACAGAGGAGAGCAGCCCCGGGCGCCTTCTCTACCACCGCTGCCTGCCTGCCTCTGCCTCCTTTCTGGAAAGAAATTAAATCCTTGTGTGTTTGATCCACTTCTGTTTGGGATGTGGCATTACTGCCTGGGGGCCACCCTGGCACCAGTGGTCTGGGCTGGGGGAAGATCTGAGCTGGGAAGGAGCAGGACAGGAGGACAGATTTGAACCTGAGGCATCTCACACAGGTGCATGGGTTGGGAGCTTGGTCCCCAGCTGGGGGACTTTGGGGAGATAATTGGATCCTGAGGACTCTTAATCAATGGATCCTTGCTGTGTTCATAACAAGATAGCCTCCTTGGGGATGGTGAAGTTGGGGGGTGGAGGGTGGGGGAATTAGGTCACTGGGAAGTGTCCTTGGGCGCTCTGTCCTGCTATGCCCCCTCCTAGATTCACTGTTTCTCTGCTTCCTGTCCATCATGATGGGAGTAGCGGCCCTGGAGACCTGAGTACTGTCAGCTAAGCTGAGGGAGTCTGCAATGACTGCAGAGACAGGGTCTGTGGAAGGTGTGTGAGGTGCAGAGTTCCGCACTCAGCCCGTGGTTCTCTCTACACACACAGGGCTGCTCTTCACCCTTGTGGGCAAAGCCAGCACTCACTGAGCCATAGAAAGGGTGGATGGTATACCTCTTCTGTCCTGCCTCCCTCTCATCCCCTTCTGCTGAGGCCTAGGGAGCTGTGGGCTCTGTAGGGATGAGTGATGTCACCAGAAACCACAAAGGGCCTGAGCCCTGGTGACCCTTGCCAGCACTTGGAATGCTTTGGAAGTGGGTCTAGAGGGCACCTGATCACTTCAGTCTGGCTGACACTTGCTACCGGGTACCTCCTGTCCCTGTCACCCCTGCATGTCAGCCTCACTAACACCTTTGCCGGCTGTGGTCTGGTAGAAACCCTTCACATCCACTCGTCCTATAAAAATGGGTCCAACGGCCCAAGGTTCTGGCAAGGCAGAGATCAGGTAGAGAGCTGGGCTAGCACATAGTGGGTCTTCCATGAGAGAAGCCACCTTCCTATTCCCTGTGATGCTCATTTGTCCCTTGCCTATCCAGCGGATTTCAAGAGCAGCAAGTATAAAGCACCTGCTATGTGCAGGGAACTCTGTAGGGCATAAGGTGGGCAGGATCTGCCTTCCAGAGACACACTCTATTGGAAAGAGCCTGATTGCAGCACAGATGGGTTCATGCATCTAGATGTAGACTCAGGGGGCGGTTGTGATTCTGACACCCTCCCTCCTAAAACTTGGGGAGGGGCTGGGTTAAGTGACAGGAGTTGTGTTTCATGACACCTGGCTGATGAAGCATGGCCCTAGGGGGACAAGAAGCATCCTCTCCTGTTTGTGGAGGCTGCCCAGACTTGAAATAACCACATAGGAATTGTATTAATCAAATCACTGCTTGGCCAATCACGTAAGCATATTACTAGCTAGCTCTGCTATGAGACCATCAGTTGTGTTTTTGTTGATGTAGCCAACTTCCTTGGGTTGGAGTTTTCCTTCTAGTATTTTGTGTAGGGCTGGGTTTGCGGCTAGGTATTGGTTAAATTTGGTTTTGTCATAGAATATCTTGCTTTGTCCTTCTATGGTGATTGAAAGTCTTTCTGGGTATAGTAGTCTGGGCTGGCACATCCATGGTCTCTTAATGTCTACATAACACTTGATCGTGAGGCTTTCATTGTCTCCAATGAAAAGTCAGGTGTAATTCTGATAGGTCTGCCTTTATATGTTACTTGGCCTTTCCCTTTGCAGCTCTTAATATTCTTTCTTTACTCTGTATGTTTATTGTTTTGATTATTATGTGGCAAGGTGACTTTTTTTTTAATCCAGTCTGTTTGGTGTTCTGTAAGCTTCTTGTATCTTCACAGGCATATCTTTCTTTAGGTTGGGAAAGTTTTCTTCTATGACTTTGTTGAATATATTTTATGTGCTTTTGAGTTGAATTTCTCCTTCTTCTATATCTATTATTCTTAGTTTTGGTCTTTTCATGGTGTCCCATATTTCCTGGATATTTTGGGTTAAGCTTTTGTTAGATTTAATGTTTTCTTTGACTGATGATGAGTCTATTCCCTCTATTTTATCTTCAGCGCTTGAGATTCTCTCTCACATCTTTTGTATTCTGCTGTTCAGGCTTGCATTTGTGGTTCCTGATCATTATCTCAATATTTCTGTTTCTATAATTCCCTCTGCTGTGTTTTCTTTATTGTCTCTATTTCCGATTTCAAGTCTTGGATAGTTTCTTTCATATGTTTGATTGCTTTTTCTTAGTTTTCTTTAAGGGATTTGCTCATGCTTTTTAATTTTTTGTTTGTCTTTTCCTCCATTTCTTTGAGGGAATTACTCTTTTCCTCTTTAAACATCCTCCTGAAGTTATTTTTTAGGGCATTTTCTTCTGCTTCATCTATATTTGGCTGTTCAAGTCTGGCTATTGTAGGGTCTTTAGGTTTTTCTGGTGTCATGTTGCATGTGTTCTTACCTTTTCTACTCATCTTTTCCTCTAATTGGTGTGGTTGGGGCTGTCTGTGATTCTGTTGATTCATCTTCTAGGTGCCAGTGAATCCAAGGCTCAGATGGTTGTTCCTCATTGTACAGTCGGTGCCACGGCTCTAGTTACCCTGTTGGTCACTCTGTGTTCCTGGAGGTCGCTCAGTGCTCCCAGGCTTTGCTCTACTCCCTTGGAGTTTGCTGTCTCAGGCTTGCTCTAGCCTAAGTTGTAGGCTCAGACCTGCTTCTGTAGATCTGGCTCAGGCTTACTCCCTCAGAGGTCCCAGATTCATGCTTGGACCTGCCTAATTTTCCGGTTCCTGCTTATTCCCTTTGATATCCCAGACCAATGTTCAGACCCACAGAGGTCCTGGCTCAAGCCTACTCCCTCTGATGTCCCAGACTCACACCTGGACACACAGAGATCTTTGGTTCCTGCTTACTCCCTCAGAGGTCCCAGATTCACATCCAGACCTGCAGAGGTCCTGGCTCAGGCCTAGTTCCTCGGAGGTTCTAGACTCTCTCCCAGACCCACAGGGGTCCTGGCTTAGATCTACTCCCTTGAAGGTCCCAGATTCACTTCCGAATCCTCAGCAGTCTCTGTCTCTGTATAGCTCGCTCAATGGTTGCTCCCCTGTACCTGTTCCTGTGGAGTTCGCTGTCTCAGGTTTGCTCTGACCCAGGTTGCTGGCTCAGTCCTCACTAGTGAGCTCTTACATCTAGAATTAATCCATTTCCATCATTTTATATTTTACCACAAGGCTTGTGACCTACCAGCAAGGCAGCTGGCAGCTGACGTCTTTCCCCTCTGATGGCTACATGGTGTCTCTTTGACTCCACCTACTCTCTCTCTATATATCTTTTTCAGCCTGGCAATATTCTGTTAAGCCATTGACTGAAAGCAGCTTCTTTATTAAATAATAAAAGCAACACATATACAAAAGGACTCCCCACACCACTCACCTGCCCCTTAGAGCCTCAGGGACTCCTGGAGACCTCAGTCTCTCAAGGAGGGGGGAAGCTGTATAGTCTTTGCCTTCTTTCCTGAAGCATTGGCTGAACCAAATGCCTTTGAACTCCAGCCACATGAGTGACTCGCCATAGGTGGAGACTGAGTGGTTTCTTGGGCAAGGAGCCCAGGCTTTTCTCAAACCTTGATGGCAGGCCAGCCTATCTTTCTGTCCCTACTCTTTTTGAAGCCCACACCAAGAGGTGTATAACCCCCTCAGGAGACATACTGGCTCTGTTAAGGGAATCCTAGCCTTGCCTTGTAGGCTGCAGGACAGCCCTGACCCTTGGAATCTGGGTATCCCACCTTTAGTCTGGATTTCCCTAGAGTGGCCTGGGAAAGCTCTCAGGAGGTTCCAAAGCTTGATACTGGAGCAGAGGGGTCAGGAGTACAGCAAAGACCAGCTTGCTAGCAGAAGTGGTGGTACAGGAATTACTTATGAAGTGAATGGCAGCCTCTGGAACATCCCTTCTCTCCACTTACTGTCTGATTCACTCAGAATGTTTTCTCTCCTTTAAGTTCACCCATCCTTAAGCCAAAGCTTCTCTGAGTTTGGAACTCCTGAAAGAAACACCTACGGATTTTCTTAGCTGTGGGTGCTGGTTTCCTGCAAGACACACCTATGCATGGAACACAGCTTGTCCACACCATCTCTCAGAGAACCCATTTTCCTCTAGGGCTGGGATATTGAGAGGTAAGCATGACCCCAGATTGGATGAAGCCCTATTGTGTGTCCATGAATAAGATAAATCTGTAGACATTGGGCTGTCCCCAGTGTCAACCCCTCAGAGCCTCATAGTGACCTGTGACCCCTCTGGTGGATAAGATACACTCCAGTCTGCCTTTATGGGGGAGGGGAAAGCAAAGTTAAAGTGTGTGAACATTGGCACTGCACTGGGACATGACTGAAAATGGATAATTTTTGTTTTTGTTAAAAACTAAATGCTGAAGAGGTAGAAAAGTGTGTAGCTGGTTGTCTGGTTTCAGGCAGTTCACGATTTGGTGAGCAACCTCAGCTCTGAGCTACAGCATGGCCTTTGGGGTATTTTGATGTGTGTGGGCTTTCTGGAGGGTGGCTCTTTAGCAATTGTAAGTTAATTCACTGCCTAAAGTGGTCTTCTTTGTATCTGAAGGCTGGAGTTTGTGCAGGGTGATCCCTCACCTCCCACTGCATGTGGGAACCACGCCAGGTCTGTTCCAACCAGGCCAATAGGGCTCTGGACAGATGCCCAGCTCACTAGCCATGACCCAAGCCTGACAAACTCTCCCTCAAGGTGCCAGTTGCACCGTCTTCCATTTCTGCTGTCCTGTCACCCATGTCTTAAGGCAGTGGTTCTCAACCTTCCTGATGCTGCAACTCTTTAATACAGTTCCTCATGTTGCGGGGACCCCCAACCATAAAATTATTTTCATTGCTACTTTATAACTGTAATTTTGGTACTGTTATGAATCATAATGTAAACATCTGCATCTCCGATGGTCACCTACCAAAGGGGTCCCAACCCACGTGTTGAGAACCACTTCCCTATGGGACATGGGTTTACAGCTTAGGATACATACAGGCAACACTCAGACACATTTAAACAGGCTGTAGAATTCTTCCAGAAGCCTTGACCTTCTAAAGCCACTGGAGCATCCTGCAGGAGGACCAAACAGGACTGATGTGGAGAGGAAATGAACAGAAGGCCTGGGGAGAGAGTTGAGAGCATTGAATCTCCTAGGTAGGAGAATGTCCCAGCCACGAGGCCACAGAAGCCTTATCTGCATCCCTGGCCCCGACAGGCCCCTCAGCCTCACCCAGCTGAGTCTGTACAGCATCAGCAGCAACGCTGCCTGTCCACTGAGCCTGCTGCCTGTCACCAGTCCCGTCCCCGACACGTCTGGACACCCGTCTGGCAGGAAGCGGCCCCCGTCCAGCCCCGTTTCCTCACGCTCAAGTCAGGATCTGAAGCTAAATCTCCAGTCGACATGACACTATAGATAATGCTTCTCAGTCCCTCCCTGGGTTATCCGGCTGCCAAGCCTCTTCTGACTTCCCAGCTCTACTCTGAAGTATGTCCCACAGGGATGGCGGGGATCCTGTGGCGCCACTAGGGTCTGGGTGACAGGGAGATGGATCATTACTCAGCGTTATGCCCTGGGCCAGACATTGCCACCTCCCACACCTCGAGGGGAAAACAGCCAGGAGGACCAGGCACAGAGGAATGGGCGACCAAGCCAGTGGGGCCCGCTGAGGGAAAGTGGCCACATGGGCTCAGCAAGGGCAGAGAGATGGGGAAGACAAGAGGATAAACCTCGGTGCTTCGGCAAGCATCAGCCACACGTGCGTCATTCATTCTTGTGCTCATTTATTCAGGCACATCTGTCATCTGCTCGTGAAGACACTTCTGCCAGGCTAACTTGTCACCACCCCGTGGCAATGACAAGTCCTGGTGGTGGCTTCTTAGTGAAACTCAGAGAAGTTAAGGGACTTGTCTAAGACCACACAGCAAGTGGGTGGCAGGTGCTACACTAACTCGGCTTCAGGTGGCAGAGATTTTGTCTGAGTGCTGTCAAGAGATGGGCATGGAAGTGACTGTCAGGGCTGCCTAAGACTCACAGAAGAAGCTGAGCCCTGCCTGAGTGCTGTCACAGCCTGGTCCCCTCCCTGCATGCGACTGTATGCTGGACTGGCACAGTCTGTGGGTGGTTTGGGTGGTTTGCCTGGATTTCTCATTTGAACTTCTGGAGAATCAGACCATCTAAAAGTCTCTGAGGAAGAGGTGAACAGTGGCTCACAGTGACAGTTTTCCGGCAACTCTACAGAACCTTGCTTTGATCCAGAACCCTGCTGAGGGGACATCCGCCTCTCGAGTCCACTCCCATCATCCAGAACCCTGACCCTGCTAGGGTGACATCCGCCTCTCGAGTCCACTCTCATTGTGCACCTTTGGGAATTTCTGAATATCCCATTTAATGGAAATGGGGAGATCAGCAAGGACTCCCAGGCCACTAAGCTAGCAAATTGTTTTAATTTCTGGATACATCTATCTGCAGGGGATTAGATCTGCCCATTACCTAACTAATGCTAGCAACTCCCTCACAGTGGACAAGACTGCGCAAATTCTTTAAAGTTTTTATTTATCTGTGTGGAGGGGAGTGGATACGTTCAGCACAGTCATGTGATGTGTGTGATGGTGTGTCTGTACAAATGCACACGCTGACCCCAGAGGACGATGTTGGGTGTCCTGCTCTACTGCTCTCTGCATAATCCTCTTAAAACATGGTTTCTCACTAAGCCTGGTGCTAGACTGGCAACCAGACAACTCTGATTATGTCCCCTTACCAACCCCAAGACTTGAGTTACAGGCACACCTAATCTGTTTTTTAGGTGGATTCAGGGGATTCAAACTCAGGTCCTGCTGCCTGCTTAACAAGAGCTCTGACCTCCTCAGCCATCTCCCTAGCCAGAGACTGATGGAGGAAGGTCATTGGTTAAGTAATAAAGAAACTGCTTGGCCCCATAGGTTAAAACATAGGTGGGAGGAGTAAACAGAACAGAATGCTGGGAGAAAGAAGCTGAGTCAGGCAGTCGCCATGATTCTCCCATTCCAGGCAGACGCAGGTTCAGATCATTCCTGGTAAGCCAGCTTGTGGGCTACGCAGATTATTAGAAATGGGCTAGTCCAGGTGCGAGAGTTAGCCGAGAAAAGGCTGGAACTAATGGGCCAAGTGGTGTTTAAAAGAATACAGTTTCCGTGTAATTATTTCGGGGCATAAGCTAGAGCTAGCCATGTGGGCGGCCGGGTGCTGGGGACGCAGCCTCACCGCTCTTATTACAACTCTTATTACAACAAGAGACTGTGTGTGTGTGTGTGTGTGTTAACCAAGACTCAGGCCCAGCTTTTGTGCCCATTGTCCCCTTCCCTGCCTCACAGGGTCTGGACCAGTTTTACCTTTAGCTTTGGATGCTTTTGTTACTCTTAGTGCTGATCTCTTGATCACTCTTTCTCTTCTGCTTCAGTGGGATGTCTGGATCTCGTGAGTACCTACTATGTGCTGAAACCTGTGCTGGTGATGAGGAGGAAAGAGCAGACCTCGTCCCCCATGAAATGCATGAGAGCTGATTGAGAGAACCGGCATGTCAGTCAACTGCCAGATCCCTGTTGCTGGGACAGGATGGAGGACAGAGGACGAGCCTGAGGCAAGCCCAGAGCTTCCTTCTTTACAATGCCAATACAGTCTTTCTCTGGCAGCAGGCAGGATAAGCAGATGTGGGGTGCTAAGTACTAAACATGATGCTCAGCAGATGAGGACCTGGTGCCTGTAGAGATAATGCAGTGACTACATCTTCTTCCTGAGAAATAGTGGGATTCTTTTGCTAGAAGAACTACTTACAGAAGGTTTTATTGGAATTTTTTTTTCCTAGGGATGGGCTGTAGCTCAGTGTGGGGGTACTTGCTGAGTATTTGCAGAACCTGGGTCCCATCTTCAGCAATGTAAAAGTAAGGATTTCTTATTTGTGTTTTACAGGTTATTGTTCATGTACCATGAATAGAGAACTGTGACAGGTCAGAATGGGAGCAGCCGTGGAAAAACTGGCCATCTGGTCAATCTCTCATTGCACAGAATCAGTGAGAAAATTCGCAGCCAGTTCGACACAAATGTGCAGGAAACTGAATACCTGTTATATCCATGTGTATGTGTGCATGTGTATATGTGTAAATATACATGTATGTGTATATATGTATGTGCGTGTACACGTATATGTGCATGTGGAACATGTGTACATGTGAATGAGTGTGTTTCTGATGACTTTAATTTGCTCTGTGTGCTTCACTTGTCTTACAGTAATCACTTTAGTAACATGTGCATTGTGGGTGGCAGCATGAACCCCCATAAAAATGGTTCTACAGCAAGAGTGAAGTTGGGGATAAACACACATGTAAAAATACTCCAAAGTGCTCAACTCAGTGTTTCCATAAAGAAAACCACAAGAGTTACATACCTACACTGTCTCCTCAGTGGAATAATATACAGACAGAAAAAGCTTAGGGAATATAAAGGTGGCCAATTGTTGGGTTAATTTTTCTGTGTCCCCTTCATGACTGTTTGTGACTGTCAGGAATTCACCTTTGTAGGAGACTCAAATTCCCTCGCCAAAACCACTTCTTGGAACTGATTTGAAGGGGTCCTGGTGGGCAGAGCTAGGGCAATCTGAGCAATGGGACCGTGCACATGTTGCTGGGTTGAAGCCTAAAGTAGAAAATAAACAGCCAAATAGTGCAGGCTGATAGGAAGGAAGGACAGGTTAGCAGGAAACAAGGTTGAGGGAGAGGCAGGGTCCTCTGCTGAGACCCAGGGATGGGGACCCTGGCTCTGGGGTGTGAGACAAGCTTATGGCTTTGTTTTCAAGTTTAGAATGAGGGGAGAGGACCAGAGAAGACTGGAATACAGCACCCTGGGTAAGTGGTCGAGGTCAGGGCATCAGACCGTCCGTGTCCACAGTGTGTGATGAGAAGGCCTCCTGCCTTGGTTTGTCTTCCTCTTAATGAAGAATTGGACTGATTTCAAATGGGAATGTTACATGAAACACACCATCACTGCTCCTTAAAATGGTTACACACTAAAAGAAAGGAGGGAGGGCGGGATGGAGAGAGGGTGGGAGGGCGGGAGGGATGGAGGGTGGGAGGGAGAAAAGGAGGGAAGAAGGAAAGAAGGAAGATTGAGACTCTCACAGAGTCACAGAACAGAGCAACCCAAGGAGGTATTACAATCACACCTAGTTGGTTCCTTAGATGGGGTCATGGTTTTACTCCATAGCCATGAAGTGACCCAAAAACAAAGCATCTACCTGCATACCCTAAATCCCGTGTTTCTGCAGACAGCATCCCATTGATGTTTCCTCTGGGTGTGCTCTAAGTGTGAACCCTTTTTAGACCTTGGTGAGTGGCCTTCTGCCTCCAGGAAGGTCCTTGCCATGAATTAGGTGCAAATGTGGTCAGGTGCGTGAAGAAGGGGCTATACAAAGGCATCTGTGCCCTGCCTTCTAATGTGTGTGTTGAGCCTCCACTCCATGGCTGGTTGAGGAGATGCTTGCAAGGCCCAGGCCACTGCCTCCCTGTCAACCTGGGTTTAGATCCTAGCTCTATACCTTGCTCCTGTGTGATTAAAATAGGCTCCAAGAGACTCCTGCCCATCTGAAAAGTGGAGGTGAGATGCCTCACTCTGAAGCTGCAGCAATGATGAAACCTAAATGTTCCTAGAGCTGGTGGGTAGGATGCTGTACATGCTGCACCCTTCTTTCTCTCTGAGCAAGCTAGGAAGTCGGCTCTGACCTCTGCCTAGCAGCTGAGCTTCAAGCTTGGGTTAGGGGCCCATAGCTCATGAAGACAGTTATGGTGGGGCCTGGTATGAGATGATCATTGTTTGCCTTATTTCAGCCCTCATGAAGTACCCTGTGTGGTAGGAACCCTGTGGCTCCTGAAGATGTCCCACATCCAGGCACCCTGTGTGGTGGGAAGTCACTGGCCCCTGAGGGTATCCCACATCCAGGTACCCTGTATGGTGGGAATTTGGTGGCCCCTGAGGATGTCCCTTCACCTCTATAAACCCTTCAGGCATTTTCCTGGCCTTCCTGCATAACCCTCTCTACCTTCCCAGCTTGGCTAAAACAAGTGAATTGAAAATGTGTCACCCCTCTGCAGCAAGTAACCTGATAGGGGTGTGTGGGGGTGTATTATCAGAAGATGGTCATGTTTTCTTGGGCTCGCAGCCTCCTTGGAGCTCAGGCCTCAGCTTGTCCCTGAGCCAAGGGGACTGGTCTTACTTGCTGTGTTGGGGAGTGTTCTTTTGGCCAGGAATTAATGATGTGATGAAAACAGTGTTTCAGAACCAGAGGGGAGCGAAGGGAGGGGCACCACCATTCCTTAGGGATGAAGCCAGAAGGCAATGGAGGCTTAGAAGTGAACACAGGGCAGGATCCACCCTATTAGCTCACACCAGGAAGTATGGGTCCCAGGGCCACCTGTTTAGTAATGCCTTGTCCCTACAAGGTCACCAAAGCTCTTAGAACACCCCGAGAGTGGCTGTGGAAAGTGTAACTCTGACTGGGCTATTTCTGTCTGAGGAGGCTACCAGCATGATGTGTTAGTTGTCCTCAGGGTGTGCTCAAACCTGCCTCCACCCTGTCTAGAGAGAGGATTGCTGTGGTATCCCAGACCTCAGGAGAACCATGAAAGTTTGTCGCACACTCTGTGACAGCCAACATGCACAGAGAACTCATGGAGGTAGGTCAGTGGGCTCAGTCAGATCTGCAGAGCCGCGGTGGCCCCTCTCTTGGGATTCATCTTTACGCAGTTTCTCTCATTGATTAACACAGTCACCTCAGGGACAGGTGCCTCTTTCCTTCATTCAACAAGAAAGGAAACAGAAGTGCAGAAAGGGCGCCCAAGGCACCTCCTGTAGAAGAGCCTGAACTTGAACCCACCAAGTCTATAAGCTGGTGAGTGAGAGAGGCACAAGGATGTCAGAGGGGCTGTGACACAGAGCACGAATGTTTGGCTCTGTGCTGCAGGTGGGGGAGATCATCAGGGTCCCACAGGGTTCCCAGCTAGGAAAAAGTTGACGGGGGAGTGGCAGGCTAGAGACCCAAGCTTGGGAGAGCAACATTATCTAGTCATGATTTGACTGTTAAAACATGCTCCACATTTCAAAGGCTTCATTCTCAGCGAGTGGAATTTTAACTGGGTTTTTTTGTTTGGGAAGGTTCTGAAAATCTGGGGTTGGGTAATTTTGCTGGAAGTCATCAATGGGAGTGGGTTCTTTTGAAGGATGTCTTATACCTGGCCCTTTCCTGTCCCGTTCTCTACTTCCTGTCTTTCATGAAGTTCTTCTTTTGCACACTCCCATGGCTGTGATGTTCTCCTCAGGCAGTTGTGAGCTAAGCCTCCTGAGACCACAAGCCAAGATAATCCTCTTCCCTGTCTTCTTTAGAGTTTCTACTGCTGTGATGAAACACTGTGACCAAAGCAAGCTGGGGAGGAAAGGGTTTATCTGGCTTATACTTCCACATCACTGTTCATCATAGAAGGAAATCAGGATAGGAACTCAAACAGGGCAGGAACCGGGAATCAGGAGCTAATGCAGAGGCTGGGGAGGGGTGCTGCTTGCTGGCTTGCTCTTCATGGTTGCTCAGCCTGCTTTCTTATAGAACTCATGACCACCGTCCCAGGGATGACACCACCCACAATGGACTAGACTCTCCCCCATTGCTCACTGATTTTAAAAAATGCCCCACAAGCTTGCCTACAGCCTGATCTCATGGAGATATTTTCTTAGTTGAGGTCCTCTCCTCTCAGATGACTTTAGCTTGTGTCAAGTTGACATAAAAAGTAGTCAGTACATTCCCTTAAGCTGCTTCTATTAGATAGTTCATCACAGTGGTTGACCACAACCAATGCCAGTAGTGGCTTTGAGACTGTGATCCGCAGGCCTTGGGGCAGCCCTGAGACCCTTGCCAGGCTTGCTCAGGCAAAACTCTTCCCAAGAAGAAAGCAAGCCGGCATTTGCCTGTTTGTCATGGTGCTGACTTTGGCACTGACGGTGCAACAGCAGCAGTGAACGGAACTGCAGCTGCCCAGATGTGAGATGAGGTGGGCACTAAATGGAACAGCAACCAAGCAACCACTACCTCTCGCCAGACAGAAACTAGAGACGCCATTCTATCTGTCCTCAGAGCATTTCCCTTCATTAATTTTATTAAATCCCACATCTTGGTGACCTGTTTTTGTACCCTAGTGAGGGCAGGTGCAGGGCCCCACGCCAGTAAGAGCCAGAACTGTCAGCTGAGCAGGCTGCTTTCTGCATGGAGGCATTTTTATTACATTTACTTATTTATTTATCTGGTGTGTGTGTGCGTGTGTGTGTGTGTATGCATGTGTGTGTATGCATGTGTGTGTATGCATGTGTGTGTATGCATGTGTGTGTATGCGTGTGTATGCATGTGTGTATGCATGTGTGTGTATGTGTGTGTATGCATGTGTGTATGCATGTGTGTGTATGTGTGTGTATGCATGAGTGTGTGTGTATGCATGTGTGTGTATGCATGTGTGTGTGTGTATGCATGTGTGTTCGCTCTTACATGCCAGAGTACGTTTGTGAAGATCAGAGGACAATTCACAAGAATCCGTTGTCTGCTTCCACCACGTGGGTTCTGAGTATCGAACTCACGTTGGTCTTCTCAGCAAGCACCTTTAACCACTGAGCTGCCTTGCTGCCCTCCGTGTGTTCTCAGGACAGCTGGTAAGGAATTCATGGTTGCTCAAAAGAGACACATGCCCAAGAGATGAAAGAGTTGCCATTTATTTCTTGAGATACCATCTAACTATGTAACCCAGGCTAGCCTAACATCTGCATTGTGTAGTCCAGACTGGCCTTGAACTTGCTGTGATCCTCCCTCCTTGGCCTTCTGGGTACTGGGATTACACGCAGACACGACCACACCCAACAATGAGCAAACACAATTTTAAATGTTTGCCTGGGTTTCCTGAGTGTGTTGGGTTATAATCCTCTTGCACGCAAGCTTTTGGGAGTCTCCGCAGTTCCCAAGAGAGAGATGGCAGTGTGTGTGTGTGTGTGTGTGTGTGTGTGTGTGTGTGTGTGTGTGTGTGTGTGTTTGGGTTTCCTGAGTGTGTTGGGTTATAATCCTCTTGCACGCAAGCTTTTGGGAGTCTCCGCAGTTCCCAAGAGAGAGATGGCAGTGTGTGTGTGTGTGTGTGTGTGTGTGTGTGTGTGTGTGTGTGGCAATGCCCTGCTTTGCGGCTTTGGACAGTGTCCACATCTCATCGTCTGCCTCCCCTGGAACCAGAAGCACTGACCAAACCCGGCTTAGCATTTTTTTTTACCCCCTGTTTCCTCAGAGTGTGTTCTCTGTACCCTTTTGTCCTTGCAGAAGTGGGTAGACCCTCTCAACCCCTTAGCCCATAACTCAACACTAAGACCCAGTGCTGAAGAGAGGTGCTGGGTCCTTGGAGAATCATCTACTCCTTTCTCTTGCCAGTCCAGCCCCTCAGGGTAGATACCACCACCTCTGGGGCTAAAAGCTCTTATGATCTGAATATAACTTGGGCGATCCCAAAGTCATGGCTTGGTACACAAGGCCACTGTTTTCGGCTGTGTTATTAATTTCTGAGAGTTATTTGTTGTCAACCTCTAAAAAATGAGACCTTGTGCAAGGTCTTTAGGTCACCAGGGGTGTGCCCTCTGAGGGCATTGTGGGTCCCCCTCCCTGTCTTTCACTTCCTAGCCCAAGATGTGACTGTTCACTCAGACACATGGTTGTGTCAATGCCATCAATTAATGAGCCCAACTGAGCCTCTAAACTCTGTGCTACAAAGACCACATTTACTTTGTAATATCTGCCCCAGGTCATTTGCTACAGTTAGGAAAAGATGACTAACCTAGCCCTGGATTCTTGCAGCTGATGCTGCCTGGCAGATCTTCTCCTGCATCTTGCCCTCTGGGGACAGGGTGGGCATATTCATGTAGACCTTTGTTTACCTTGGATCTAACTGCAACCATATATTCTTTCTGGCGAAGCTACTACTGCTATTAACCACAGACAAATCCTTTCATATCTTGTCCTTGCTTCCTCTAAGGAGTTGATAGTGATGGATTAGCCAGGGGAACCCAGCCAGTAACGGTTCAAACTCTGCCTGGAATGCAGGAGAAGGGAAAAGAGACCATGCAATTATTGTGTTAGGATGAGCAATCTCCCAACCTCCCTTTTCTGATGCTGGCAATTTTGGAAATCTCATGGCCGTCTGCCCTAGGCACAGGGAAAGCTGGGGACCCTACATTGTACCCAACTCAGGACCTTCTACCTCAGAAAAGGCCAAGGGTTCTCGTTTTGGAGTTCAAAAAAGGAAAATGGGTATTAGAGGGGTCTGCCTTCCGGTGTGAGAGAACTGGAGAGGCACAGATGAGAACCATGGCTGTTTGGCAACTGGAGGATCTGAGGTAGTGGTACCTGCTGTGGGCTATTATGCCAGCTACGGTGGGCAGACACACTGCCTACTTTCCTCCAGGTGAACTCTAGGCATCCTCTAAGGTACAGTTATGCCAGTCACGTGCAGACCAGAGCGCTGAGCATCCGGGGAGGAGAAGAGAACTGATGATAAGGGCAAAGGGTGTGGATTTAAAATGGACGGACATGGAATTGGCTTCTATCCCAGGCCATAATTGGGAGTGGCTGGGGAGCCATGGTCACTCCAAATGGCCCACTTGGAATTAAAGGTTCCTCAGGAGGACTCTGTCCATCTGGGCCAAGCATGGCTCTACTCACCAGACCCGTGAGCTATTGTCTCAGTCAGGGGCTTCTGTGGTGTTCCTGAGGCTGTCCCAGGTGCCCATGCTGGACTATTGAAGAAGGCTGTTCTGCAGGATCTCTCTGTTCTCTCTGGCCTATTCTGAAGACCCCAACTCCTCCTTGTACCTAATCCCTCAGAGAGCTCAGGGTCTTGCTTTCAACTTTGCCCCTCGTGTCTCCCTGAAATATCGCCCCCCCCCCCGAACTTTGGAGTCTGCTCCTGTAGAGGGGAAAGATCTCACCTACGAAAATTCTTGCTACAAAATGGTGGGAGTGCCCAGTGGCAGAATGCTTGATGAACACACACAAGGTTGTGGTTTTGATTCCCAGTCCTGCAAACAACCAGCATGTTAAAGGAATTCCAGTTTGTCCTAGCCATGACCATTGCTTCACTTTTAACCCCAAACAAGCCAGAGAAAAGCAAAGTCTAGTGAGGGATTTCCCCCAAAGCCTGGCATTTCTCACTTGGATGTTCTGCTTGTTTTGAGCCATTAATAACCCAGGGCCATCTCTCCTCCAAGCTTGGGCTTGTGTTGGTACTGTCACAGCCTGCCATGACTCTGACTGTCTTCCCCTGTATGTGTCAGGTACAGGGTGGGTACCTTGTGTGTGAAACCACTCAGTCTTCAAAACATTTATGTCATAGCTGCCGGTCACTCAGATCTGGTGAGGGAGACAGGGAGATGTGAGCATGGAGCTCCCCCACCTTGGGGGTACACTGTGAATTATCATCATTCCCGTCCCCTTTCTGTTAGCTCATCATCTCCTTACACCCCAAGAATGTTCTGTGAACTGCATCCTTTCTATGTCTTACTAGAAAATAAACATGCCTCTAAGTAATAACAATAAAATAAAAACAATCAGAATAGGACAAAACAAACAAACAAAAGAAAAAAGTCAAAGAAAAAACACAAGTAGCATATATAGATGCAGAGACACACACATTTGCACACACAGGAACACCACAAAAATGCAAAACCAAAATTGTAATATATATAAAAGGACTCACACAAAGGACTTGTAAGGCTTTTTTTTTAAAAAAAAAAAAAAAAGAGGGGGGATAAATACCCTGACACAAAGAATCTTCAAAGATGCCCTTGAGTTCACTGTGTTGGCCATCTCCTGCTAGGTATGGGGTCAACCCTTAAGAGTAGATTTTTTTGTTTTTTTTTTTTTTTACTCAGAGACTCCCTTGGAAAAAATAAAAATTTTCATTTGCAGATGGTTATCAATTGGAGATACCTTCTGGGTTAGTGACAAGGACTGAGTGTTCCGAGCTCTCTCTCTCTCACTCTCTGCATATTGTCTAGTTGTGAGTCTCTGTATTTCTTCCCATCTGCTGTAGAAGGAAGCTTCTCCCATGATGGCTGAATTAGGCATCTATGTGTATAACAGAATGTCATTAGGAGTCATCTTATTGCTACGTTCCTTTAGTAACGGTAGAGTTTGGTTTCCTCTACATCCCAGGCCTACCTAGTCTCAGGTTCTTAGCCACTCAAGCAGTAGTGGGTATGGGTGCCATCTCATGAAGTAGGCATTAGTTTCACTCAGATATTGGTTGGTTACTCCACACGCTTTATGCCACTATTGTACTGGCGTATCTTTCAGGCAGGTCACCATTGCAGATTGAAGAGTTTGTAGCTGGGTTAGTGTTTATCTTTCTCCTCTCAGAGAAAGGGCAGAGCTCACATTATTGTAGGTGCTTCAGAGCTTGGCCCAGCTGGCTCTATCATCTCCCTGGGTTTGACTTCACTCTCATCCCTCCCAGGCCAAGCTTTAATGACCTTTTTGCTTTTTCAAACCTGCCAACCTCACTCCAAACACGGGTCACCACAGGGCCTTTGTGCACGACTCCTCTAGGTGCCTAAACTTCTCAGCCTTTCATTTATTTAGC
Source organism: Microtus ochrogaster (assembly GCF_000317375.1). NCBI lineage: Eukaryota > Metazoa > Chordata > Mammalia > Rodentia > Cricetidae > Microtus > Microtus ochrogaster. The sequence goes on along the minus strand of NC_022009.1, from coordinate 39,947,608 downwards.
ATCTTTGCCCAAACAGCACCTTCTAGGGAGGCCTACCCCAGCCGCCAAGGCTGTTACTGCCCCCTTCCCAGCATTCCATACCCCCTTCCTTGCTTTCTTTTTTTTCCTTGTAGCATCTATCACTTTATAATGTGTTGTGACACCCGCAGTCACTCACACTATAATGTGCCGTGTTTGCCGAAGCATATACAATCTCACCCGCCATGTGGTTCTTCTGTCTCCTTGTTTATTTGACTTGTGTGTCTGGCACTGTTTTCTCTAGCTAATGGCTGTGTTTCTGATGCAATCATGTTTGGAACCCAAGAGAAGCCCAGTAAGAGCCTGTGAGGTAAGAGAGAGAGAGAGAGAGAGAGAGAGAGAGAGTTTATGCGTGGGTGATTGCACATGTGTACAGATGCACACGTGTGTGCATCTGTGACTATCAGAGGACAGTCTTGGATGTCATGCCTCAGGGGCCTTCCACTTGTTTTATTTGAGATAAAGTCTCTTACTGGCTTGGAACTTTGTCCACTGGCAAGGCTATCTGTCACTTAAGCTTCCCAGACTCACCTGTCTCCACCTCCTATTCCACCATGCTGGAATTAAAGCATATGCTAACACACTCTTTTTTTAATGTAGATTTTAGGAACCAAACTCAGTGGCTGGGAGCCAAATGCTTTGCCCACAGAACATCCCTCCCGTGCTGGGTTTTTGTGGCATCATGGAGGTACTTTTAGAAGGACCCTGGACCCCACACTTCCCTGAGGAATGAAGAGGAAGCATGGAATGTTGACAAGATGTCTCCCTGCCCCAGAACCTGGGTTTCTCTGTCACTCTCCATGTCCCCTACCCCTGGTGGAAGCATCCTGGCACCTACCTGCTGCAGATTTCGGCCAATCACCGACCAAGTGAGAGCAAACTTGTAATCAGGAGAGAGGAGCCTGACCTACCTCATGGTTCCCATCCTAGGGGCCCCAATGAGCCCTTCTGTCTGCAGTGACTTGATCAGCCCAGCATAACAAGAGGAGGACCGAGGCCTTCCACACCTCAACCACCACTCTCCGGAGTTCATCACCTAGTGGGGATGTCCTCACAAGACAAGACATCCACAGCTGAGGGCTTCTCTGGGGTCACAGAGGCCAATGGCTCCCTCCCTGAGCCACCTCACTCCAAGAAGGACCAAAGAGACAGGAATGAGGGGGCGAGGTGGGGAAGGGGAAGGAGTAGCTGGGATCCTTACTTCATCTAAAACCTGCAGAATCTGTCTGCTTTGAAGACAGGCCACAGCCTCCACACTGTCTCAGGCAAACTTATCTAATCTGAAATAGATCTGTTCTGGAGGGGAGAGACAACAAGGTTGACCAGAAGGCTGATTAATATCCCATTAATTCTGCTTTGCTGGACTGTCCCCAACAAATACAACTGTGTCCGAAGAAGAATCTGTGAATAAAATGCCTCTACTCTACTTGTCGTGTGAGAACGCAGCCAGAACCCTGGTGGTGGACAGGCTGCAGGGGAGGGGGACCCTCAGGTCCACAAGGTGGCTGGGGTCAGATGGGAAAAATCTGGATTTTTCCTGATAAAGCACTTTCACTTTGCACCACTTCTATCCGCAGAAAAGGAGGACAAGGAGAGACACTCTCATCTGCAGACGCCAGCCCAGGCTTCTGGCATTCTCCTGCAGAGTGAGCCCGGTGAAGCCCAGTGACTGGGGAGGCTCTAGCAGAGCCTGGACTACACAGAGTTGGGAGAGGTCCACTTGGCTGATCCCCAAGCCATCGTTTTGCTCTGCCTGGATCCTTAGGGAAAACATGGGCTGAACTTGGCCGGGCCCATTTGAAAGTGTACTTCTCAGGACCATAGCACAAAGCAAATCCCATTACGCAACTGGATTTGACAAAGTTCGGCAACCTCCCAGCAGCTGGGCTTCTTGTCGTGCCAGGGTCCAGAGTACAGTGGAGTCAAATTCTCCCTGCTGGACCTTGATACTCATGTCATAGCCTTGAACCAAAGTCTGGCTTCTGAAGTCAGAGGAGCAGTGTGGCCCAATGAACAGAGCTCTGGGCTGACTCCAAGGACAGATGCCTGAGGTTCATGTTGCAAGGGAGTCATTACTCCGGAACAGGTCTTAAGATTCACAAAGAACAGTTGGGTACTTTAAAAAATATATGGCTATATATAACTATATATGTATGTATATATACGATACATATAATAGTATAAATAGTATGTATACTATATGTATTGTTTGTATATATATATATATGCTATTTCCCCCACATTTTGCCTTCCTCCACCCTCAATCCAGCCCAGAGCCCATCATCCACCCCAGAAGAGAAGCTGTGCAAAGAACAGATGGGGAAACGGGGAGTCCACTGGGCTTTCCATTCTGACAAACAGCCAGTGCTTTTTCTCCTAGCTCCAATAGATTGGGGTTGGCAGTGTTGCAGAGATTTGGCTCTGCACCGTTCTTTGTCGGCTCCTGGGTGAAGCTCTGCAGAGCACCCACAGAAAGCCAAGCTCCGGCCACCTTCAAGTGATCAGTCACCATAAACAACGCATCACCTAAGTTTTTTTTGTTTTTTTTTTTGTGTGTGTGTGCATGTGTGTGTGCGTGTGTGTTTTGAATTGAATTGTAAGAATTATGTGGAGCCAACCAAAGTCTTAGATCAGAATGGCAAAAGAATGGTGAGTCCCTAGGTGGACTAGGGGATGGGCACTGTTGCCGTTAGTGTGAATTATGACGTGGCACAGGGTCTCAGGCAGTCCAGGCTATCCTTAAACTACATAGGCAAGGACTTCAACTCCGGATCCTCTTGCCTCCGTCTTTGTAGCACTGGGATTCCAGGTATGTACCAATGCGCTCTGCTCTCTGTAGGCTTTGGGCTGAAACCTAAGGAGTCCTGCGTGCTAGGCAATCATCCTCCCCACGGAGCTGTATCCCTGGCCCAGCTTTATTTCTTAATGGTAGAAACTTGCGTTTGGTGCACAAGGCTGGACGAGAGAGGAGCTGTTTGGGCGGAGGCAGAGAAGGGCGTGACTCGTTCCCACGAGCTCCCTCAATGTTCCCTCATGACATTTCCTCGGACCCAGTCTCAGCTTGCAGGCAGATGGGAGGAGAGGAGCAAGAGGAATAGCAGAATTATGTGTGCCATGGGGCAGGTCATGGGATCATTCTGTGAGTGGTGGAATCTGGCTGGCTTCACTCTTCATAGTAGGCACTGTGCCCAGAGCTCACAAAAATATTTTAATTGCGTGCGTGTGTGTGTGTGTGTGTGTGTGTGTGTGTGTGTGTGTGTGTTGCAGACCAGAGGATAACCGCTGAGGCTGGTTTTTTCTTTGAGTGCTATCTGCCTTTTTTTCCCAGTCGGGGTCTCTCACTGGCCTCGAGCTAGTCTGGAGGCTAGGGAAGTTGGCAAGTGCATCCCAGGGATCTGCCTGTCCTTCACATTCCTATTGCTGGGATTACAAGCACATCTCATCATGCCCAGGTTTTTTTCTTCTTTAAAGTAAGTTGTAGAGGATCAAACTCAAGTCCTTGTGCTTGTGAGGCAAGAAAGTTACTGGCTAAGCCTCCATGTTAGCCCTTAATTGCATTTAAGCCAAAGGAAAATGTGAACACAATGATGCACGTACACATCAGTCCAGACTGGATCCTGTTCTACACCATGCAGCTGCGATACGTGCTTTTAAGTATTTTAGTATTTTAGGCACCTAGGAGAAGGTGCCTAAAAAAGCAATAGGGACATGGTCAACAAGACAAAACGGCAGTCTATAGAATAGGAAAAGATCTTCACCAACCCTGCTTCAGACAGAAGACTGATCTTCAAAATATACAAAGAACTCAAGAAACTTATCAACAAAAGAACAAATAATTTAATAAAATAAATGGGGTATAGACCTAAACAGAGAACTCTCAACAGAAGAAATTCAAATGACTGAAAGACACTTAAGAAAATGCTCAACATCCTTAGCCATCAGAGAAATACAAATCAAAACAACTCTGAGATTCCATCTTACACTGTAAGAATGGCCAAGATCAAAAACACTGATAACAGCTTATGCTAGAGAGGATGTGGGGTAAAGGGAACCTTCCTCCATAGCTGGTGGGAGTGCGAACTGGTCCGCCCCTTTGGATATCAGTGTGGTGATTTCTCAGAAAATTAGGAAACTACCTACTTCAAGATCTAGCAGTACCACTTTGGGGTATATAACCAAAGGATGCTCAATCGTGTCACAAGGACATTTGCTCAACTATGTTCATAGCAGCATTATTTGTCATAGCCAGAAGCTAGAAACAACCTAGGTGCCCCTTAACTGAAGAATGGATAAGGAAAAAGTGGTACATTTACACAATGGAGTACTACACAGCGGGGATAAAAACAATGACATCTTGAAATTTGCGGGCAAATGGATGGATCTTGAAAACATCATAGTGAGTAGAGGTAACCAAGATCCGACAAATATCATATGTACTCACTTATAGGTGGCTTTCAGACACAAGGCAAAGAAAAACCAGCCTACAATTTACAACCCCAGAGAACCTAGACAACAAAGAAGACCCTAAGAGAGGCATACATTGAGCTACATGGGAAGTAGAAAAAGACAAGATCTCCTGAGTAAATTAGGAGCAAGTGTGGGGGTCATGGGAGAGGATAGTAGGGGAGAGGGGAGGAAGGGAGAGGAGCACAGAAAAATGTAGAGTTCAAGAAAAACTATTTAAAAGAAGCAGTAAGGAGGCTCAGAGCAGGGAACAGGAGGTGGGCATGGATGGGACGGGAATACCAACCACTCGAGGTGAATGATGATGGTACCCGCACCATGCCGCCTCAGTTGCCCTCTTACTTAACCATGGACTGAGATAAACTCGTCCTGACTTTGCTGCAGCTTACTACACTGCTGCCCATTCTCTCACCTTTTCTGCCACAGAACTTTCTAGAAAGTCCGGGAGTGTGTGGGGGGGTATGCAGGTGACAGCAAGGGTAGACTAACCATGTAGAAGTTTGCCTCCTGGAAGAGCCTCTCCCAGGGCATGGGTTACTGAGTTTATTTCCTTCCTGTTCTGTTCAGCTTCATGGGATCTCCTGGGTATTTCTGGTACAGATGTCAATGGCCGGCCACATCAGCACCACCTGAATAGCATTTTAGAGAAAGAAAGAGGCCCTCGTTAAATATGTGCTGGTATTTGAAATGGGGCCAAACCCTTATGAGAAATGCAGATCTATTGCTTGTTCCCCTTACAAGGGAGGAAATAGGAGATCAGAACAGGCCCGTCACTCTGTGTCACCCAGGTAGGGAGCAGTAGAGCCATACCATCCCCAGGTGGCTAGTCATGGCTCCAGCTCTTGTTACCAAGACCACTCAAGGCTTCTGCAGAAGGATGGACCTGCACAGGACCTGAAGACTGGTCTGGGGTTATTTAAGCTCTCACAGAGCTCCTGCCAGTTAGCATCTAGAAGAACAGGTGGGGGTGACTGGAAGGACAATGGTGCGCTGGGTTCATGGTGGAAGCCAAGGGTGTGAACTGTGAGAGTGCACCGCAGGGTGAAGTGTTCTGGAAGGAGTGACAATCATGAAAACAGGAATGACGGGATGCATTCCAGATAAGATCTGTGAGTCCCGCCCTGGAAAGGCACCAGACAGTCCCCACGCTACTCCATGCTCCCATTCCCCGCTGGTGTGGCTTTGTCTCTATCTCTGGCTTTATCAGAGACCTCATTGATCTCCACGGGCCTTGACCAACAAGGTTCCTCACATTCAGGCCTTCCATGTCTCTTCCTGCCTCTGACCATGTGTGGCATGTATGTGGTGCTGAAGCTCATTACCAATACCTCTGTTTGCTCTCAAGTGTTCTGGTCCAGAGCCTAACTCATGGGGGAGACTCATCCACATCTCAGAAGGTTGCTGGTGTACCGAAGGCTGAACCCTGGCCATGCTGCCCTTTCTAGAAGCCCAGTGCTCTGTCTCTCCTCACAAGAAACTTTCAATCCATGACACATACAGACACACAGACTCAGCGCACACAGTTACAGAACTATGTACCACAGACACACATGGATATACAGACTTGCTGCACAGAGATACACCCTTATGGAGTCATACACACACACACACACACACACACACACACACACACACACACACACACTATCCATGTCTAGAGAGACATATGACATGCCACAAGCACACCTCACAGACACTTCGGAGTGTATCCGTATTTGCACAGACATGTTGTGGTGGTTGGTTTTACTATTAGCTTGCCACCACTCTGAGTAGAGAGAAATTGTCATGCCTAACATGAGAAAGTGTCAGGATTACTTTAATTAATAGGGGAAGCCCCATGTCAAGTGTGGGCAGCACCTCTGGTAGCAGTCTCATTGTTGCTGTGGCTGATTCTTTCCCTGATAACAGAACCATCATGCCCAGGCTTCCAATATGGATTAGGGACCAGAGACTTTTCAGAACCTTCCAGATTTTCATCATCAGATTGAGACTGCAGAGACATAGCCTCAAGGAGCAAATACCTTATAGGGTTCTGTCAGGTGTAAGACAGTTTACTGTTTTGATATAAGCTGATAGGATAAATCATATATGCATGTGTGTATGTATATTCATGCATAGGTTCTGTTTCACCTAGAGAATCCTAATACATATGTGTGTCACATGTCATGTGAATACATACACCTACATTTTACATACCACATCCATACAGAGATATCACACACACAGAAACTCATAAACACACACACATATAGACACATCCCAATGGGCACACATAGATACACATACACTCACACAGACATGCATTCTACACATCATATGGACACACACACACGTGCACACCAAACATACCACACAAACATAAGCATTCACATAATACATCATAGTATTGTGAACATACATAGATTCCCACACACAGACACAAACATGCCACGTATGTCCTACAGACATGCAGGGATACACACATGTGCATACACCATACATATCACATAGTCTCTCTCTCTTCCTTTAATGTCCATAGTATTTATAAGTGGGAGCATGTTTTAACGTTTAGATTTTTATGACAAGTTGTTTTTTCCCCTTGCTGCTTAAAAAGACTCTTTTTCAGGCTACCTGACAGACAGAATGACATTCCTAACAGGTGGACTTGGTGAGCGTGCCACCAGGGGGACATCTGTGCCGGGCCATCTCAAGCTCTCTCACCCTGATCTTACCAGGGAGGCTGGACAATCCTAGGAGGACCCCCATGGAGAGCAGCTCAGAGAAGTGTCTGGACCTCACTCAAAGGGCCCAGGAGACCTGAGCGGGCAGCCCTGGCTTTCCACAGTCCAAGTGCGCTTGAACCTCCTGCCCATCCACACTGGCCTGCAGCTTCCACGCTGACCATTGCCCAGGCCCTTAACTGCCCTTCAACTCCTCCAGTAAATGCAAGCCGTCAACATAGTCACTGCTTGATTAAAGTTCAGGGGTTTAATAGATCATTTAAAAAAAAAAAAAACCAAATTACTCCTACTCCAGGCCCAGCCACCTGGCCCACTGCCCCTAGTGCACAGCACCGCTGGGCCAGGCTCGCCAAGGCCAGGCCAGCCCGAGGTTCCTGCCTATTCCCGGAGGACGCCTGCAGCCAGCAGGGCCGGCATTCTCAGCTGCATTTAATCTGCCCTGAGACAGGCTGGCGATGAGGAGAGGAGAGGGGCAAGGCACGGGAGGCTTTGTTCGCTGGGTAACCTGGAGCAGGGCCAGCCTGGAGGCGCTCCCTGGGCAGCAGAAGTCTGTTCCAATTAATCGTGTTTAACCATTCTAATCACACTTTAGCACATTAATCCTATTTTCAATCCAAAACACATCTGAAGCAGCGGCATGTGGGCCTTTTTACGGGAACCGCAAATCAGATGTAACGGAGAGACACGGGGCCCTCGTTTGCTCTGCACTTTGACTGAACTTAAACTTAATAAAATATGGGACTGGCTTGTGGTTGGATTTACTGCGTGATGTTGGTGTCTCGCATATAAAAGATCCCTTAAGTGACTTAAAGACCTGTCAGAGAGCACAGTGAAAATTTGATTAGAAAGTAACCGAGGGGCTGTGCCTTCACCCCTCCTGCTAACAATGCCAGGATGGGTGTGACCACTGGGCATTCTGGCCCTCAGAGCTTCTGCTCGTGTCTATTAGAGGTAGCAGCGGTCCATGGGGAGGTTCCCAGGCTGGCGCTGAGTGACCTCATAAAGGGGTTTATGGAGGTGTAGTCGTGAAAACCTAATAAACCTCAAACATCCCTGATGTCAAGTGTCTCAAATACTTTTGGGGCAAGCACTGGTGTGCTATGGATCTGCAGACAGGGGGTAATGGAAAGGGTGTCCCTGCAAGAACCCCTGTCTGCAGTGGGAAGTGGGGGTCCTCCAAGTTACCCTCAGCCAGGGAAAGTTACACCCAGTCCAGTTCCCAGATTTTCTCTAGGGAAATGAATCCCAAAGAGAGGTGGGTGATTGCCTGAAGGCAGGACTGTGAAGTGAGGACAAGCAGGGCCAGCACCAGGTCTCCTCTGGCGTGGCCAGCATCCGTTCTTCACTCCTGAATAGCCAGGGAAGGCACAGCAAAGACAGGGGCTCCCAAGGCTCACAGCCCTCTTCCTCTTCAGTCTTTGCCTGGGCCAGTAAGTGTTCTGCTTGCAGTGATGTCTGCTTTGCTTCTGTGCCCAGCCCAGTCTTAGTACAAGGAAACCTGGCTCTGGCTCTTGCCAGGAATAGGCTCCGTACCTGCCATTCCAGCAGGGTGCCCTGGCCTGGGACGGAAGGTAACTGGGTACAAAGCCCACATCCAACACTTCCCAGCTCTGTGCCCTTCTACTGACTGCCTCACCTCAAAAGACTCAGTTTCCTCATCTGCAAAACTGGAGCTGGGTGCCAGGAGTACCTACCTCATAGACTTGGCTCATTTGAGACTGGGTCAGCCTGGTCGCTAGGTAGCCCAGGCTAGCTTTGAATTCATGGCGATCCTCCTACCTCAACTTCTTGAGTGCTGAGATAATAGGTGTAAGCCATAATGTTTGGCTTTCTTTTTCTTTTCCTCTGTGATGATTAAGTTTAATAGTGAGCCCTATAACTGGAATATAGTAAGTACTATAAAAACCACTTAGCTATGTTTCCCCAAACCTGTCAAATAATAATAATAATAATAATAATAATAATAATAATAATAATAATAATAATAAGCAAGAGGGGAAATGTCTATGTCTATTACATAGAGAGCTGACTCCCAGCACGCAGGACTGCGAACAGATTAAAAATGCTCATGTCCAAATGAACAACATTGGCTCAATTAGACGGATGTCTTCTTTAGTACTTATATGAAGGCAGGCATGTAATTCATTTGTTTAAATGGAAATAAAAATTTATTTTAAAAGAGTGGAAGCAATTAAGTAAAACATTTGAGCTAATATGGTTAACTGTATTTAGATGTAAAGTTTGGCTCAGGGATTCTGGAAAAGGGCAAAGACGAAAGATGAGCCTCACCATCTTTATTCATTTATTCGGCCTCTTAGCCGAGCCAACCGAAGGGCATACTGTGTGCCAGAAATTGCTTTTGGCAAGTGTGAAAGGAGCGATTATTGATTCTGCAGGTCCAAATGATCTTGCAGTGGGGGGTGGAGCAACCTTCCTCCAGACAGATATTTTAGTGGACCCTTAATCCTGGGCCCTTTCGCCAGCCACGGCCTTCTGATGTGGGCACGATTTTTAAACCAATCTACAGACATGCAACTCTGAGCCTCTTTCTGTCTGTAACAGTTCATGGTTTGGGGAGAGCCGTCAAAAGAAACACACTGGGGAGAAGCAAATCCCATGCCTAAGCAAGCATTCGTTTCGACCTGAGGTGGGAGTTTATCAGTTCGCGCTAAATGAAATAGGCAACAGCTCGTAACCGGGTGGAAACGTGGAAAAAAGATGTGGCCCTGAACTTGGATGGGACCCAGGATTAGGGTCCTATGTTTGGCTTTCTAAGTAAACATGTCTAGCTTTTTATTTTTCAAATAACAATCTGGAAAGGTGCATTAGGGAATCTCAATGCAAAATAGAAATGAGTTTATCCAGGTAAGTAAGGTTTTATTAAACAATTTAATTCATTCCAGTTCCTTTGGAAGAAGCTGGGCTATGGTTAATGTTCTGAGCCAGACAGAAACTGCATTCACTCAGCCACCTGCATCCAATATACAGCTGTCAGAAAGCCCCTCACCAGTCCCTTCCTGGAGAGAAGCAAGCCCAAGTGGCGTTTATTTGGGTAAATGCATCAACAGTAATGGCCAATGAATATTCAAGGCAAGGAAAATCTCAGACCAAAATGTCAGCAGCTGAGAACACAGGTTTCAGCGAGTCTAGGACATGGTACACTTCCAGCCTCTTCCAAGTGCAGAGTGTTGGAAAGATATTCATGCGTGATGCAGGAAAACACACACACACATATGCGTGCATGCTCACACGCTTACACACACACACATGTACACATACACACAAATCCAACTAGAATTAAAACATGGGTCTATACAAAAACTGTTTAAAAATAATTCAACTTATGAAATAAGTCTATAACAGCCAGGCTAAAACTAGGAAATTCTCGGAATGAGCATAATCATTTTTATGAGAATGTAAAAAAAAATCCTCTGTTCCTATAATTGTTCTTTATTGGGAAAACTAGACGGGTTTGGGTTGGAGTCCATGCTTCCTGCTCGCTATCACTCTTCACGGTTTCAGGGTAGGTATTTCCCAAGCACGCTGGCAAAGGAAAAGTGATTGCTTTCATATGAAGGGTTTACCAGGCATCTGGCAAAAGTTCATGCAATCACCCATGATTCCAAGTGCTAGCCAAGGCTCCATCATGCAGCAGGTTCTGCACGTTGGTTGGCGAGGATACAGGCTCAGGCTCATTTCCTGAATGCCTGCTGCTTTCTCTTCTGCTTTTTTCTTCAAGTTGTCATATTGCTCCTGGCCTCTCTTTCCTTTGTGTGTGTGTGTTTTTGTTTGTGGGTGTATTGGGGTGGCGGTAGGTGTTTGTGTGTATGTGTTTGTTTGTGTGTGTGTGTTGAAGTGGTGGTGTATTTCTGTGTGTGTTTGTGTGTATTTGTTGAGGTGGTAACAGTGATGTGTGTGTTAGGGTGGTGGTGGTGGTGTTTATGTGTATGTTTGTGAGTGTGTGTGTTGGTGTGGAGGTGTTTGTTTGTGAGTGTATGTTGGTGTTATGGTGGTGTGTGTGTTGAGGTGGTGTTGGTATATTTCTGTGTGTGTGAGTGTGTGTGTGTTGCAATGATAGTGGTGGTGTTTGTGTGTGTGTTTGTATATGTGTGTATTGGGGTGATGACGGTGTATTTCTGTGTGTATGCTTGTATGTGTGTGTTGTGGTGGTGGTGGTGGTGATGTATGTGTTAGGATGGTAGTGGTGGTGTTTGTGTGTGTGTATGTTTGTGTGTGCATGTTGGAGTGGTGGTGGTGTATTTCTTTCTCTGTGTGTGTGTGTTTGTGAGTGTGTGTTGGTGTGTTGGTGGTGTGTATGTGTTGAGGTGGTGGTGGTGGTGTATTTCTGTGTATATGTTTGTGAGTGTGTGTGTTGTGGTGGTGGTGGTGTATGTGTGTGTTGGGGTTGTGGTGTGTGTGTATGTTGTGGTGGTGTGTTTCTGTGTTGCTGTATGTGCATGAGGAGGCAGGGGACACTGGGTGTCCTTCTCTATCATTCTCTGCTCTATTCCTTTGAGACAATGTCTTTCACTGAATCTGGAGTTAGGTTGGCAACCAGAAAGCCTCAGTGACCCTCTTGTCCTGAAGACAAATGCCATACTATGCATCAAATGAACACACACACACACACACACACACACACACACACACACACACACACAGAGTCATTCTGAGAAAATGAAATTTTCAAATCTTTTTTTCTCCCTCCTGTTTTGTTTGCTTCCTTCTCCTCTCTTCTCCCTTCCCCACCCTGTCTTTCCTTTTCCTTTTTGGTATGGTTTGTGCAGTGTATGCATGCATGTGCACACATGTATGTGGGAGCATGTGCTCATGTGTGTATATTTGGAAGCCAGAGGGCACTGGATGTCTTCTCTATTGTTTTTTTCCTTACTCCCCTTGAAGACAAGGTCTCCACTGACTCGGAAGCTTGTCAATGTGGCTAGGCTGGCTTACCAGAGAGTTCTCAGGGGTCCTTCAGTCTCTGTTCCCCAGTGTTGGGGTTATAAGTGCACGCATCCATGCCCAGCTTTTATAAGGGTGCTTGGGATTTGAACTCAGGTCCTCATGCTTCTCTGGCAAATGCTCTTACCCACTGAGGCATTTTTTTCAGCCCTCCCTTTCTTCTTAAAACAAGATCTCAATATGTAGTCTCAAGCTCTCAGCTATAGGCATATACCACTATACCAGTTTTCATAAAAGTACCATTAGCTGGACCATGAGAGATGGCCCAGGGCCAGGTCAGAACTCAGGCTATAGGAGCAGAAGAGAACATCAGTGGTTTTCCACTGGAGTGAGCGACATGAGGTCCTGCAGGGGCAGCAAGGAAGCTTGCTATGTGCCAAGAGTAAAAAGAGACACTTGTGGGTCACTCCATGGTCTACAAAGTAGTTCCAATGTCATCATTTTATCCTTACCTTTGATTGGCCCTGTGAGAGTCCCAATATTGCCCCCCCACTCATATGTACTCTGCAGACCAGAAGGACAAATTGAATTTGTATGCAAGGATAAGCCAGGGTGGAGGGAATGGTGGGATACAGGGAGATATCCCCCTCAATGTTTCAGCATCTGCAGGAGCAGGCAGGAATTCCCATACCTTTGCAACTTTTACTTCTGGGAGGGCACACCATCAAAAGGACACACCTCACCCAGAGCAGGGGTGGTGCCACTGTGCGCAGAGGCACATCAGCCCTGTGCTGGTCCTGTATTGCTGGCGCCCTCATCTTTCCATGGATGGTGTCTTGATTAGCGTTGTATCCTGGGCATGATGCTTAGGCATGTGGCTTACAGCCTGTGCTCAGCAAGTGGCCAGTATGTGACGAGAAGATATTTGACAGCAGATTAATGTAGCAAGCATGTTCAGGGCATGCATTACAAGCGGGGTCTGCACCGAGGACAAGAATGTGCATCTGAGAAGGCTGGATCCACATTTCCACAGCCGGCTGCGCTGGCCAGAGGGAAGTCTTGGAAATTTGGGACTAAGCAGCAGCAGGCTCCTTGGTGCTGGGTGCTAGCATTCTGCTTCTTGGTTCATAGTAAAATAAGGATCCTAGGAAAGGTTTCCCCAGCACTGGGTCTCAAGGATGAAGGCAGGCAATAGACGTCAAGCTGTCAACACAAAATACCCACCAAATAAGTGATAACCTGATCATGTAAAAATAATAATAAAAAAAATTCATGACTGTAGCTAGGTGTAGTGATGCTGTCTTTAGTATCAACAAAGGTGGAGTCCTGTAAACCCAAGGCTAGCCTGGGCAAAATAGCAAGTTCCAGGCCAGTGAGTGTTATAAGTGGGACTCTAAAGTTATTTTTAAAATTATGTATATTTGATTAGCAGAAGACAACAGCACAGAGGGACCCACGCTTAGCTCATGAATGTCCAGCGAAGCTCCCTGGAGGAGGGGACCCTGGGCTGAACTTTGAGGATAAAGATTGGTCTGAAGACAGGATAAGAGATGTTAGCAGAAGTGACTGTAGTCCCCAAGGGTCAGGATGAAGGGAAGCACAAAGCCCCTTTCCCCTCCTGGAAGCAGGCTCCACTCAGAGGGTGCAGGAAGCTGGCCAGAAGCTCATGGACTTCGTGGCTGAGATGAGGAAGCAAGAGAGAGTTAGTGTCCCTCAGAGATCTGTTAGCTCCAGGCCTCAGGAACAGAGGAGCAGTAGGTGCCTGTGGCCAGGGCAAGGACCAAACTCTGCCTGGAAGGGGCCGCTGGGCCCAGCACAGCCCTGGCAACTCGACAAGAACCCACAGGGGATAAAGTGACATGAGTGACTCAAGCAGATGGCAATGGTGTTTCTCCAACTGGGCTTCCCTGCAGAATAGGACCTGATGTAGAAGAGTCGCCATATTGAATAGCGGTGTAGCAGGGACCTTGTGGGTGGCTAAGCTCAAGTGAAGGGCCCTAGCCTTAGCAATGAAGAAATTTTGTTTGGGGCCTCTATACATTCCTCCCCAGCGAATTCTCACTGCTGCTTTGGGTCTAGGATCTGCTCCCTGTGCAGAGAACATGAGGAGGCTGAGGCCAAGGCTCAATCAAATGTATATAAGGCTTAAAGCCCCTCCAGCCAAACGTATCTGTGTTGTCAGAGTGATGGGGATATTACAGAAACTTCTAGAATCCAAAGGGTAGGACAAATGGACCAGCCTAGAATCCCGTCCTGCAGCTGGACCATGGTGCAGTGGGGTGGTGATGGGGAGTGGTCACCCCCCACAGCAAAGGAGGAGCGGAGAGATACTCTGGATTCAAACTAAGCCTCAGTTTCCCTGTTTGTAAAATTGGGCTTAATATCAACTCTCTCCTGTTGTGGGATATTTGTGCACTGTGTGAAGATGTGTCACTGTGATTGGTTTAATAAAAAGCTAAATGACCAATAGCTAGGCAGTAGAGGTTAGGTGGGACTTCTGAGCAGAGAGAGGAATTCAGGGGATGGATCTAGGTGCGCAAATTCACCAGCAAGACACAGAGGGAGTCAGACATACAGAAAGGAGAGGAGGTAAAGAACCACGTGGCAGAAGGCAGATGAATAGAAACAGGTTGATTTAATTATAAGAGCTAGTAGTACAAGCTTAAGCTAACGCCAAACTTTCATAATTAATAATAAGTCTCCATGTCATTATTTGGGGGCTGGAGGTCCAAATAAACTCCAACATGAAAGAGTCTCCTACAGTCTCCTCCTGGAGAAAGGGAAGATAGTGTATGTGTGCCTGCTTACCGGCTCTCAAGATGTCAAGTCTACGTGAGCATGCTCGCCGAGTGACTTAAATAACCGGATGGTCTGTGGAGAGGCCCTTGGTGTCTCCAGGACCAAGACCACTCTCCCGGTACAGGGAGCTTTATATACACTTGCTGATCTCCTTCCTAGATGCCTGGCAGGTGAGAAGACGACTTTTCACTTTGCAAGTGAGGACATCGAGCACTGGAAGGACCTGCATGCGATGTCCCTGTGCTGACGGACGGAGGAGCTCCACATCTTACTCTAGCGCATGCGATGTCCCTGTGCTGATGGAGGAGCTCCACATCTTACTCTAGCGATGGGTCTCTATACTCTTTCTCTGTTGGGGGGACCAGGCCACCCTCCCCCTGAAAAGCCACAGGACATGGAGCAGGTAGCACAGGTGAAAGGGAAAGGTGAAGTTACATGCAGCCTCTCCTCCAGAACACACACATCTGCCCTCCGCTCCTCTCCAAGTCCTGAGAAGACTCCTGCTTGAGTCTTCTCTGTCCTTACCTGAGTCCCCAAAGTCCTCAAAAAGAGCACATAGCTGCCATTCTTTTCTGGCCAGCGCAGTGCCGGGCACATTCGGTACATGCTCCATCAACCAATGAAGAAGCAATTGAATGAATGAATGAATGAATGAATGAATGACCACGGAGCAAACAAGCCCACTTTGGAGGTACTCTTCATCTGCAGAGGGAGACACAGGCTCTATACGCAGGAAAAAGCAGCAAGGGCTCGCTCTTGGCAGAACAGCTTTGGGCAGCTTTCCCAAGCACTGAGGAGGACAGAAGGCAGCAATATAGGCAGAGCTTCGGTCACAGGCCATGACCTGGGCAGGAGCAAGGGCCTCACTGTGGCCTGAAGAACCCAGCATTTGAACCAGTTGCTGCTGGCTGGCTCAAAATTCTTTATTTCTGGCTGAAGCCCGGCATTCTTATTTTGCATGGAGTTCCTGGAAAGAAGAGAGGTGCTGTGCTGGTTCTTTTGTCTTCCCCTCCCACGTATGTCTTTAGAAGCATGTGTGTGCAGAGCCAGTCTTCCCCAGAGGACATGTGGTACTCTTGGGAGGAAGTACCACATCCAAGGTCCTTCCTTACCCCTGGGAGAGCCTGGGTTAGGGTATTGGATGAGGTCCCTGCTTGGAGCATTAACATAAAAGGGGTGCTCAAAATACAATAATGAACACAAATCATTTTCCCATGCATATTTTAAAATCAAAATGAATGCCCAAACTCTAATAGAAAATATTGGTATTTACCAGGTCAATGGCAGAGGTGTGGCGAGCTGTGTTGGCGCAGAGGGTGAGTTGTGTTCGTCTGTGAGTAGTTCAGAGAGCTACTGGGGGACGCTTTGCTCCCCAAACACTGAAGTGACTGAAATTTTACAAGAAAAATTAAAGAGTAGGTGTGTTAAATCCCATCATAAGATTTAAGTTTAACGACTTCATTACTATCTCAAGCTTAGCTGGATATATTTTATTTCTTGTCTTTAATGAAAGCAAATTCATGAATTTTCTTGCAGAAATATGAAGTTCCTGACTAATAGTGCTTACAATTGGGAGAATTGCCAAGTTTGACAATTTCTCCCAACCGTGTCTGTTCGTGTGAATGTGTGGGGGTGCATGTGCCCCGGCACGGTGCGGGGGTCAGATGATAACTTGTGGGGGGTGGTCATCTCCTTCTCCGTGTGGGTCTAGAGGATTGAGCTCATGTCCCAGGAGTCAACAAAGCACCCTTCCGAGCTGAGCCGTCTCACCGTTCCTCTTTAGTTTTGAGACTTCATTCACAAACAATGACACTGTGTTGACTTTCACTTTTTCAGTCGTGCATTTAAATTCTGCTTGCGGGAGTTGCTGCCCAAGGCTCCGCTTGGGAGAGATGAGAAGGCTGTGGAGTTGGTTTGTAACGATGGGCTCACAACTTCACAATGTACTGAATGCCGTTGACTGTAGGTTTAAAGTGGCAGAAATGACAGCGTTATCACACAGGCGCTGTCGCTATCCACTTGAGTATACCTGTGTGCTCCCTTGGTTATTCAGATTCCAAGTCACCACCTCAGTTCTGTGCCTAAGCCAAGACCCTCACCAACCCCTGCGCTATCCTCATTTCTGACTCATGTGCTGAGGCCCCAAAGCGGAGACCCAATACACATTTGCTACTTACATGGCTGAGAAGGAGAAGGAAAAAAAAGACCCTGCATTTGAGCCTGAAGGTACATGACATTTTAAATTGGACAAAGGGAAAAGGAGTTAGACTTACTAAGGTTTATGAGGTGGATGAAAACTTCTAACTTCCAACAATTCTAACCAGTGAGTGAGAAGCATTTACTGAGCACTTAGCATGTGCCAACATACTGTACATAATATACCACATGTTAGCATATCATAGCCGTCAACATATCATTTGATAACATAGCATGTTCCAATATCAATGGCTAATAAACTCTTTAATACTATACCACATGTTAACAGACCACACATTAATATACTACATGATTAATACAGCATGTGCCAACCTGCTGTGTGCTAATATACCAAGTGTCCATATAGCCTATGCTAACATACCATATGCTAAGTTACCATGTGCTGATATCTCACTTGTGGCCCAACTTAGTTCTCACAATGATACTCTGAGCCACTCCCATTAGCCTCGTTTGCAGGTAAATAGGGCTATCGGGAGATAAAGAAACTTGCCCTGCTGTTTGTAGCTAGATGGGTAACAAGGAGAAGCCAGATGTCTAGGATTCAGGACTTAAAACCCAGGACTCTCTACCTGTGTTACATCACACAGCATCCCCGGGCACTGATCATGAAATGATAGCCCATTTCCAACAGGCTCATTGTTCTGTCCATGGTTGGTTCTCACTATTCACCCCACGAGCCTGCATCGCCTCTGAGCTGGGTGACTAAGGGAAACGTGTCACCCAGAGCCTTGGCTTCAGACAACCTGGAGTGCAACAGGACCTGGGAGAGCTGATCAAAAGGTCTCCTCTGGCTCGGAGTTTTGGAGCCAGTCAAGCAGTCATCTTTCTTCTGGGTCTGGGAAGAAGAAGAGCGTCCTATCTAATCACCAGGACACTGGTGTTTCCTGATCAAAGGCAAACCCCAAAGGATTTGAAGTTTCCCCACTAGGCCACGCCTCCTAAAGGTTTGAACACCTAAAAGTCCCATCCCCCCAGAAGCAAGCGTTCAACATGTAGGCCTTTGGGGGACCATTGTGGATCTGAACAGGTAGCAAAAAGACATGAAGGCATTCAACTTCACTGAAAGACCAATAACAGAGGGGGTGGCAAACATCATGCCTGCCTACATATGGAGTGAGACCAACAGGTGTGCCTCCAAGTAGTAACTTCACTGTCCTTTCCGGAAGCCCACGCAGATATTACCAGTGAGCTGGCTAGGTTTCATTTCCCCCATCCACGTGGCAATCAGGACAGTGAAGGAGCAGCCTCTTGGTATTAGTAGGTTCAGGGCCTTGAATGACAATGTCCCAGTGTCTGGACAAAAGATCTAGAAACTTTTGGCTCTAGGTCCTGAGAAAGAGAGGCCTAGCTCTCTAGGGATTGGGTTGACCTCTACAAACAACAGTCTAGTGGCTCCTGGTGTTCAGGTCACAGCCTTCTCTCTCTGGGACTTACCTGTCAGTTGCCCTAAACATCAGGACCAACAGGTGATGGCCAGCGTTCCAGTGCCCAAGCCCTGGGTGTTAGGACTCTAGGTCCCCGGTAGCAGGTAGTGTTATGCTATTGGGCCCCGGAATTGTAACCCTCAGGGTTTAACGTTGACACTTCCCTGTGCCGTATCCAATGACTGGGCTGACAGCTTTTCCCACCAGGCTCCTCGCAGCCCCCACTTTCTTTTGCCTTCTCTAGATTTTTCCCATCATCTCTCTTCCCCTCTGTCACTTTCTCTCATCCATCTCTAGAACTTTTCAGTTGGCTTCTTACTGCTGCTGTCACCGCTACTGCTGCTGCTGATGTCAACGCCACCATCACACTGCCACTTAGCAGACGGGCTCAGTATGCTCTCACCGTGGTAAGGACCACAAGTCGGCAAAGGAGGACGCAGAAAGAAGTCCGCAAAAGGGACCCGATGCTGGAATACTGAGGAGGCCACACAGTAGACGGTCTTCTGGCTGATCTAAAGAGAGAATGGGACGGCTTGGCCACGGAGCCAGTTAGGGGAGTGGTAGGGTGCGGCACGCAACTATAGTGACTGTATCTTGTACCAATCACCAGTCACAGGCAAGCATTGGTACAGCTCACCCATCTTTCTATCCCAAGTTTTCCTCTGAGCCACTAGGATCGTGTTTTTCCTCCTTTAGACCTGATTGAAGTCAGCCTTGGCAAGGCCTGGGGCAGCCAGACGCAGCTGAGAGTCGGATCACTAGAGACCACCAGGTATCGTCCTGTCTAGAGTGTAGGTTTCCTGTGCTGGTGTAGGCTGTGACTGGACTCCTGTCGCGGGAGTCGTAGCTTTGGCAACATGTGCTTTGCAGCTGGGGTACAGGACTCTAGACAGCCCCCGCCTAACAGAGGCTGTCAGGTGTAAGGGAAGAGCCTATAGAGCAGACTCTCCAGACAGCTTCCTTCATCCACAGAAAAGCACCGAAGTGTGTTTGTAAGACAAGCCTGGTTAGCATCTCAAGTCCTTTGTGCTCAGCGGCGTTTAAGAGGGCTTCGCACCCGTGCTTGGGCCCCAGGAGGAGGGTCCCTCTTATCTGACTCATAGTTTCAGTTTGCCCCAGACCCCTTTGGGGACGCTGTAGGCGACAAAGAGGAGCACTGCACTGAGAGTGGGAACCTAGGTCTCTCTCTCTTCCGCCCTCTCCTTTTGAGCCTTTGAGCATCGCATCGCCCAGGTCCCAGGTCTTAGGGACTCAGCTCTCTCATCAGAGGAAGACGTGGCAGGCTGAGTCCATGTGACTGGCGTTTTCCTCAGAAAGGGAAAGGAGAAAACATACATCAAATGTCCAACAGATGTGTCAGCGAGTAAACTATTTTGGAACTGGAGATGAAAACAATTGGGAGTAATTGTAGAAAGGTATGGAAAACTGGCCTGGAGAGAGCGAGTGAGCATGCTCGCCCGGTTCCCATGCCAGGTCCTCCCCCACCGTCCAGTGTAGCTTAAATATTTGTTCACTATTTATTTTGAATGGATTCCTTTAACATATTAGTGGTCCCCTTGATTGTAAAAATAATAAACCAAGTAACTCATAATCAAGAGAGGTCCTTAAAGATTGGAAAGGGGCTTGTCTCTATCCCTGGTGCTTTGACAAGCCCGAGCAGTTCGTGTTCTCCGTGGTAAACTTTCTGCACTTTTCTCACGCAGCCCGGCCTCCTGCCTACCTGCCCTACAAACCACCTTTGACACTGTGTCTGAAGAGAGTTTAGAAGTTCCTGTCTAAACTCCATGTTCGTTCAGCGCTTTGAAGTTGCACGACCAGAAGAAGCTGCCTCACCGAAGAGGATGAGGAAAATGTTAGTGTCATCCGCAGGCCATGGGGACATGGGGTCAGCGTGATAGAGCAGCTGACGGTCTCATAGGCAAGGCCACCCCCTGAGACTGCGTCCCTCCATGCCTTCTCTACTGCTGCTCCTGCAGACTAAACAGCTGGGGTTAGAGATAGCCAACAGACTCACAGAGAGCTGCCTCTGGTCCAGTCAGCTCAGGCCAGTGGCAGTGGTGGTTGATTCTCTGCCTCAGAGATGCCTGGACCTGGGACTGGTCAGTCCAGGCAGGCAAGATTCACTGTTGAGCATTTGCCCATGAGGTGGGACAGGAGCCTGGTCCTGTCAGTCAAGGCCAGGTGGACATGGGGTGGTCCTCTGAAGTAGACTGGGCAATGGCAGATAGACCTTGCTCAGTCCTTTAGAAAGGAAGTTGCTTCTGCCAATTTTGCTCAGAGCAGGCACCACTAAGAAGAATGTGGTGTGTGTGGGGGTGGGGAGAGGATCAATAAACTCTTTTTGTTTATTTGTTGGGGCTATTTTGAGGTGACTTTGCTGTGGCTCAGGCTATCCTTGGACTCACAGGTAGCCCAGGCTAGCAAACTCACACCAATCTCTTTGCTTCAGTCTCCAGAAGTCCTCAACCTTCACTGGACTCTTAGTTCCTTCACTCGGGCATATCTGGCTTTCCGTATCTTATCTTCCCTGATTTACAGAACCCTTAATTCCCACAGACCCCCCCCCTTTACCCCACTCTAGAGTTTCTGGGGAGGGGGGCTGGCTTTCTGAGTCCTACATTCTATGCCATGCTCTAGGACTCTCTTCATTAGGGTTGTAGTTAATTCCTTGGCTTGCCCATTGCCTAGATTTCTTAGAGTCTGGGGAGTTCCAATTGTTTGTGCCCTTTGTGTATAAATTCCCCCTTGAGCTTCGCACTGACCTAGTTCAAAGTTGCTACCTTCTTCTTGTGAGGTCCTCATAGGTTGTCAGAGAGCGACTGAGCTAATTTGACCGGCATAAGGCATGTCGGGAAGGTACACTACCCTCTGAACTCAATAATGAACATCCACAGTTTAAGGGCCATAGAAGGGAACTTCATGTGAATGGGGGTGGGGGGAGGATGTGGGAGCTCCAAGGGAAGAGAAAGGAGAGGCACAGAAGACATACAGCTTTAACTGCAGACACTCAAGAATGTACCTGGGGAAAGATAAAGGGGTTGCCGAGAGCCTGGGGAAAGATGGAGGCCAGCAAGTTAAGACTGGACTTTACTCGGATTAGCTGGGAGAGAAAAGAGGAGGCCAGGGGTTCATGGGGAAGCAGCTGATTACCTCTGCGATGCTGCTATTGACAGGGGGAAATGGAGGATTTGAGGCCCAGTGGAGTTGTTCATGAGGTGGAAGCCGCCACAGCTGTAGCAGATGGCTTGGAGCTGCAAGGAGTAAAAGACTTGGGGTCTGGGGAACAGGCTGTAGTGCGGCTGGGGAGGGACCATCAGCTCTGCTCACTGTGAGGACACGGGGTGGAAAAAAGACAAGCGGTACCCGAGGGAATCTTGGATGATGGCAGAAGGGTGGATAAAAGAGGGTGATGAAGAGGATGTAGACTTTAGAAGGAAAAGGAGAAGTCATAATTGCTTTGAGGCCGCAAGAGCTCGGAGGGAAGTAAGGGCATCAAAAAGGAAGGAAGGAAGTCACCTTGCAAACTTTACCCTCTCACGAGTTGGTGGCCTGTCCTCCAGTGGCTATAATGGAGCTGTCACCCAGAATATGACCTTTTTGGAATATGATTTTTATTTTCCATTTTGAGACAAGATCTCTATGTAGAGCAGGGCGGGCTTGAACTCATGGTCTACCTGCCCCTGAGTCCCCTTTCCCCAAGTGCTGAGATTGTAAGTATGTTTTCTTGAGCTCCCTTCCCCAAGTGCTGCAAGTATGTTTCACCATGCCTGGCTTAGAGCTAGGGTCTTTAGAGTGGGAATTAAGTTATAAGGAGTTGTTAGCATGATTCCCAACTCATTATATTTGTGTTCTTACAAGAGGCGGCTATTTGAAGCTGCAAGCTCAAAGAGAAACCTTTCATGAGGAGATAAGTGTGTGAATTTCTAAGATTGGTTGCATGCGTGTGTGTATACACACACACACATAATATATATATATATTCCATGGAGCACCAAAATTGCCTACGGGCTGAGAGGGGCCTAGAGGGGCTGCCCTGCAGCTCTGAGGGAAGTACGGACCTGCCCACACCTTGATGGTGCATTTCCAACTTCTAGAACACAGAAATATAAAGTCCTGCTTTTAACCCTCCCAGCTCATGGTGTTTTGTTGCAGTAGTTACAGGAAGTAAACGGAAATGTTTGGAAAGTCGATTTGGGGGTGGGGGAGTTTTGCAAGTCTAGTATAACTGCCCAGGTAAGGCAGGTCAGGTCCTGGGAGAAAGGTGACCCAACTTTGAGGGAGTTGCCAGTCCTGGAAGAAAGGCACGGAAGGTACCCTATTAGTATCTCCTCTGCCTGCTGCTACACCCCAATGGAAATCCATTCTCCAAACCTCCTACACACAGCGTCAAGGCCAGGAGATGCGTCTCCCTCTAGCTAGCCAAGACCTAACCTGAATGCAGCTGTCCATCTGCCCTGGCCTTTCTGCTGCCTGGATTGACATGACTTTGGAGAAGCACTCCTGTGACCTCAGCTTACACCTCGATGATCCTCTCTCTGCCTCTCCCCTGTGCTCCTTACTGCTGACTGCCAGGGCTGGTTTTTATCTGCTCCTTTGTCCCCAGCACCAACTTGTACATGGGGGCTAGCCTGAGTCTCCTCCATCTGTCAGTTAGGTCGCATCAGGAGTAGGAAGCTCAGACAATGCTGTTTTTATCCTTCTCAAAACTGCTTTAAGTGTCTCATTAAGTAATCGCGTGCTTCATATTGTCGGGAAATGGTCTCCGAATGCCAGAGTGGGAGAGAGCGTTTTTCAGCCTACAGGAAATGATACAATCTTTTCTCCAGTCTCCGGCTCCATTCTAAATGCAGAAACAGAATATTCCCAATCCATAAAAAAAATTGATAGATAATGCAGATGTTCCTCGCTTTTTACAAAATAGATGGTCTCGGCAATATTGGGTGTAAATCAAATTTCTTAAAATCGAATTACATGGAAAATGCACTGTGGGAATGTGCTTTTAAAAGAATCCTGCAATGAATTCGTTGGTAAATCAAAGAGACACTCATTCGTTTGGCCATTCAGTCATTTATTTATTCCAGCGGTTCTCAGACCTGGCCAAACATCAGAATTACCTGGGGAGCCCTTAAAATCTATACTACACTGAGGTCCCATCTCTGGGGAGTCTTTTTTAATTGGTCTGGGGTGGGGCCTAAGCCTGGGTATTTTTTAAAACTCCCAGAAGATTCCGATGTTCAGCCAGGCTCAGGAACCACTGGTTTATTCAATAAACATTTATTAAGAAAACTCCAAGTTAGACCTGAGCTAAGTGACTCTTAATAAGAGCCAGGTTGCTTCCTCCCGGGAGCTTAGCGTCTAGTGGCCAATAGAGATACATTAACAGACAATTTCCCTCCAAACACGTAGTCTGGGGCTAATATACTGACGTTCGTCTATTTTATAACTTCAGGGTTTTTTTTTTCATACAGCTGATTGGATTTTTTTTATGTGTGTGTTTGTGTGTGTGTTTTAGCTGAGACATGGTCAAATACCACATTTAACGTTACTTTGTCTGACACAAATATTGCAGCCCCAAATCTCTTTTAAGTTAGTATTTATTTGCCTGTTGCCTGTTTCTCTATGTCTTACTTCTGTGGCTTTGCTGCTCAGCTACGTCTCTGGATATTAGATAATTAGCCTCAAAATTTCAATGTAGAAGAATCTCAGTCTTGGGACTGGAGATGCAGCTCGGTTGGTAGCTTGTTTGTCTAGCCTGTATAAAGCCCTGGGTTCGGTCTCCAGCACTGCACAAGCCTGGTGTGGTGCTGTGTGCTTATAACTATAACCTTATCAGAAGTTCTGCACCATCCTCAGGTACATAGTGAGCCAGCGGCCAGTTTGTGTTCCGTGAGCCCTTATCGAAATCAGGGGGAAGGCTAGAGAGATGGTTCCACAGTTACGAGCATTTGTTGCTCTTGCAGAGGACCTGGGTTTCAGCTATTAGCAACCACATGGTATCTCAAAATCATCCCTGACTCAGTTCCTAGGGATTCAGCCCTCTCTCCATGCCTCCATGGGAACCAGTCATGCACCTCGTATACAGGTTGCATGCAGACAAAATCCTCATGCACATAAACTAAAAAAAAAATAAAAATTGAAATAATAAAAGTGAAATTTAAAAAATTAAAAATGCTTTGGACTTTTTCACAGAGAAGTTTAATGCATCCGCATATCAAACCATAAGTGTGTGATCTGCCTTCTGGGGCTGCCTCTGTACTTCCTGTTTGCTGTGACGGCCGCTGGATCCTTCTCTTCTGGCTCTGCTTTACATTATTCAACCAAGTCCTGATGCAGCTTCTTTCCCACCTTTGGTTTGTTTCGAGACTGTGTGCACAATTCTACCTCTTGCCTGTACGGCCTCCCACTTTCCTAGTGTACTAGCCTAACTTCTAGTACAGTTTAAAGATGAAATGTCCCTCACCGGCTCACATGCTGAGCATGTGGCCTCCAGCTGGTGGCTGTGAAAACATTCAGAGGAGAGATCATTCAGAGGTGGAACCAAGGAAGCAGAGGAAGCTGGTCACTGGGGATATATTATCCCTTGCTCCTTACTGTCATCTGCTTCCTTCCTGTCTGCCCCCATGAAGCCCCTTTACCACATCTCCCTCTGCCATGAGGCTCTGCCCCAACTGTGCACTGAAATCCTGGAAGTCATGAGCCAAGACCAACCTTTCTTCTCTTATATTGTTCTCCTAGGCACTTTGATTGGGGGGGGGGGCAATAAATGCAAAGAATGTGTCTTCTAGCTTTAAAAGCATTTTGGCCCTTTAGCGTCACACATGTGCGCTGTTTTGGTTAACCACACAATCATTGACATCTCTCCTGCTCCCACGCTGCCTCTTCCTGTGGCAGGTCCTCACTGAACGCCGCAGTCCCTCCTACAGATTTCTGAAAGACAAAGAGTTTTGATAACTAAAAACTAAAAATTTGGTTGAGAGAGGCTATGGCAGATTATATCAAAGAATGATGTCCTTCTAAAATCAGAAAGATTTTGGTTTTCTTTCTGAGCCAACCCCAGCTGTTCTCATTTGGAACCATGACTCTCCGTTCACGTAAACAGAGGCAAGCCCCCAGACAGCTTTCCCGGATTGAAAGTGATACATTTTTCCCCCAGGCTTTCCAAGTTCTGTTCAGAACCAGCCTTTCCACCTTATGCGCACCTTGCTTCCTCTGTAATGGTGTCTGGACTCATGTGCTCCTACCTGCAAACTCAGGGTGCTGTGGGCGTGTTACCCCTTCTCTGGGGGCTCCGTGGCCAGTCACACAGCTCTTCTGAGGTCGCCTTTATGCTGGATTTCTAGTTTACTCTGAATATTCAGTCTTGAGCCAAGATCTTGAGAAGTTCCAGGCGTGGAAGCTTCTTCATCTATAACCTCTTTATACCTGAAACTTTTTGAAACTGGAGGATGGTGCAAACAGTCCCTGCCCGTGTGAAAAGCCAGACGTGTGTAAGCAGAAACTGGTGATCGTGTGTACTTCTGAGGTGCAGAAAGAGACTGTTCTTGGAATAGTCTTAGCTAATCTTTCTTTTATCATGTGCATCAATTATCTTCAATTTTAAAAAATGTTAATACAAAAGCAAATAGAATACACATTTCTTTGCTCTCTTACAATCCTCCTCCTCCTCTACCTGTCTTAATTATGATGATCATGCCTTTTCAGCTACTTCTAGTGTGGTGCGCCTGTGAACCATGACATCTGAGCTTTCCCAGATCCTCTTGGCTTTTTTTTTAAGATTTTATTTTTAATTATGTGTATGCATATGTGTATGTGGGAGAGTGGTAAGCCCATACGCGTGTAGTTGCCCACAGAGTCCAGAAGACGGCATTGGATTCTTCTGGAACTGGAGTTGATAGACAGTTGGGAGCTGCCATGTGGGTGCTGGGAACTGAACTTAGGTCCTCTGGAAGAGCAGTCAGTGCACTGACTCACTGAGCCATCTCTCCAGCACTGAGCCATCTCTCCAGCCCTACTCTTGCCTCTAACACCTTGAGGAGATGGCCATCCTTTCATTTTCCTGAGTTTTGGACTGTGCTCCATGGACTGGGAGATGCTCCACCTTAATCAGTGTTCAGGGGCCTTGATGACACCTCCAGACCCATCCACAGGTCTCAGTCTTTCGTTTGGCATTGAGACAGACAGAAGAATGAACAGTCACTGGCATTGTCTGAACCCAGAAGACGCTTGGTCATCCTGGACACTCAATACAGACAGGAAGCCAAGGCCACCGCTATCTCCTCAAGTACCATGCTGGGGCCGAGAGGGCTGGGGTGAGTCTGGAGGAGCTAAGCCACTGGGCGAATGCACAGCTCCAGAGCCCAGGCTGCACAGAGAGAGCCTTGAAAGGCAGCCTGCAGCAGGCAGATGCGGAGATGGCAAGGACAATCTGGGCAGAGCATAGCTGACCCTCGCTGGGAGGCTGCAAGAACACAGACAGAGCAAGTGTGTCAAACATGGATGCCTGCCAAGTAGGAGCATTTGGTAGTGCTCCATCCTTCCTTCTCCATTGCTGTGGCACCTTCATCTCTCTCCCAGCTGTCTAGTGGACCACCACCCTTTCACAGACCTGTGTTCTCCTTTTCTTCAGTCATTCATGTACAATGAAGACCAGGGCACTGGGGGAGGGTGTAAGAAAAGTAGCCTTGACTTTGGTGTGCATGAGGGAGACAAAGCTCACCTGAAGGATAACTTCTCCTCCCTCCCCCTTCTTCCCTCCCCC
>NC_022009.1:39917139-39920143 GCF_000317375.1 Microtus ochrogaster | reverse complement strand
TCCTTCTTCCCCTCTTTCCCCTCCCTTTCAACCTCTTTCTCTTTCTTCTTTGTGAATTTTCTTACTATTTTATTTCTGAAAAAAATATTATAATTTAAGTATATTCCCAATGTAAAAAGTTAAATGTTTCCAATGAAGCTAAATAAAGTCATTTTTAGCCTTTCTGCCCCCCCCCCCCAATTCTGTTATCCTCCTGGGAATTAAACAAGGACATTAGTTTGATGCATCCAGGTTTGGGACTTTTTCCTGCACATTACGTACTTGAAGAAGATCCCAAAGAAACGCGCATCATTGGTGGGTGTATGCACACTTGCACAAGTGTGTGCCTGCACATGTACGTGTGACTTTGGTTGCTTTTTGGAAGTGATCACACCTTGAGAGTCAGTTGCTCAGCAGCTTGCCTTTCTGCTACATGAGTCGTTTGAGCTGCTTTCTGCACCTGCCCTTAGAGCCACGCTTATCTCCCCAATGTCACTGAGCATTGCCGTGTGTCGAGTGACACAGCTCTTGTGGCCCATCTGATATCTGCTTCGGCAGCAGGCTCGGATTAACTTGGTGTGTTTGTCACCTTGGACTGCTAGGACAGAGCGCCACAGACCAAGCAGCTCAGACAGCTGACATTTGTTTTCTTGCAGCTCTGGAGGCTGACATCAAGCTGAAGGTAGAGTGTATCCGGTGAGGACTGCTTTGTACGTGGTACCATTTTCATTTCTCTGGGTGTTTATGGGAGGGAGGAGAAAGATTCTCCCTGCATTAGAAATTCAGGGCTCGTACATAGGCTTTGAACATTAGACATTCAGTCCATAGGACCGGAGGGGTCACGTGCGTATCCTAGAACAGTGTCGTGTCTCTGCATCTTGTTACCTACTTGCTTCACTGCCTGGTCTATAATAACGGTTGATCACTGTAGTTCAGCAACAGCTAATGACAGGCACAGGTGTCAATGGGCTGGGTGACCGTAGGCTGGAGGTGTGTAAAAGAGAAAAGACACAAGAACCTTGAGCTTTGACCCCTTGTCTGTCCAGCACTCTCTGTGAGCATCCTGGACGAAGTCTTCTTAATCTGGAGGTAGATGTAATAGTTTGTCTTGTTTACCAAGTCATGAAACGGAGGCATAAGGAGATAAAATAGGTCCCTCCTGACTGTAATCAGAGAGCTGGGTGAGACCTGAGAGTGTGCACCCACGTGGGCCCCCATCTGGGGAGGCTAGGAGCATGCAGAGAACGAGAGGCGGCGGCAAACTTGGCAATGTTTGGGCTTGCTGTTGGGAGAGAGCTGTTTACAGCTCTCATCGCTGTCCTCAACCTGGCCTCTGTCAATACCTCCTCTTCCTTAAAATAGAAACAGTGGGAGAAGAGAGGTGGCCTTGTGGGGAAAATGCTAGCCATTCAAGTCTGACAACCCAGGTTTGAACTCTGAAACCCATGTGAAAAGCCAGCTATGGTGGCATGCATCTGTAATCCCAGCACTCCTACAAGGAGGAGAGAGGAGATGGAAGAATTGCCCCAGAACTGGTGGATCAACTGACCTGGAATACACGCACACCACCAGGAAGAGAGACCAGGACTCAACAAGGTGGGAGGTCAGGATAAGAACTGGTTCCTGAAAGTTGCTCTCTGACCTCATGTGTGCTTAGTTTAGAACCTGACTGATCCCTGCTGAGTACTGCAGACTGATTCCTGCTCCACCACCCTGCTGAGTACTGCACACTGATCCCTGTTCCACTGCCCTGCAGTGTACTACAGACTGATCCTTGCTCCATCATTCTGCTGAGTGCTGTAGACTGATCCCTGTTCCACCACCCTGTTGAGCACTGCAGACTGATCCCTAGTCTACCATCCTGCTTGGTCTGCTTACTGATCCCCTGTCCCACCACCCTGCTGAATACTGAATACTGATCCCCAGTCCACAGTGCTGATGAGTACCCAGACTGATCTCTAGTCCACTGCTCTGCTTAGTACCACATACTGATCATGCTTACACACTGACATCTCTTCGGGTGTCTGTTTGTCCATTTGTCTGTCTCTTTCTCTTTCTCCCCTCATCACACTAAAATAAATTAATCAAAAATTTTCATAAATAGGATGTCTTGTTCATAGGATTAGAGAGAAGGTGAAATGAAGTAACACATATGTAGACTAGCGCACACTTTCCTAAGGCAGGAAGGGAAATAATCCTTTTCAGGCAGCAAGAGATTAGGAGGCTCTCATCCTCCTGCGATGGGCATTTAATCCCTCACCTCCGTTCTCAACATACCCAGGCATGGGAATGTCATGGGCAAGCACTTGTATCTTACAACAGTCCTGCAAGCGTCCCCTCCTTAGAAGAGAGGTGCCCGATGCCCAGGAGCTTCGTTGACCTGCCGAAGGTCCACAGAGCAAGAGGTAGAGGAGGATGGGTGGTTCCTTGGATTCTGGCCCATGTGGCGCCAGGCCTCCGTGATTTATCTGTAAAACCTGCAATAGCGATTGGCCCTTTCCTCTCCATTACCTCTCGGGGCAGCTGGGAGAAGCAGGGCCAGGGAGTCTCGCTCCTCTTCAGACCCAATAGAAATGGGCTTTGGAGTCCCAGCTGCAGCCCATCTGTGTCCGGGGAAAGCTGCCTGGGAAGTCCACACAAATGGGTGCTGTCTCGGTGCTGCCACAAGGTGGGAGGTCTGGAAATACAAGGTGTTTAGCAACCTGAGGGGTGGGCAGGAAGCAGAAGCAGCTGGGCTAGCACCCCTTCTGGGGTCTGGATGCACCCTAGAATTGTGGGTTTGAAGCCTCAGGGAGATTAGCTAGGGTGCTCACAGGGCTGGGCAGCAGGGTGCTCTAAAGAGTACAGGGTGGTGTTTGTCAACACAGCCTAAGCAATGTTCAGCATGGGCCTCTGGCAATGAAGTCAAACCCAAATTAAGCATCAAGCATCATTTCACTTTCTTTGTTTCTTCTTCTTCTTCTTCTTCTTCTTCTTCTTCTTCTTCTTCTTCTTCTTCTTCTTCTTCTTCTTCTTCTTCTTCTTC
>NC_022009.1:39910068-39916298 GCF_000317375.1 Microtus ochrogaster | reverse complement strand
TACAATGTATTGAGCTTCAGCACAGTTTCGTCTCAACTTCTTTAAAGTCAGTATTTGGCATTTGCAATCTGAAGACTAAATTTTGTTCACCGTCAAGTCATTCTGTGGACTTCCATTCTGATAAGCATCGTTGCTTGTTACATGTCTGACTATGACAGTCTCTTTCAGCTGTCTGTCTCTGTGCCTCCCAAGCTTTGACAGACGGGCGAACTTTTGCTTCCTAGGTTCAAGCGCAGCAGGTAGTTGATTCAGTTCAATTAGCTCATCACCCTTCTCTGCTCTGGGGCTGGCCTTTCTCCAGATCTATTACAGAGTTATCATTCTGGAAGTTTCCTTAATCTGTCTGTCTCTTTCTCTCTCTCATGTTATAAACTACCTGCTTCATGGGCTCCACGTTATTCTGAATTTAATTGTGTTCCCCAAAAATGTGCACCAAAGCCCTGACGTTGAATGTAATTCTGTCTGACGGTAAAGTAACAAAGGCAAAAGGAAGGCTTGGAGGTGGGGGTCCTAACCCATTGGACCAGGCAGTCTTATAATGTCTCTGTTCTTTCTCTCTATTATGTCTGTCTGTCTGTCTGTCTGTCTCTCATTCCCCACCCCAGCTCTGTTCCTCAGAACACACCAAGGAAAGGTCAGATGAAGGGACAGCATTACAGAGGTGATCCACAAATCAAGAAGAGTCCTCCCTAGAAACCAAATTGTCTGATGCCTCCATCATAGACTTCTAGGCTTCCAAAACTGTGAGAAATAAATTCCTTTCAGTAAATGCACCCGGCCTGTGCATTTTGTTATCTCAGTCTGCAGAGCTGAAGGCGTGTGTCATCCTCTTCCATGCCTTGGTCCATGGCTTGTGTGGAGCACAGTCTCTAATCCCCCTTTCAGACATGGCTAATGTAAGTGAACCTCTTGACATGTTCCACATCTGAAAGCGTCTTTAGTCTGTCCCCATACTCCGTTGATAGTTTCTTTGAGTATATAATCTTAGGGTTGGAAATCACTTGACTATCAATGTTGAAAGTATGGTTTTATTGTCTTCTGACTTCCAATTATTGAGAAAGCAGGTGCCCATATGAATCTACCATGTGATCTACCACCCTTTTATGGAAATGGTAAGATTGTTGTGCCTATATTTAGAGCTTTTTTATCTCAAAGGTTTCTGTGTGGTACTTAGCAGGACCTTTCATTCCTACCGGAGTTAGGACTTCAGTAGGGCCATTTTGGTCTGGAAACTCGTTCAGCTGCATTCTGAAAAACTTCAGTATCCTATTTGGTAATTCTTGTGTTTCGTCAATTTGCTGCTTCTCTGGAAATCCAAATAATTTTCTGTTAGACCGCCTGGACTGACTTTCTAATTCCCTCAGCTGCTCTCAGTTCAAGTCCTTTGTCTTTCCACCAATCTGGTAGATTACCTCAGCTACATCTCCCCGCTCTGTGCTGAGTTTTGATTTGTAGTAGACTAGCTTCCAAGAGCTCTCTGTAAGTGATATCTCGTTCTGGGATAAACTGTTGATCTCTCTGGGATATTAACTAATATTTTTGATGACTCTTCTCTGCAAGGTCTTTTACTTTGTTGGTTGGTTAATTGCCAGCTCTACTGCGTCCCTGAGGTGTCTTGATTCTTGACAATTTGTTTATATTTAATAACAAAGCACTAAGTGGTTAGTATGGGAACAGGGGATGTAGGCCTGGGCCTTAGTCCCTGGCGGGCTTTACAGTAATGATTGTTTTATTGAGAGACCCAAAGAAGCAGTAGCTATAATTATTTTTCTCAGACTTCCAGAATGGTCTCCTCTAAGCTCCTGTCCTCAGAGGGCTAATCTGGCATCTAACATCTCCTAAGCCTAGGCAGAAAGGGTCACAGATTTCATTATGTAAGGTGCCACTTCATGTGCAAGACCTCCTTTTCAACAAGGCACCCATTTGTCCTCTACTGTGCCTGATGCCACTGGGCCCTGGCCCTCCTTGGTTCAGTTTCTTCAGAGATTACTCTAGTCACACTCTGATGGATGATGGGAATCACTCTGTCCAGGACCCCTCTACTCCCTGCTCTCCAAATCTCCATGATGTTTGCCTTCCTGAACCAGCTCCCCTGCCCTCCAAGTCCCAGAAGTCTGTCACCACTGTCAAGACTAATTTTTATCCAGTAGTATCTGGTCAGTTCTGGAGCCTGTCTCTCTTGAGTTTTTCAGATTGGTGAGTTTTTTCACAATGTATTTATGAGGGAATGCTTAATTTTCTATATGTGACGGTCTATAGATATACTTCCTATAAATGGAAACATTCCCTCTTAGCAAGAGGAGGGAAACTCCTAAGTCTTGGGAAGTAAATGAAACTTACAAGGCTCAGGGAGGTTTCCCCACCTCTACCCACACCCCAATATTAATGCCGAGGAGAAAAGACTCTGTCGCCAGTCTGGCTTTCTGGGAGCTCTATGGATGCAACTTTTATGAGTCACCACCCATGCTGAAGTGAGCCTTCAACTGGAGAGTTCCGCACTGAGTCCGCCATGCTCCTGTAACTAGCCTCTCGCCTGTGTGCAAGCCATCCCAGTAAACTCAGTGGCTCACTTGCTGGACTTGCATCAGGTTGTTTCCTCAGTCTGTCATTGGCGCCCTGCCTGGTGTGGATAAGCATTTGTTGATCTCACTACAAGAAAAGTCACATGACGCAACTGGAACCCATGCAAGGACACACAGAACCAAAGAGGAACCGGGGAGGAGAGGCTGCGTGGTTCTCGCAAGGGATGGTGAGTCATGCAACCGAGCCGTGTGAAGACGGAGCATCCAGCAAAGCACTCTTAACATGGCTCACCTCTCCCCACAGGGGATGGGATGATGCACCGCTATGCTGTGGCGGTGACTTCATGCGCCCTGTGATGAAATGCTAGAACGTGCAGCCAAGGCCAAGCCAGAGTGGACATCTTCCTTTAATGGGTAATGAGGTGGCATTCTTCCTTTATGAAAGGGATCCATTATGGAAGTTTTGGGGCGCCTCCAAACCACTAATGGACTAGAGAATATCTTGCAGTCTCTGAAAGTAGCACGCATGGGACGGGCTCTTTTAAGCAGGCTGCGGTGTTAGTGAGTGGCTTTTGCTGTAGGCGATAAGACATACAACTGAGGCTCATCTGCCTTTCAGGCATATAAGGGAGCGATTACAATAGGGAAAGACATGTGGCTGCCATCCTTTGCCTCTCTTTGGGCAGGAAAAGTAGAAAGAAGGGAAGATGAGCGGGGAGGTGCTGGCTTAGCATTTCTTGCAGCTGGCAGGATAGCAGCAAAACAGAGGATGCTTTAGGTTCGTGCTAAGAACCCTTCCTGAGATCCAAGGACTTAGAATCATGGGAAGAATCCTCTAACTAGTTAAGAGACAGAGAATAAAGTAGAAGTAATATAATTTACTGCCTTGAGTCTGACCTTTAATACAAAGGGGGAGAAAACCCCCCAATGTAGCATGCAGATGGAGGGAAGAGGGTGTGCTTAGTAATGTCCCAGTACAGGAAACTGATAATCAGGCACTACTGGGCTGCTGAAGTGCTTGAGTTGGAAAAGACTTCTAAATAAGCAATGGAATACATTCTCATTGCCTGGGGACATGAGGTGGCCGGGAGCAGTCTCAATGCTACGGAAGCAGAGAAACTATAATATACAAAAATCATGGCCTGAGGCAATACGAGGGCCTCAGTCTGTGAGAGAGTGTCCACTAAGACACCCTGTTGTGTTCTCTGAGGTCCCCGTGAGTATTGGGGCAGGAAGACAATAGTGAAGGACAGTCCCTACTGAAGGAGTTGGCCGTAAGAAAGGGGACGTAGGATGACCAGTCCATAAGATCTGATAGGACTGTGGTCACAGGACAGTTAAGAAAGACTGATCAACAATGGACCTCAAGACTGGCATGAATCCTGAGTAGTTTTGTCGAGCCCCATGGCGGGGTGATCCCCAGCACTGTTGATAGGGAGTCTCTAAGAAATGGAGCTAGAGAGAGTCCGGGTAGAGCCTGACCTTAGGGGTCTCCTTTTCAAGCCTTTAGCTTGGTCTTGGGGATCACATGGGAGATAAGATTTGGCTTAGGGAGGAGTTTGGGAGGGAGAACTGTGTCCATTATCAGCTATCTTCCTGATGGCAAGCCAGCTGCTTGTCCCTAGATGACGATGAGGGGTGGCCTTGTGCTGCAGCAAGCCAACTTTGACCAGTCAGGCCAAGCACAGAAGGCCACACAGGGACCCGGGTCTCTTGCATCTGGAGTGCCTGCAGGTCGCGCCTCCTGACCGAAGCAAGGCTGCCCTCGTCACGGCTGACTTGCTGCCACCTTGGACTATTTGATAGGGTTTGCATATCGCTCTCCCTCTCCCCTGAATCGTGACAAAAGGAAAGTATTTATTACCAGGCAGACAGAGCCCTAAGGCGCGAGCCGTCATCTCTGATTTGCCTGTGAGCCTGGGCTGTGGAATTCAATGCAGGTTTGTTTTTATCTATTTGCGTGGAATTTTTCCAGAGAAAACAGCGATTTTCTGACCTGCGCACTTTGTCTCATGTTAATTAGGTTTGAAAACTCATATATTGTTTTCATAAGGGCTATTACATTTTCCCTAATTAAATTAAGGGAAAAATAAGGATGCACGGCAATAATATTTATTATTAATACCAGACTCCAGAGGCGCCCCTCAAGTTAAATCGGAGGTTAGAAAAAAAAAAAAAACTTTGAAGACAGCCTCCACTTCAAAATGCAGCGTGGTCCAGATTTTCAGCAAGTTCTTACTCTGAGCATTTGAGGGAAATAGAAAGAAAAAAAAAGAAAAAAAAGACCCATTTGGTACCCTTCACACTGAGGACTTGGGGTGGGGAACATTTCCTACTGTTTCATTCAGGGTTTCCCCAACACTGTATCTGCTGTGTTTAAAGGGGAGCGACAGACTTGGGTTTCATGTAGATCCAGAGGTTGAAGCCAGCTGCAATTTCAGTCCAGTCCCAAACAGGTTTCCTTGCAAGAGGCCCCTGTTTGAGGAAGTTTAGTTGGGGCAGGGAGATCAAGACAGTAGCCCCTGGGAGGAAAACAACGTGTCCTATTGGAAAGGGAAGGAGGTGTTAGGACAGGAAAATGGACAGGGGCTCATTTGACACATGTCTGCAGCAACCCCCTTTCTGGACCACGACTGAATCGAGGTCAGATTCCAATTGGTCTCAATGGGACCATGGCAGAACGAAACTCAGGACTGGAGAGAGTACTTGATGTTTGGAGCCCAGACTTACACCCATCTGCCCTTCCTCGCAGCACCCTGGTTTCACAGACACCCTCTGGAAGGGTGGATACTAAACCCTGCCCAGGCCCTCACTCCTTTCTTCCCCATTTATCATCGCTGAGAGTCCAGAAAACCTTCCCAACCAGGTGGGCCTCAGGCTACAGTGGGTTCAAATGTAGGAAACTTTGCAATCCACTTATTTACCAACCCTCCCTTGGTGTCACCAATATGCAGTCCCCGTTGCCAGAGCACCCTCAGGCACTGTCCTACACCGAACCCTCAGCTCTCTGTGGGGACCTGTGAGACCATATGCTGTTCCCATCTGCGTTCTTTCTTCATAGGAGAGACTGAGTGTAGCCTGTTTCTGTCCCTTATATTCCTCATAGAGCTGTAACTCTTGCCATGACTTTTGTACTAAGTGTGGGACAAGTCAGGGACCCTTCAGTACGGTTAGTGGAGCCTGATCAGGTGGAGGGAGGACAAGCAGGGAATGGGGTGTCAGGAATCCTAGCTTTCCACCCTTGCCCGCTGGGATGCCCAGACCAGTTGGTCACTCTTCTGGGTTTATCTGTAAGGTGAGGTGTTCCGGACGAAATGAGAGTGGAGGTAATGACGATACCGTGGTTACTCCAGCAAGGACAGCAGTGACGGTGTACTGACTGTTGAGCACACCCATCATTCATCTGAGCCTCAAGACAGCCTGGCAGAGCTAACTCCCTGTCTTAGACGTAAGGAGATTGGCGCTTATGTGGCTAAGGTTGGTAAAGTGCTTGCTTTTTAAACACGAGGACCTGAGGGGACCCCAGCACCCACGCTAGAAAGAAAAATCCAGGTGTGAGGGAGCATGCTTGTATTCCTGGCACTGGGGAGGTGGAGACAGGTGGATCCCTGGGACTCCCTGCAGCTACCAGGTGATGAGAGACCTTGATTTCCAAAGCAAGGTGGGCAATGCCTGTGGAATGACAACTGAGGTTTACTCCTGGACACA
>NC_022009.1:39907810-39909873 GCF_000317375.1 Microtus ochrogaster | reverse complement strand
AGGGAGGGAGGGAGGGAGGGAGGGAGGGAGGAAGGAGGTGCTAGGATACACACACCCCTTGCCTGAAGTCTCGAGAGCAGGGCAGAGCAGTTCTGATGCCTGAAGATGGGTTTGCCTCATTTGGGGTCCATTCATGGTGTCCAGAAACTTAGGTGAGTATCTCATTTTGTCTAGGACTGTAGATTTTACAGCAAAGAATTTGCAGTGCTAAGACCAGGGTGGCCTCAGGCACAATAAGATGGTCACCCTGCTAAAGACCTGTCTTGCCTCCATGTTCTGAGGTTCTAGAACAGTGGTAGAATGTGGAGTCTGTACTGGGGCAGCCTGGAAACCAATGCTTTCATGCTAATGGGTTTCAAACCTCGGAGTAAAAGCCAGCCCCAAATGGGGTTTCATATGCCATTTTCTGTTGCCCCTGAACCTAAAATTTCCAAACTCCTGTCTACATAAGTCAAAATTCCAATTGCCTGACAAATGGCCTGTCCCCTTACTTTTCTGTCCCCAGAACACAACACCCCTCTCTATCTAATGTAATATTTCTGAGCATAAAATACCTGGAGCCCGACAACATTCTATGAAATTTTAAGAAGTTGAATTTTGTTTGCTGTACTATAATGGTGTCCTATTAGACTCGGTTGGCAGAGACCTCAGAGCCTACCAAAATCTGTTCTATTCTTATTCATTCATTGACTTATTAATTCACCAAATATCTATTGTTATGGTTTGAATGCAGAATGTCCTCCACTAACTTGGTGATGCTTACTAGGGAAGCTTGCCAATGCCTTTAGGACTCTGCAGAAGTAGGTCACTCAGGGTGGCCAGCAAAGGGGATACCTATTTCTGATTCTAGCCTAGACTCTCAGCCTCCTGATCTGCCCATGATCTGACAAGCCATACCACAGGATCTAGCCACTCTGAACTGAGTTGGCTCAGCCGTCATGCCTACCCAGTCACCATTCCCTCCCAGTCATTATGCCCACCCAGTCACTGTGCCCACCCACAGCCACCATGCCTACCTAGCCATCATACCCTCCTGGATACCATACCCACCCAGCCACCATCCCTACCCAGCCACCATGCCCACCTGGCCATCATGCTATCCTGGCTTCCATGTCTACCCAGCAGCCATCCCTCCCCAGCCATAAGGACTGCACCTCTTAAAACCTTAGGCTAAATTAAATTTTTTTTTTCCCTTATGTTGCTTCTTCCAGATTTTGTTGTTGGGACATTTTAGTTTCATTGTTCTTGGGTTTGTTTGTTTTTCACACTAAAATATGAACTGTCCTATGACCCACCGTGTGTGTGTGTGTGTGTGTGACAGGATCTCATATATAGCTCAGGCTGCCCCAGCCTGGCTTTGAACTTGCAGCTTCTCCCACTTCAGCCTCCTGAATTCTGGGATTGCAGAAACAAGCCCACGTCCCAGCTTCTGTCAGATTTGTCATCACAATGATGGAAAAGGGTTGCTAATGTGTCTACTGAATACCGAGGATGTGACGGTCACCAGGCTCAGGGCTGGGACAGAGAGAAGTATGCTGACCACAGACTTGGGGATGCTTCTTCCAGCCAGCTCTCCCCATGGACTTGTTGAAGGGGGAGGGGCACCAGCTAGGAACGGGCGTTTCAAAGCAGTAGGTGATAGATGGTGGCTCCCGGCTTCCGTGGCCTGGCTAGTGCCTGCCATGTTGTCATCGCTTCACTCGTCCTGCTGTGTCATCCGGCTCATGAAGCTCATGACGTGTTCGTCCAGCCCTCCAGTGGCACAGCACGCTGCAGATCAGGGCAAGCTCTGTGGAGCAGGGGCCCCTTGTAATCCCAGCGGTCACCCTCGCTCAACCTGTGAGGTTTTTTTTTTTTATGCTTTCCTATTTCTTAATTTCCCTTTGTAGAGTTTTCTGATATGAACCTATCCATCAGATCCGCTGTAGCCACTGGGCCAATCTGATAGAACTGCAGAAATCGGGCCTCTTTCTGGAGCTCGGAACCAAGCACATGGTAAAACTATGTCGGTCGTGTAAACAACCATCGGGAAATGGCAGCCATTCCAACAGTGTTCCCTCTTT
>NC_022009.1:39902828-39907675 GCF_000317375.1 Microtus ochrogaster | reverse complement strand
CTTTCTTTCTTTCTTTCTTTCTTTCTTTCTTTCTTTCTTTCTTTCTTTCTTTTTTAAGGAGGGGAGGCCTCCAGGCCACATTGCAAAAACTATTGGACCAGTAGGTGGGGGACCTGGAGTGCAGAATAAAAATGAGCTGCCATAGCTCATTAGCAGCTCCCAGCTAATAACCCTCCCCATTTGAGTTACCACAGCAAGTAAACAGCATAGGCGAAACCCCTGTGGGGAGCAGACTCAGGTCTCACCGAGACAGAATCTGGTAGAAAGCAGCACCCTGACTTCTCTGAGACAGTGTTCTGGGGGAGGCCTCACCCCAGGCAGGCATCAGTCAGCCAGTGTTCATCCACAGTCATACAGAGGGGAAGCACCACCTCCCTAGAGGACCCTTTGGTTTTAATTAAAAACCTCTGATGGATCCTTGAACGGTGGGAAAGTTGGGCCATCCTGCATGGCTTACACTTGCTCTTGTGGGATCCCTGGTCAGGGCAGCTCTCTACTGCTACAGGGGGAGTAGTGGGTGTGAACAGGTGTGTGTACCCTCCCCCCACCACAGGGTCCCTTCTTCTGCTGTGCCTAGTAATGAAGCAATTCCCTCAACCAAGAGCATCTCGCAAGCAAGACAGTGCAAACTTTCCCAACAGCATGATCTTCTTGATTAATTTTTTAATCACATTTAGTTACTCCTTGTGGGGGGCCACATGCATGTGACATGAAGAAGATAACTTTAAGGAGTGGGTTCTTGGTTCCCACCTTCTACCAGGTGAGACCCAGGAATCGAATTCAAGTCTTCAGGCTTTGTAGCAAGCACCTTTACCAACTGAGCCATCTTACTGGCCCTGGTTGGAACCGAGGCTCATCTGACTGGTCTGCTCTCACATGGTTCAGACCAAGAAATACTTTGAGCACCATTTTTGCCTGGAGCATCCTCCATCCTCCTCCTCCCCATCATCTTCTGTTCTGTATTGTCCTATCTGCTCTAAGGAATAGAAAGAAGGGACAAGTGGAGACAAAGGTTCCATGTCCCTGAGACCCGGTCCCTCTCACCTCCTGCGCCAGCTCTGCAGCTTCAGCAACCTCCCTTGACTCAACACAATCAACACAAGCTGGGCAGTTAACAGAATCTGGTACTTTCCGTCCCCATTCTTTATTCTCTGCAGTCACCTGCCTTTCTCAACCCTGCCATAGACCCATCCCAACCCATCCACAGGACCGGGTTCATAGGCTTGCTTTGCTTCTGCTTGTGATGACACCCTCTCTATGAATTGCTCAGGCCCTGACTTCCCATCCCTTGGTAACCTGTTGGACCAGCTCTGGCAGAATGAGCCCTGCCCACTTCTATGTTTTCTTCTCCCACAATGCACTTGTGAGTCAAAGGCTGATAATCAGAGGTTGACCCCTGAAACCCACAATGGAAGGAGAGAACCAACTCCAAAGTTGAGCTTCACCTCCTAGATGCATGCCTTGGCACACAAACACCTTCTCAGAATAATAAATAAATGCTTTTAAAAGTTGGGTATGGTGGTGCATGCTTGGAATCCTATCCTAGCACTGGGGAGGCAGAGGTAGACAGATCCCTGGAGGCTCAGTGACCGCCTAGCCTAGCCTACTGGTGAGTTCTAGGCAGCGAGAGACTCTGATTATTTTTTTTTTGTTTTGAGTCAGGCTTTCACTATGCAGCTCTGGCTGTCCTGGAACTAACCAGGTAATCAAGGCTGGCCTTGAACTCACAGAGATCCACCAGTCTCTACCTCCTGAGTACTGATATTAAAGGTGTGTGCCACCACCACCACTACCTGGTGAATCCCTGACTTTTAAAAAAAAAAGGCAGAAAAAATAGCTGAAGTTGTCATTTGACTTCTACACCTACATGCACACATGTTCAAGGACACCTGAGCACACACATGTGTACACACACATGAACATGCATGCATATACATGTGAACACATACATACTCACCCATATGTACACATATTCAAGGACACCTGCATACATACACATGCTTGCACTCACTTGCACCATACACTCTTCATACACTGGGGTGATGGGAAGTACAATGGGCTGATTGGCCTTTCTTTGGCTCTCAAGCAAGGCCTTGATGGAAACTCAAATCTTTGTTAAATATGCTGTCCTCCACAACACGGGAGAAAACACTGAGGCTCCCAGTTGGGAGATGCCTCTTTCAGAGTCCCCTGTTTACAGGTGTGCATTCCTAAACACAGTGTGAGCTGGTCACAGATGGCACGTGCTTTCTCCATGTTTGTGTGACCCGTGGCCTGGTTATGACTCTAGGCAGCCTGACTCTGTAGAAGACTTACATCTCTGGTGCTAGATAACACCATCACGCTGCTAAGTTCCTAAAAGATAAAACTTTTTCCTGGCAGCAGACCGTGGGCCGTGGCTATCTTCTTTCACCCTCCAAATAGCTAAGCATGTAGGTGGGGTTGTGGAGATCTGGGGGCTGCTGGCAGCCTTTTAAGCCCTCTGGCACAGATGTCCACTCTCTGAAGGAAGCACGTACCCAGATAACAGCCATCTGTACCCTGATTTGCAGAGCACGTCCGTGCATGATCCATGTGGGCTCTCTGGAGACAGTGTGGGGCATAAATCTGCCCGTTCAATGAGGAGAGGATATGATATAGGCTCAGACTCCCCAAACTGCTTGCCCTAGCCCTCCAGCTACTGTGGGGGCAGACCTAAGTCACAGGCCCATGGCCAAGTCCCAGGGCCTCCCTCAAACTGCTGGGACCTTGCAGAAGCCAGATCCTGGCCCTATGCGTCTGAGGTTCCTCCAGGACAGCAGGCAAACCTCTCCCCTTTCCCTCTATCTCACTTTTTTTGCTAACCATTTCAAGACTCTTCTGGAATGTTCCGATGAGACAGCTGCATAGAATGTTCCCTCTCCATCCCTTCAGCCTGATGTGCAGTCTTCACCGTGGAGAGGTATCTTGGGTTGGGTACCCTAGATGTCTACCCTGAAATCATGGGTGAATGACTAAGTTTGGGAGGTGAACCCAGGAAGTACAGCCCAAGCAGAGAACAGGGGAAGAAGAGATGCCAGGAGCTGCCACCGTACCAAGCAAGTTACCACCCTGACTCTTGGGACACAAACCTGCTGGGGACCCAGAGGCAAGCGGACAGGGACCCCGTTTGAGAGGGTTTTCTTTTTCCTCCAAGGGTTTTCTCCACACCTCCCATCCATCTGTCCATCCAGGCTGAGGCTCTCCAAGGTGCCTTTTCACCTTAAGCCTCCATGTTCTCCAGCTCGTGCAACACTGGGAAGCCCCCAAGGTGGAGCGTCCTGGCTATTTGCAATAGGATGTTGCTAGAATATGCAGGAACTGGGAAAGGCCAAACGCAGGTGAGGGTGCCATGGTGCCTACCTATAGCATTCGCCATCTGGGCAGGGCATACATCCCAAGACCCAGAAGAGAAGACTGTTATGTTGGAAAGTACCAGCCCCTAGATACACCATAACCTTCCACTGTGGTAAGTTCAATCCATAGATTTGGTGCAGGAGACTCCCATCAATAGCAAACAAAAGAGGACGATTTAAATAAAGTGTCACAATAACGACAGTGGTGAGAAGGGCACCTGTGTCCCTAGAGAGTCAATGCAGAGAAGCACACTTTCGAACTGCAACTGACTGACATCTCAGGGAACAGAATCACAGACAGAGGGTGTGGGGTGTGGGGAGCGAAGTAAGAGGGCTCGATAAATAACGAGGTTTAGGGAGTCTTGACTGATTACACTGCAGTTTTAGTTTTAAATATCTTTATGTAAAATATACACAGGACAAAGTTTACCCATTTAAGAAAATTTTTTTTTTGAGGTGAGGTCTCATATAGCCCAGGCTAGACTTCAGCTTACTACATACCTGAGAAGGACATTGGCCTTCTATTTCTCCTGTCTGTGTCTCCTGTTTACTGATCTGGGCCAGGAAACAAGTTTGGATTACAAGTGTGAGACAAGCATGCTGTAGACTGAGTCATAGCCCCAGCTCTCCCTGCTAGCTATTTTTAAGAGTACAGCTCAACAGAATGCAGATGCATGCATTATCATGGTTCTCTGGGCGCTTAGGTGCTGGCTCCCCACCCCTGAGCCCCGCCCTCCGAAGCCCTGTCAACCACTCTCCACTCTCCTGTCTGTAAACTAGACTCCCCGGGTGCCACAGTAAGTGGAACCACGTGGTATCTGTCCCTTCGTATCTGGCTCGGATGACTTGAAGGCTAGAATGCACATGCCCTGTGCAGGGCTCAGAGTTGCCGTCCTGAGACCGGGATGCATGACATGGGTCTCAGGTTTTTCAGGGTGGCGTCATGTGAAGTGAAGAAGCTGGACACCAACCCCATCAGAAGAGGGCCCGGGGAAGATGCAGTTTATTTAGTGGTCTAGGATATGCTGCGGCTGTTCAGTAGAACAAACGATGTGGTCCAGAGCAATGGCTGAGAGAGGCGAAGATTAAGAAACAAAAAAAACCAAGCCCTTTAAAACCCAGCTCCCCAAGTCCACCAAGCAGAGGCAAGAGGTGCAGACACTGGCAGAGCAGACTTCGTTTCGTTTTTAAAAGGAAGCCATGTGTGGCAGTGCACAGTGCTTATGCCAGCACCATTGAGACCAACTTGGGTTTGAGGCTAGCCTGTGCTACATGGTGAGATTCTTGACTCAAAAACGAAAAGTCACAAAAGGGAGAAAGAAGGAGAAAGGGGAGGAAAGTCGAAGGAAGCAAGTATGTGTGTGTGTCGCAGCTCTGCATGAGCTTGTAGGTGTGAGTGTGTGTGTGTGTGTCGCAGCTCTGTATGAGCTTGTGTGTGTGTGTGTGTCGCAGCTCTGCATGAGCTTGTAGGTG
>NC_022009.1:39902185-39902728 GCF_000317375.1 Microtus ochrogaster | reverse complement strand
ATGAGCTTGTAGGTGTGAGTGTGTGTGTGTGTGTCGCAGCTCTGTATGAGCTTGTGTGTGTGTGTGTGTCGCAGCTCTGCATGAGCTTGTAGGTGAGTGTGTGTGTGTGTGTGTCGCAGCTCTGCATGAGCTTGTAGGTGAGTATGTGTGTGTGTGTGTCGCAGCTCTGCATGAGCTTGTAGGTGAGTGTGTGTGTGTGTCACAGCTCTGCATGAGCTTGTAGGTGAGTGTGTGTGTGTGTGTCACAGCTCTGCATGAGCTTGTGAGTGTGTGTGTGTCGCAGCTCTGCATGAGCTTGTGAGTGTGTGTGTGTCGCAGCTCTGCATGAGCTTGTAGGTGAGTATGTGTGTGTGTGTGTCGCAGCTCTGCATGAGCTTGTAGGTGTGTGTGTGTGTGTATGTGTCTGTGTGCGTGTGTTGCAGATCTGCATGAGCTTGTAGGCGTGTGTGTGTGTGTGTGTGTCACAGCTCTGCATGAGCTTGTAGGTGAGTGTGTGTGTGTGTCACAGCTCTGCATGAGCTTGTAGGTGAGTGTGTGTGTGTC